>NC_073302.1:396355402-396685888 GCF_027595985.1 Sorex araneus | reverse complement strand
GGGAAACAGTTTCAAATGGAAGCTATGCATTTTTCAGGAGAGTAGCTATGATTACACCACAGTAAATGTCTCAGCAAAAAATATTGATCTTATTGGAAAACACTGAAGACAAAATAGCACAGGAGAGGTATTGTCACATTAATGTCAATGCTTGTGACTATGGTTCTAACTTACTCCTCTGCATGCAAATAGTGTGTAATAGAAATTCATACCAAAGTTTGTCAAGGTACAGATTAGAGATCAGTTGTGTTTATTCTAAGGAGTTTCACTGAAAATCCATCACTGAAAATATTTTAGTAGCATGATTGATTGGGCATTAGGAAATGTTGTCTTAAAAGACAATAAAAACACAAGAAAAAGGGGCATTAATTTAAAAGAACTTATTGAGATTCCCTTCCTTCCTTCCTTCCTTCCTTCCTTCCTTCCTTCCTTCCTTCCTTCCTTCCTTCCTTCCTTCCTCCCTCCCTCCATCCCTTTCTCGCTCTTTCCCTTTCTTTCTTTCTTTCTTTCTTTCTTTCTTTCTTTCTTTCTTTCTTTCTTTCTTTCTTTCTTTCTTTCTTTCTTTCTTTCTTTCTTTCTTTCTTTCTTTCTTTCTTTCTTTCTCTCTCTCTCTCTCTCTCTCTCTCTCTCTTTCTTTCTTTCTTTCTTTCTTTCTTTCTTTCTTTCTTTCTTTCTTTCTTTCTTTCTTTCTTTCTTTCTTTCTTTCTTTCTTTCTTTCTTCCTCTCTCTTCCTTCCTTCCTTCCTTCCTTCCTTCCTTCCTTCCTTCCTTCCTTCCTTCCTTCCTTCCTTCCTTCCTTCCTTCCTCCCTATTTCTTTCTTTCCTTTATTTCCTTTCTTTTTCCTTTCTCTAAGATTTCTTTCTTCACAAGAGAGGTATTACTTATCTATTATTATGATGCATATTTATAACTGAGAAGTTATTTTTTTATTTATAAAGAAAAAATGGACTAATATACTCAGCTAAAAGGCAGAATCTAGAAGCTGCTGAGGGTCTAATCCAGGGAAGTCCAGTCACTCTGACATGGCATGGTGTCTCCAGAGCTGCTGCTGCCTGAAATTATACTACAAAGCCAGAGATGTGTGGATTAAAATCTGACAATCACCATTTGATCAATTTTCTACCAGTCAGGACTGCATCAAATATAACATTCCAGCAAAAGCAGAAGTTAGTGTGACATTCCTAGCCTTTTTGTATATATAAGCAGTCTCCAGCCAGGGCAGCTGGTGGATACACTCTTATGCCTCTTGGGCCTGTTTTCCTTGGACTGCAGTTTGAAGCTCAGAATAAATGCATTTACTGATGAACAAAAAACAGGCTCATTTTCTTGTTCTATATAACTAGATTTGTATTGCTTTGGGAAAGTTATGCTGTAGTTTGTCAGAGGAAAGGAATGTCACTTTCTTACCATTATGTGTAAAACATATTATAGCTAACACATATCTGGACTACTTTTAAATAATTGCTCACATGCCTGGTTCTTATAACTAATCAAATCATCTAAGCCAGATTTTAAATATCCAAAATTTAAAATGTCCAAATTCTATCTGCATGATATTTCTCATTATAAAATAACATAATAGTTCTACAATTATCATGAATCTTATATTTATCAGAGATCACATAAAAATTTGTTTGTGAGAGCTAGAAGGTACTTGATTCTTCTTTTGCCTCTAAGTTCCAATATTGAATTTGGTAAAATAGCATTAGAGAATAGATTTTTGTATCTAAATTAAAAAAGTTGATATTAATGTTCTTAAAGACAACTGAGAATTACTGCTGCCAATCTGTTGTTGATGATGTTGTTTTCTTTGGGGCATATGCCTCCATTTTCAGGGATCACTCATGGCAGGATTCTGGGATTATAGCCTGGCTGGCTGCATGCAAGATAAACACCCGATACACTATATTATTTACCTGACCCCACCCCTCACACTGCTATTATTTCTATAATGTAAACCTTTGGCTTGATAGGTGGAAAATAAGACTGTTTACTAAAGGATTTAAAAAGTGATGCTTATTTTCTAGTATAGTATGCAATCTGTTTTTCCCCATTCACTTATTTCACAGTTCAGGAAAGTTTTTTTAATTAAAAAAAATGGTTGTGATCCGGAACAGCCGCACACAAAACGGCTCCTCTGCTCCTTAAAGACTATGATCCTGGAGGGCTACTAACCACTTTTGGCACCCAGCAGCTTCTTATAGAAATGTATCTAGACCGTGAACTGAGCTACAACACCATGCCACCCCAGGAGGGAAAACGTTTTTCTCTCTTGACCTTTTCTTTTGGTGGGGGTGGCGGCAGCAGTGGTGGCGGCACTCACGTGGCGACCACCATCTTCTAGAACCCACTACCCAGAGGTACGAGCTTGCAGTGACATGGTGCACAGGAGATCTTGAGATTGGGGTGTTACCGGCACACTCTCTACCTAAACAAGATCTGGAGCAGCCACACATGAAACTGTGAACTGAGCTAAAATATCAGAAATCCAAAACCACTCGGCCACTGTTGTGGCTGAGCGAGCTCATATATTCTTCATTCTCAGCAATGGGAAACAAATTATCAAATGATACCTTTTCAGCAGGTTTGATTGTTGGGGGAAAATTCTAAATAATAATAGTTTTCTGTTGAAATATTGAATGTATTCAAAGTATAGAGAGAATAAAGTGAAGATCATTAGCCACACAGGTGGGGGGCTGGGAGGGGGGGTAAACCTGGGTTCTTGGTGGTGGAACATGTGCACTGGTGAAGGGATGCGGGTCTGATCATTGAGTGATTGAGACTTGAACCTGAAAGCTTTGTAAGTTTTTCCATGGTGATTCAATGAAAAAAAGAAAGGTTGCTTTATTGTTGCCTTTTAGGGTACCCCCTGATGTGTTCAGTGATTACTCCTGGATCAGAACTTTGGGCCCATTTCAGGTGGTTCAGGGACTGAACTCAGGTCTTTCACATAAAAATAGAAATTAAGCTCTTAGTCCATTGAACTATCTCTCTAGCATCTCACCATTTAAAAATATAGTACTGTAGCACTGGCCTCCCACTGTTCATCAATTTGCTCGAGCGGGCACCAGTAACATCTCCATTGTGAGACTTGTTGTTACTGTTTTTGCCATACCGAATACACCACAGGTAGCTTGCCAGGGTCTGCCGTGTGGGCAGGATATACTCCCGATAGCTTGCCGGGCTCTCTGAGGGACAGAGGAATCAAACCCGGGTAGGCTGCATGCAAGCCAAATGCCCTATGCTCTGCTATTGCTCCAGAGTGATTGCCTTGCATGCAGCCAACCCATGTCGGTTTCTCTGTCCCTCTCTGACAGCCCGGCAAGCTACCAAGAGAATCAGGATAATACTGTTTTTTAAAAATGTAAAAATTCTGTTAAGCCTAGTTTGTTAACTACAAATATTTATTATATTATGATAAAATTTCCTTATTGTCAATTAGCTATGCAGTTGAAACGTTTTCAAGTAAGAATTTACAGAGCATATATTGGATCATTTGGGAGAACAGTTTTGAAAATGTTAATTCCTCACCTAGAACTATAAAATTCAAAGCTCTGAGAGGAGGTATGAAACTCTTCCTTAAATAGCAATCTTTCCATGTGACTTTATACTCCTAAAGTTCTTAAAGAACTACTTTACATTAAAATGGAAAAATTTCTAAATTCTTAAGGTTGCTTAATGCATGTACCAATGTCTAACTGTAATGTGTGTGGGGATGTGTGTGTTTGTAGTGGAAAGTGGAAGATAGGAGTAGAAAAAGGCTAAATTCAAAGAAAAAAGTGCTAAAGAATCAGATAGTATGGGAATTAGTTATGGTAATGTTTTTCATCAAGGAGGAGCTGGAGAAAACAGGATAACAGAACATGAAGAACATGAAGAAGCATTGCTGATTAAGATCTAGCATGTGTTTGTGGTTACCTTGTGGCTATTTGCATACTATATAAGCTCCTCCATGAAAGACAGTTTTCAACATTTATTATCAACGTTTATTATCAGAAAGAGACTAGGTAGACTAGAATGGGTAATATCTTTAAAGTATTTTAAAAAATCTGTTCAATTACTAAGAGATAAAAAGTAATGGTATTCTATTAAGGGCTCAACTATTAATGACTTATAATTTGGGATAATTTTTACCACTATGAATATTAACATTAACTTAGAAATAAACCTAATATATAAGTTTAACTTAAACTTTAAATGTAAGATAATCAATCTATTGGGATGTAATTCATTTAATTTATTCAACCTATGTTATGCTTGAAATATGTCTTCAAAAATAATAGAGATAATTTAAATGTAGACAATATGTAATTATGACTACTCCACTAAAATTTGCTACTAACATGAAGCTCATCTATGTTATATGTTTATGCAATGAAGATCTGGTTTGGGGTAGATCACTTCAACACTTCTTGATTTCATATGTCAGAGTAGTACCTTTTTTTGTTTTGTTTTAAAGTTAGACTTTAAAAGTAAGAGCTTACCAGACTATTACAATGAAGACTTTTCAATATATTATATATTACTCATTGTATTTGTTTTTTAGCTTTTACATATGAGAAACAAATCATGAAAATTTTATTTTATTGTTTTTATAGCCACATCTGCTGCTGCTCAGGGCATCTTCCTAGCTTTGCACTCATTTATCATTCTTGGAGGTTCTCAAGGAAAGTGCCAAGAGTAAATTTATATCCATCTTAAAAAATTTAAGTTGAGTTTTAAAATTGTGTCAAGAAATGTTAACTTAAAAAAAGGATATGAGAGTGTTTATGTAACACACACATACACAACTCTCTCTTTCGCTCTCTCTCTCTCTCCAGCCCCCAAGATGTAGATTTTAAATACAGCTACATAAATAGCAAGCATTAGTTTATGTAGATGTAGTTACATACTATCACCATATGTATTACAATTTTTCTTTTAAAAAGGTTTTTATCTTTTTATTTTATATTTCAGTAATATTATAGTATATTAAAGTAATTAACACTTATAATAAATAATGATGCAACAACTAGATGGTATAAAATGAAATGTAAAAATGTTCCTCTGATTGCACTGGCTCAAAATATCTTTCCACAACACTTTAGTGCTCTTATTAACTTGTTATTTTCTATGTTAAATATATAATGTATATAAAATAGATAAAATATATTTTTATATCATTTTCTCATTGCATAGTTATATCTGTTATCCTGAATCTGGAGTGTCATTTAAATTATTTTAATTTTGGCACCTTTTTTTAATGTTAATTTAATATAATTTCTGCCAAATTTAAACAATATTTATTTACACTTAATGAACAAATTTAATTGTAAAGTAAGCATATTATAAAGTTTTAATAGTAAATACCTAGCAAAATATAAATGAAAGAAAATAAAAATAGTGTGAAAAACATAAAAATACCACTTATCTATATTGTACACCAAAAGAAATAGAGTGAAAGGGAAAGGAGAAGCAACAGATGAGAAGCAATTGGGGCAAGGGTAAAGAGGATTTAGGCATGTGGGTGGTATTAAGGAATAATAGAGCTAAATATCAAATATTCAATAGCATTGAAATCACAAAACCCAAGTTTTAACAAGCAAATATAAAAGGTGCTTTTCAAGAAGGATGGGGGATGGGGCTTTGGGAGATATAGGAGAAAGAACCTAGCAACACTGGTGGAGGGAAGTTGACACCATTGGTGGGATTGGTGATGGAACATTTATATGTCAAAAATCCAACTATGAATAACTTTATAATTCACAATGCTCTAATAAAGTAAAATTTTGAAAATAAAACTTAATTTTATTAATAGTTTCATATATTTTAGATGGTGACAATCTCACCTAATTTGCTCTCACGCACTATTTTTTTCTGTTTTTTTTTTGTTTTTAGAGGTTCCTCTTAAGCAAGGCTCAGGACAGTGGGCCCCTCTCTGTAGCTCTTGACCAACTGGGCTGGAAGTTCAATGTAAGGGTGTGGAGGTTGCAGTGCTATTGGAGAATACTCAGGCCATCCTGAAGGTTCCACCCAGTTTGCTTAATGGACCTTGATATCAAATGGTTGGCCACATACAAAGTACATACGTGCCTAAACCCCTTGTACTTGCTCTCCAGTTTCTCACTGATGCTTTTAAAAACATAAGTACTCAAGCTTATGAAAGTTCCTTCTTTATATATGGGTTTAAATTGAATTATTAAAAATTATGAATGATTTCTTCATTATGTTTTCATATCAAAATTTTCTTTGCTTCCTGTTTATCATGCCATCTCTGAGCTAATAACTTAGGGACATATCACTTGAATGGAGCTATACTACAATGGAAAAGACAAGCTATTTTTGTGTTAGCAAAACAGAGACAAGATAACTTAGGTACCATGGAAAGAAT
Source organism: Sorex araneus (assembly GCF_027595985.1). Lineage (NCBI taxonomy): Eukaryota > Metazoa > Chordata > Mammalia > Eulipotyphla > Soricidae > Sorex > Sorex araneus. Next base: position 396,679,518 of record NC_073302.1, on the reverse strand, counting down.
TTAATATTTCTATCAGGCTAGGACTTTAAGCATCTCTCTTTAATACACTCTAATTTCTCTAATTTTATAATTGTGACTTCAAAGATCAATTCCACTTGGACAATGGGCAGTCAACCGAGATGTACAGCAAGAGACTGAAGTAGAGATTTATTAGTAACTAGGAGGTTGGAAGATTTTCATTTCAAATCTTCATGCAACCATTTTGTCTGCACAATCCCAAGAAACAGTTTTTTAAAATTTATTTATTTTTAATTAGTGAGTCACCGTGAGGGTACAGTTACAGATTTATACAATTTTGTGCTCATGTTTCCCTCACACAAAGTTTGAGAACCCATCCCTTCACCAGTGCCCATTCTCCACCACCAGTAAACCCAGCATCCCTCCTACCTTCCCTAATCCCATCTCCCCCCTCCCCCCGCCACTGTGGCAGGGTATTCCCTTTTGTTCTCTCTCTCTAATTAGGTGTTGTGGTTTGCAATAAAGGTGTTGAGCGGCCACTGTGTTCAGTCTCTAGTCTGCATTCGGCCCACATCACCCTTCCCCCGCATGACCTCCGACCACATTATACTTGGTGATCCCTTCTCTGCGTTGCCCTCTCTCCAGAATGTGAGGCCAGCCTCCAAGCCATGGAGTCAACCTCCTGGTACTTATTTCTACTATTCTTGGGTGTTAGTCTCCTGCTCTGTTATTCTATATTCCACAGATGAGTGCAATCTTTCTATGTCTGTCTCTCTCTTTCTGACTCATTTCACTTAGCATGATACTTTCCATGCTGATCCACTTATATGCAAAATTCATGACCTCCTTTTTTCTAACAGCTGCATAGTATTCCATTGTGTAGATGTACCAAAGTTTCTTCAACCAGTCATCTGTTCTAGGGCACTCGGGTGTTTTCCAGATTCTGGCTATTGCAAACAGTGCTGCAATGAACATATAAGTGCAGATGTCATTTCGACTATACTTTTTTGCTTCTCTGGGATATATTCCCAGCAGTGGTATTGCTGGGTCAAATGGGAGCTCAATTTCTAATTTTTTGAGGAGCGTCCATATTGTTTTCCAAAAGGGCTGAACCAGTCGGCATTCCCACCAGCAGTGTAGAAGAGTCCCTTTCTCCCCACATCCTCTCCAACAGCGGTTGCTTTTGTTCTTTTGGATGTGGGCCAGTCTCTGTGGTGTGAGGTGGTATCTCATGGTTGTTTTGATCTGCATCTCCCTGATGATTAGTGATGTTCATCAGAAAATGGGGCGAAGAAATGAACAGAAACTTTCCCAAGGAAGAAACAGTTTTTGTAGAAAAAAGAAACCAGGGAATTCCATCCAGGCAGGGTAGGCTGTAGACTGTTGGGCAGCAGAGTGTGGAATAAATTCCCTCATAGGCTGATCCCCTAAGACACACTTCCCATATGTCTGCAAATAAAGATTTCTGATTAATGTTTCTGACCTCTTTTCCTTTGGGATAAGTTAAGGATTCTCAACATTAACAGCTTCCTCCGCTTAGTTAAATTTTTTGGTTTCTAATGTTGAAATCAGTTCTTCATTTCTTTGGGACAGTTTCACAAGTACAAAAGTACTTGTGAAGAGTAAATTTATATCCATCTTTAAAAATATGAGTTGAGTTTTAAAATTGTGTCAAGGAATATTAACTTAAGAAGGGATATGAGATTGTTTATGAAACACACACATGCAGAACACACACACACATACACATGCACACATATACACTCCAGACAGATCTGGCCTATCTTTATACCACATTATCATATTGATTTGTACCTGCTTATTTTTCCTTGTTTAACAAAGAGTTTTTTTTCTTAGCTCAGGAAGATATCCTCCTATTCCCTTCACCAAGTCTACAAACCTATTTGAACCTATATTTATCTTCTATCATGACAAAAATGAGTTCTTCCTCCTACAAAATTTTCTCACCTTCCTCTGTGTATTCTGTTCTCTATCACTAAATCCTGCTTCTCTACTGCTGATGGCCAATCAGCATGTTCACAATTTAAAAATCTACTGCTGATGGCCAATCAGAACGTTCACAATTTAAAAGTAATGTACAAAGACTCCCCAAATACCACTGATCTACATTATCTCTCCACTTCCAAACTGGTTGTCATTTATAATGTAACTAATAAACTTATAGAGCCTTAAGTTCTACTGTAAATCTGGCTTCATAAACTGAATGTTCCCTTCTATAGTTAGGGAAATCTTAAAGTGAACAGAACTGGAGTCCATTTGAGTTTTACTATTGACTATCTCCTTTACTTCTGTGAGATACTTATGAACCTATATGAAATCTGAGGATATGAGATATCACTTGATATGAGGATATGAGATATCACTTGAGGATATGAGATATTTTCCAAACAAGAAAGAACCACTTTAGTGTCCTCAAGAATAATGACTGGGGAAGAAAAAGTCAAGCAGAGCCTGTCGTCTGTAGAATATTTGAAATCAGTCACAACCATGATAGCAGTATCTGGGCCTCATTAGGGTGCTTTTACAATCATAAAAAGGGACAAATGAAAACCATTATAGGAAAAAATGGTGGCTATTGTTTCAGGGTGGCTGTTGTTTCAGGGGGGTTGTTGAAGAGTCATCACAATTGCAATTATGGTTCTGCTTATTTCCAAAACCATATGGTTCAGGTATTTCCTTCCAGCATCTCTAAGGAATCCTAGACTGAGATTGAAGAGAATTCATTCTCCCAACCTGATCAGATTTGTTAAAGCTGCCAATGTATACTCATTAGAAATCAAGCAAAAGGTGGTCTCCTGAGTGCACCAACAACTATGCGTGCCTGGAACCTGAAAGAAGTGAGATAAAAGCTTTTCAAGGCTGCACAGGCCCCACGCTGGCAGTGGCTCCAAACTACGATGAGGCACAAATATTCACTACTGAAAGGTGTGAATACTCATACATTGCAGGTTAGAAGGCTGCAGGGTGTGGTCTTTTGTGCTTTGCCCACCAATTAATCTCCCCACCATATCCTATTCGAACCAGAATAGCTTTTTATTTGGAACTCACTAGGGTAATTTGACCACACCAACCACATTAGACTAATAGTCCATTAGCTCCTACCCCCCAATCAACATCGCCCCAAACAACTAAAGCAACCATGAGCAAAAGAATCCAAACTGCAAAGATCACAATGGTAAAGCAACGTAGAAGTCACCAGGCTTAGAGATGAAGATGCTGGTCCACGTGACCCAAACAGTAATAATGAGCTATATAAATTCTCCAATGAGAAGTTTAGAATGGAGCTATTAAGGATGCATAAGAAGCTCAAAGAAACAATGGAATGCACCACCAGTAAAATACAAGAAGACATGAGAACAGAAATGAGAAATTACAAACAAAAGTGCAAACAGAAATGGCAGATCTGAAAAACCTGGTAGGTGTAATGAAAAACTCACTGGAAGGCCACAGCCAGAATAACAGCTGCTGAGGACAGAATCAATGATATAGAATATATAGAGATATAATACTAAAAGCAACAAGATCAAAGAAGGAAATTACTTACAAAGGAGCATCCATAAGACTTACAGCAAACTTATCAGACAAAACCTTCCAGGCTCATAGACAGTGGTTGGATATAATGAAAAAACTCAATGAAATAATTACCTCACCAAGAATACTTTATCCAGATAGACTCACATTCATATTTGAAGGTATAATACACAGCTTCACAGATAAACAACTCAGGAACTTCATAGACTAAACCATTATTAAAATAAGGACTAAGAGGGCTACTTTAAGACAAGACAAGCCCCTAATTCACACCAAACTCCTGCAGATTTATGGGACAAACCCCAAAACAATAATCACTCTCAGTGTCAATGGACTAAATGCACCATTTAGAGACACAGAATGGTAGTATGGATTAGAAAATTGAACTCAATACTCTTTATCTACAAGAAACACATCTGAACAGTCAGAGCAAACACAGACTCAAAATCAAAGGCTGGAAAGTAATTCTACAAGAAAACAACCCCTTGAAAAAATGGGGGAGGTGATATACTAAATCACATAGACTTCAGGCTAAAGAAGGTTGTAAGAGACAGTGAAGATCATTTCTTAATTTTCAAAGGATCTGTACACCAGGAAGAACTCAGACTTCTAAATGTATGTGCCTTTAATGAGGGGGCCAGAAAAGTACTTGACAACTGCTAACAGACTTGAAGAAGACATTGGTAGCAACACAATAGCAGTTGTAGATTTCAACAATGCATTGCCACCTCTCAATGGAATAACCATACTAAAGAAAATACTTTATTTGTGGGAATAAATGGAAGAGAGGGCATCCCCAAAAGCTGTATATACATTATTCTCCAGTGCACATGAGACATTCTACAAGATAGACCTTATGCTGGGCCACAAAACATATCTCCACAAAAGTAATGGGATAGAAATTGTTGAACTATATTTTCAGACCATGATGTAATAAATATAGAAGTGAACCATACACAGAAATGGAGAACCAAATCAAACACATGGGAATTAAACAGCTCACTACTGAGCAATCAGTGGGTTAGAGAGGAAATCAAAGAGGAAATTGAAAGATGCCTGGAAACAAATGAGAATGATGACATGAGCTACGAGAACTTGTGGGACACAGCAAAAGCAATATCAAGAGGAAAGTTTATACCTCTGAAAGCATTTATCAGGAAGGAAGAAATGGTCTGCATAAATAATTTAATCTAACAGCTTAAGGTCTTAAAAAATGACCCAGAAAAGGAGGCCAAAGCAGGCAGGAGAAATAAAATAATAAAACTTAAAGCAGAAGTAAATTAGCTGGAATAAGCCCCCAAAAATCTGAAAGATGAATGAAATCAAGAGCTGGTTCTTTGAGGAAATATACAAGATTGGTAAACCACTAGCAAGACTCACAAAGAAACAGAGAGAGCAAGAACCCTAAAATGCCAAATCTGAAATGCAGAGGAGGCATATAACAACAGAAAGTACAGAAATTCATATAATCATCAGATATTACTTTGAGAGTATTTATGCCATGAAACAAGACAACTTTATAGAGAAACTAAAATAAATGGATAAATTCATGGATTCCTATAACCTCCCAAGTCTGAACCAAGAAGGTTTGGAATACCTGAACATACCTATCACCATCGAGAAAACTGAAATAGCAATCAAACATCTTCCCACAAACAGAAATCCAGGCACAGATGGCTTTACTATTGAATTCTTTAAAACCTGTAATGATGACCTATTGCCAATGCTTTTCAAGATTTTCCCATAAATTGATGAAACAGAAACAGTTCCAAACAGTTTTTATGAGACAAATATCACGCTGATGCCCAAAGTAGACAGACACCATAAAAAAATAATTACAGACTGATATCCCCAATGAACACAGATGCAAAGATCTTCAACAAAACACTAGCAAATAGAATCCAACAACTCATCAAAAAAATCATACACAATATCCAAGTAGGATTCATTCTGGGGATGCAAAGGTAGTTTTACATTTACAAGTTTATCAATATAAACAACATACAAATAAAAGAAAATAACCATATAATCATATCAATAGCTACAGAGAAAGCATTTGCCAAAATACAGCACACATTCATGATACAAATTCTCAACAAAATGGGAGCTAAATGAACATTTCTTAATATGATCAAAGCCATCTACCGGAAACCTGCAGCAAGCATTATTCCCAATGGGGAAACATGAAAGATTTTCCCACTAAGATTAGGCACAAGACAAGGTTTTCCATTTGTGCCACTCCTGTTGAATATGGCACTGGAAGTACTTGCCATCAGCGGTTAAGATAGAAAAAAAATATCAAGGGCATCCAGATAGAAAAGAAAGAAGTCATGCATTCACTATTTGCAGATGACACAATACTATAGTTAGAAAATCCCAAAGAAGCTAGACAAAAGCTCCTAGAAAGAATAAATTTGTATAGAACAGTAGCAGGTTACCCAATCAATACCCGGAAGTCCATGGCTTTCCTATATACAAATAATGAAAGAAAAGAGAGAGATATTAGGAAAACAACCCTGTTCACAATCATGCCTCAGAAAATCAAGTACCTAAGAATCAATTTAACTAAAGGAGCGAAGGACCTATACAAAGAAAACTACAAAACACTACTTCAAAAATAAAAGAGGACAGGCAAAAATGGAAATGTATTCCCTCCTCTTGGATTTGTAGGATTAACATTATCAAAATGGCAATATGCCCCAAAGCAATATACGGTTTCCATGCCATCTCTATAGGTAACTCATGGCATTTTCAGAAGAAATAGATCAAACACTCCTGGAATTCTTATAAAATAATAACACCCCACAAATACCTAAAGTAATCCTTGATAAAAATAAGATGGGAGGCATCACCTTCTTCAACTTCAAACTGTATTCAAAAATTAGTAATTAAAACAACACAATATTGGAATCAGGATAGACAGACCTGCAGATCAATCAGATCAATTAAACAGAGCTGAATATCCTGACACCAAACCTCAAATATATAACACCTTATATTTGAAAAAGGAGCAAGACATATGATATGGAAAAGGAAAGCCTCTTTAACAAGTAGTGCTGGGAAAATGTGATAGCTACATAAAAAAATTACTCGGTCCTCTTTCTAATGCAGGCACAAAAGTCAGGTCAAAATGGATTAAAGACCTCAATATCTGACCTGAATCCATAAGGTACATAGAGGAAAATGTTGAAAGAACCCACCATTGTGAGTTTCCAAGAGAAAGGGGCAGGCACAAGGGGGTGCAAATGTTCAGTGGCTGAGAGACGCCTCCCCACGCTGGATGATGGCAATGGACCTAAGGAATGGAAAAACTGGGCCTGGGCCCAGGCTGGTCCATAGACAGTTTACTTCTCTATCCTCCTCAGCGCAATCCGATCTCACTCCTCATGGCACAGTTGTAGTCATAGTTTTGGTCAGTCATCATAGTTCCCTCATTCTAGTTTCCTTGTAGACTTCCAAGTCGTTTCTTTCTTTCTCTCTTCTTCCTAGCATAGTCTCATCGTCCTCTACTTCAAGTCACCATCATCATCTGATTCTCCTTGTACTCATCAAAGTCCCAAAGTCTCAAAGTCTCAGTTCTTATCATCCTTCTAGTTATTGACTTTCTAGTCCTCAACTTCTAGTCCCCTCTTACCCCTTACAGCATAGTTACATAGAAATCATGAAGGGTGGAGATACACAAAGGTGGTGTTGAACATTATCATAACAACAAAAAGAGGTAAATTTAGGACATTAACTCAAGGACAAAATCTCATCTGAGGGTTCAAAACTCCAGATTACCAGGAAATCGGCTCAAGGGTGGGATTCCACCTAGGATGTATTGCTTCTCCTATTCTCAACTAGTAATCCTTTCAAATAATCATAGTGAATTTACTTCTTATAATATTGCTAGTCATTTTGTATGAACACAGTAAGATATATTAAGCTTAAAGTTTGGTTCTTCCTTAGGACATCTTGCTGTATATTCTAGACCACAATCCTTAGGCCAAGTTAGTCTTTCCTAATGCCAGCAAGATTCTTATTCAGTTACTTCTTTTTGGGTCAGGGCAGAGTTTGTCCATGACCATGCTCTTAACGTATAGTTAAGGATTATGGCACTTAACAGGAAATTGAAGAAACAGAAACCCTCCCAAACAGTTTCTATGAGGCTCATATCTCCCTAATACCAAAAGCAAACAAAGACACCACAAAAAAAGAAAACTACAGGCCAATATCTCTGATGAACACAGATGCGAAGATCCTCAACAAAATATTAGCAAATAGAATTCAACAACTCATCAAAAAGATCATACACCACGACCAAGTGGGATTCATCCCGGGGATGCAAGGATGGTTTAACATCCGGAAATCAATCAACATAATCCAGCATATCAAGAAAAGATAAAAATTTTTTTATCTTTTTTATCAAGAAAAGATAAAAATCATATAATCATATCAATAGATGCAGAGAAAGCATTTGACAAAATCCAGCATCCGTTTATGATGAAAACACTCGCCAAAATGGGTATAGAAGGGACCTTCCTCAATATAGTCAAAACCATTTATCATAAGCCAATGGCAAGCATTGTTCTCAATGGGGAAAAACTAAGAGCCTTCCCTCTGAGAACAGGGACAAGACAAGGATGCCCACTCTCTCCACTTCTGTTCAATATAGTACTGGAAGTACTTGCAACAGTGATTAGGCAAGAAAAAGATATTAAGGGCATTCAGGTAGGAAAGGAAGAAATCAAGCTCTCACTATTCGAAGATGATATGATGCTATACCTAGAGAACCCTAAAACCTCTACCAAGAAACTCCTAGTAACAATAGACTCGTATAGTAAAGTTGCAGGCTATAGAATCAATACTCAAAAGTCCATGGCTTTCCTATATGCAAATAATGAGAGAGAAGAAAGTGACCTGAGAAAAGCAATCCCATTCACAGTTGCGCCTCAAAAAATCAAGTACCTCGGAATCAGCTTAACAAAGGAGGTAAAGGACTTGTATAATGAAAACTATAAAACACTACTTCAGGAAATAAAAGAGGACATGAGGAAATGGAAAGACATCCCCTGCTCATGGATTGGGAGAATTAATATTGTCAAAATGGCAATTCTCCCCAAAGCATTGTACAAATTCAATGTGATCCCTATAGGAATACCCTTGACATTCTTCAAAGAAATGGAGCAAGAGCTCCTGAAATTCATATGGAACAATAAGCCCCCACGAATAGCTAAAGCAATCCTTGGGAAAAAGAAAATGGGAGGAATCAACCTCCCCAACTTCCAACTCTACTATAAAGCGGTTGTCATTAAAACAGCATGGTATTGGAACAAAGGCAGAGCTGCAGACCAATGGAATAGGGTTGAATACTCTGACATACACCCCCAAATATACGATCATCTAATCTTTGATAAAGGAGCAAGAAATGTGAAGTGGAGCAAAGAAAGCATGTTTAACAAATTGTGCTGGCAAAACTGGACGGCTACATGCAAAAAAATGGGCTTAGACCTCCATCTATCACCATGTACAAAAATCAGATCAAAATGGATTAAAAACCTCAACATCAGACCAGAATCCCTAAGGTACATTGAAGACAAGGTCAGCAAAACCCTCCATGACATTGAAGCCAAAGGTATCTTCAAAGCTGACATGCCACTGGCCAAGCAAGTGAAAACAAAGATAAATAAATGGGACTACCTCAAACTAAGAAGCTTCTGCAACTCAAAAGAAACAGTGACCAAAATACAAAGACAATCTACAGAATGGGAAAGGATATTTATGCAGTACCCATCCGATAAAGGGTTGATAACAAGGATATACAATGCACTGGTTGAACTCCACAAGAAGAAAACTGCCAACCCGATCAAAAAATGGGCTGATGAACTGAACAGAAACTTTTCCAAAGAAGAAATCCAAATGGCTGAGAGGCACATGAGAAAATGTTCCACATCACTAATTATCAGGGAGATGCAGATCAAAACAACAATGAGATATCATCTCACACCACAGAGACTGGCCCACATCCCCAAAAACAAAAACAACCGGTGTTGGCGGGGATGTGGGGAGAAAGGGACTCTCCTTCACTGCTGGTGGGAATGCCGACTGGTTCAGCCCTTTTGGAAAACAATATGGACGATTCTCAAAAAGTTAGAAATTGAGCTTCCATTTGACCCAGCAATACCACTCCTGGGAATATATCCCTGAGAGGCAAAAAGGTATAGTAGAGATGACATCTGCATTTCCATGTTCATTGCCGCTCTGTTTACTATAGCCACAATATGGAAAAAACCAGAGTGCCCGAAAACAGATGATTGGCTAAAGAAACTCTGGTAAAGAAACACAATGCAATACTACGTAGCTGTCAGAAAACATGAAATCATGAAATTTGCATATAAGTGGATCAACATGGAAAGTATCATGCTGAGTGAAATGAGTCAGAAAGAAAGAGACAGACATAGAAAGATCGCATTCATATGTGGAATATAAAGTGGCTCAGAGGTACAAGCTTACAATGTTGCGATTCCTGGCAGACATTTCTCTGGACTTAGTTACTAACATACTAAAATACAGAAATCCAAAACTATGCTGCTGCTAGTGCGGCCTCCTGACCTCATATCTCTTCATTCTCAGCAATGGAAAACAAATTACCAAATGCTTTCTTTTCAGCAGCTCGACTTTAGGGGGGAGAAACTCCAAATCAATAATAGTGAATTTTTTGTTTAAATATTGAATGTAATCAAAGTAAAGTGAAAGTAAAGTGAAATTTACCAGTTACACATGCGGGGTGGGGGGCTGGGAGGTGGGGGAAAGGGGGGAGGTATATCGTGATTCTTGGTGGTGGAATATGTGCACTGGTGAAGGGATGGGTGTTTGAGCATTGTATAACTGAGACTTTAATCTGAAAGCTTTGTAACTTTCCACATGGTGAATCAATAAAAGAATTAAAAAGAAAACAAAAAAAAAAACAAAAAAAAGTAGAGAGAGTGTATCGGGAATATTATCTTCCATGGAGACAGGGGGAGGGTAGGAAAGGGGGGGATATACTGGGGATATCTCTGGTGGGGAATGTGCACTAGTGGAGGGATGGGTGCTTGATCATTGTGTGATTGTAACCCAAACATGAAAGCTTGTAACTATCTCATGGTTGTTCAATAAAATTTGAAAAAAATGAAAAAATCAGCCAACTCTATCAAAGAATGGGGAGAAGAAATGAACAGAAACTTCCTCAAACAATAAATACAAATGGCCAAAAGACACATGAAAAAAATGCTCTACATCATGGAGATGCAAATAAAAATAAAAATAATATATCATCTCGTACCACAGAGACTGGCACACATCAAAAAGAACAAAGCAACCAGTGTTGGTGTGTATGTCGGGAGAAAGAGATTCTCCATCATTGCTGGTGGGGATGCCAATTGTTTTAGCCTTTTTGGAAAACAATAAGGACATTCCTCAAAAAGCTAGAAATTGAGCTTCCATAGAACCAGCAATACCCCTTTTGAGAGTATACTCCAGGGATCCAAAAACACAGTAGAAATGTTATCTGATCTTCTATGTTTAGTGCAGCACTATTCACAATAGCCAGAATCTGGAAACAATCTGAGTGCCCAAGAAAATTGTGACTAGTTCAAGTACAGTACATCTACACAATGGAATACTATGCAGCTCTTAGGAACAATGAAGTCATGAAATTCAATTATAAATAGATGGACCTGAAGAGTATAATACTGAGTGAAATGTGTCAGAAGGAGAGTTACAGATGTAGATTGACTGCACTCATCTGAGGGATATATTAAAAAACACAATATGAGACTAAACCCAAGGACAGTAGAAATAAGGGCCAGGAGATTTAGTCCATGATTGAAGTTTTATTCAAATGACTGGGGAGAAGGCACTTAGAAGGGACCACTAACAAAGATAGCTGGAAATAGTCACTCTGGATAAGAACTGTGTGCTAAAGTGGGTAAAGGTAAAGTAACAAACCTGAAAACCTCTCAGTATCAGTATTGGAAACCAGAATACGCAAAAGGAAAGAGGAAGAAGAAGAAGAAGAAGAAGAAGAAGAAGAAGAAGAAGAAGAAGAAGAAGAAGAAGAAGAAGAAGAAGAAGAAGAAGAAGAAGAAGAAGAAGAAGAAGAAGAAGAAGAAGAAGAAGGAGGAGGAGGAGGAGGAGGAGGAGGAGGAGGAGGAGGAGGAGGAGGAGGAGGAGGAGGAGGAGGAGGAGGAGGAAGAGGGTGAAGAGGAGGAAGAGGGTGAAGAGGAGGAGGAAGAGGGAGAATAGGAGGAGGAGGAGGGTGAAGAGGAGGAGGTGGAGGAGGGTGAAGAGGAGGAGGCGGAGGAGGAGGAGGAGGAGGAGGAGGAAGAAAAGTGCCTGTGATATAGAAAGGCTGGGGTTGGAGGTATAGGGAAACTGGGTACATTGGTGGTGGGAAATGTACACTTGTGGTGGGATGGGTGTTAGAACATTGTATGACTAAAATCTGATCATGAATACCTTTCTGTGTGTGTATCTCATGGTGATTCAATAAAACAAAAATCAAACAAAAATACATGTTTATATCTTATAATGCATGTGTTTGTGCATCTACATTACTTGTATGAGTGTGCTATATATACACATCTATATATATGTATATGCATATGTGTATTTGTCTATATATACATATATATTCTCAAAATTTCAGAATCAAAGTCTAGCTGAACTCACTAGGTAGGATCACATGAGAGTCCATTGTCAATTTTTCCTTTTCATCTTAGTGACATGACCTTTCTTGTTTTGGTTCGTTTTATGTTTTTTGCCAAATTTTAGCAAGTATAGAGCTATCTGGTTTCCTAACTACTCTATCACTGTTTCAGGATCACCATTCTTGAAGGGCTATATTCTAAGGTCATCTCTGGGCAAAGGGCCAGAAGAAAACACAATTGCTTGAACTGCAAATTTTGTAATGTATGTTCATGTCTCACAGAAATGTCTGTTAGGAAGTTGTCCTTCTACCTATAGATCATGGCCTTTCTGTTATGCCTGTTACATTTTGCCAAGAAAAGCTTTTCCTCATGTTAAGTTTTCTGAATAGACAACAGATCATAATAGACACAAAATCATTAGTTCTATAGATAGCTTCTTAATTCCTTTTTTGTATTTACGATTATGCAAGATTGAGTCTATATTAAAATATAATAGTACATAATAGCTCTAAATAAATAGTATATCAATGACAGTTATTCTTGGAATAAGCTGAAGTTATTCTAAGTAATGAAGTTAGAGAAAGGTACTGTTTTATGTATAAATCTAAATTCAATTATTTTCCTAGAATTTGGAATATACTTTGAACTGTGTAAATTTTAAAATATTCAGTAGAAACAGAATACATGGAACAAAGAAAATATTATGTCTCACAATGCACAATAATGACAGAAATATTAGCTTTCTGATGCAGCAGATAGAATAAAACTAATTCATACCAAGAAGAATCTAATTTTACAATTCAAGATCAGGGTACTAATCTCAATAATTACATGTAAGAAGCACTGATTAACTCAAATCATTATACCATAAATAAATTATGAAAAATGATCAAGGTAAGTTTTTTGTCATTTCTGTACTATTTTATTTTTCTTTAATTAGAACCATTTTTGAAGACTTCACACTAAAATTTTTTATTGAAGCAACATTGCATTGTAATTTGTATAGGTTTTGTATATATTTCAGGAATTCACCATTTTATTTTTTGGGGTTTTTTTTTTTTGCTTTTTTGGCGATGCACAGGGGTTACTCCTGGTTCTACACTCAGGAATTACTCCTGGCAGTGCTCAGGGGACCATATGGGATGCTGGGATTCGAACCCAGGTTGGCCGTGTGCAAGGCAAACGCCCTACCCGCTGTGCTATCTCTCCAGCCCTATGGAATTCACCATTTTAAGTTAGCAGATCTATTTTTATATTTATTGCCAAAAGTCTAATTTTATCCTTCACCACATAATTTCAAATTCTACTGATTTAATACTATTCAACTATAGTCTGAGATTAAGTTTCTTCAATATGAAGAAACTTAAATTACAGGGCTTTCAAAGGAAAAGATTTTGATGCTTTCATTAATGTATTTTGAAAACTATTCAGATGAAGGAAGAGAGCTATATTACCATCCAATAAGAAGCAAAGAAGAAAATAAGTAAAGAAGAAAATCAATGGGAGGTTTCACTAATCTCTTTCAGCAGTTAGCGAGACCTCCAGAAGGGTACCTATGAATAATGAGTAAGACCCTAAAAAAGTGTCAGTGGCTAGAGTATATAAATTATTTCTGGTCCTGTCTTACATTTATTTTACTATTATGTTTTATTTTCAATGTTGATATGTATATTAGTGTATCTTTTTCACATTTATGTTTGCAATAATTACTTTATAATAATAATAAGGAAAATTAAGAACGCAAACATGCACTTATTATGATCAGTACTATGTTGAAATAGCAAGAGAAATCTAAAGCACAGAACAGATCAGAAAGAAAATAAATCTCCACCCCACCCAAAAGAGCAATATGGGATGACTTCCCATTGTGAAAACACAGGCGTTTTTTTCCTTAAAAAAATCCAGTATTGGTATCAGAGCTGGAGTGATAGCACATCGGGTAGGGCATTTGCCTTCCATGCGGCCAACCGGGGTTCCCAATTCCCATCATCCCATATGGTCCCCTGAGCACTGCCAGGAGTAATTCCTGAGTGCAGAGCCAGGAGAAACCCCTGAGTATCGCTGGATGTGACCCAGAAAGCAAGCAAACAAACAAACAAACAAAAAACCAACAAAAAACCAAAACCGTATTTTCAAATACTCTATTTTGTACTACTTTTCCTTATTAATATTAATAGATTGAACTAAAAAAAAAACAAAGGCAGAAAGAAAGAGCTTAGAGCCTTAAAGTGATGCCTGGTAAGCATATGATCACTTCTTCTCCTCATCCTAGAGATCTGCAGTGAGCCTAATCATTCTGCTCTCCACAGATGCCACAGCCACAAAGGTTTTCTGCACCAAGCCTGGTGAGTGTAAAAATCACAAAAGGATTCAAGCCTAGCTAACACCACAACTAGAGAAAAGATGTTCCGGCTCTGGCCTAGAAGTGCAACCCCTTATAAGTATATGTGTGAGCACTGCAGAAACCCTACTGGGAGTATGACAACTGAACATCCCTGTCTCACCCAAAGATGCCTGAGAACACAGTGCAAGCACTACAACTGAGGCACACTCATTTTGCTGAACGTGCATATACTGCAACCTGACATTCGGCTCCTGGCAAACACCAGCACTATTATTTGACCTTGTCAGCCTGGTTTACATAAGAACAAATTTTCTTTTGTGTTTAATTTTCTTTTATTTTCTCACCCGTTTCGGCCATTGTTGTAGATGTTGTTTGTGCTTTTATAATTTGCATAAAGTATAGCTTATACCTGTCCCTGTCATCCCATTGCTCATTGATTTGCTTGAGCAGGCACCTGTAACGTCTCCATTGTGAGACTCATTGTTACTGTTTTTGACATGTCGAATAAGCCACAGGTAGCTTGCCAAGCTTTGCTGTGTGGGTGGGATACTCTCGGTAGCTTGCTGGGGTCTCTGAGAGGGGCGGAGGAATTGAACCCGGGTTGGCAGCATGCAAGGTAAACACCCTACCCGCTGTGCTATGGCTAGTGGTTGCAAGGTCAACCTAAAGTCATAGCTTATATAAAAATAGAAATAAGATACATGTCCATACAAAAAAAACTTTGACTTCTGTTCATAGCAGCTTTATTTATCCCTTGTATCACCTGTCATTCTGTCGCTCATTGAGTTGCTCTAGTGGGTGCCAATAACGTCTCCATTCGTCCCTGTTGCGTGCTAGGGGTCGGCTTGCTCCAGGAACACAAAGAGTCTCAAACCAATTGTTCAGGGTCTTGATGAAGAAGTCTGGCCATCTCGCTGTCAGGCGTTCTTTTGATGTCCTGTGGAATCCAGTCAGTAACAGGTCTAGTCCAGCGGTCATCTCAAAATCACATTACATATCCGGCCCATCTGATTTTCAATGCCTTGGCAAATGAGACAGCATCCCCGATTTTCAATAGTCAATGGAAGTCGGAACTCCTGATTCCTTCTCTATAGTAGCTACAAACTGGAGACAGCTCTGATGTAGTCTATGAATGTATGGGAAGCAAACAATACCATATTCAAAAGGGGAAATATACTACTATGAAAAGCAACAGACTTGCTGTCTGGATCCAACTCAAAGTGATTATAATGAACATAAAAATCTCCTGTCTAAGATGTTATGTACTTTTGTTT
This sequence comes from Sorex araneus, assembly GCF_027595985.1. Classification (NCBI taxonomy): domain Eukaryota; kingdom Metazoa; phylum Chordata; class Mammalia; order Eulipotyphla; family Soricidae; genus Sorex; species Sorex araneus. The sequence continues at coordinate 396,663,721 of NC_073302.1, read as the reverse complement.
CCATTTATATCACTGGTATCACTTGTAGTCCCGTTGATTTTTTATTTGCTCGAGCGGGAGCCAGTAACATCTCCATTTGCCCCCTGTTTCGAGCTATTGTAGCCCAGTGATACCTGCTTGCTCCAGGAACAGAAAAAGCCTCAAATTGTTCATGCAGAGATTTGACGAAGAAATCTGACCATCTACTTGGTGGGCGGCCACGAGGTCTTCTGACGTCCCGTGGAATCCAGTCGGAAACAGCTCTAGTCCAACGGTCATCTCTGAATCACATTACATGACAGGCCCATCTGATTTTTGATGCCTTGGCATCCATTTATATCAATTTCTCAAAATAACAAAATTATTGAACTGGGAACAGATTAGTAGTAGAAAGAGATTAATAATTATAGTATAGAGAACAGTGGATATGATACCACAAAGAAGGAGCAAAAAAGAGCTCCTTGAGGTGATGGATCAAGGATCATATGTTGGTTGTGGTATTAGTCTCATGGGCCTACATGGGAAAAACACATAAGACAGGTGTCAATTTCCTGAATTTGACATTTTTCTATAAGTAAAAGTTAGGAGAAAAGGGTAAAATCAAATGTAATATGCCTCTACTATAATTGCGATTTTCTGATATTTAGGTTTTAAATTAATTTCTTGGGGGAGAAGCTGTTTATGTGGATGCACCACTTTCTTCTTACAGACTCAAACGACAATATCAATGTAGCAAGAATATGTTTAGGAGTTCATATTTCTTTAATAAAAATGGAGTCACTGTTCTCTGTTTAAAAAAGAAACGGAGTATGTTGAAATATTTTACAGCCATTGTCTTTCTTTCTTACATTCAACTCTAGTTGTGATTTAACACAAGAGAAATAAATTAATTCTAAAATTCATCATGGTATTATCAAACTGAAATATACTGCCAGAGTCAAGACTAAAATTTCATTGAAACTCAACATGAAGGCCAAATAAACTTTCTGGTGTAGACATGTGCAAAACGCAAAATTTTAGAGTGGAAACTAACACTTAGACAGTTTTCTCAGGAAGTTGATGGTAAAAGGCAAAATAAAAACAAAATGAATACATGAAAATATTGAGAGCATCTCTGAAGCAAACATTATGTACTGACATAATGAATAATAGTGCAGTCTTCTTTTGATAAGATTGGTCAGGCATAAAAGGCCTCTTTTAGGAGAAATTTGAACCAACACTTGATATACATAGTTGGTGATGCTTTAACAAGAAAACCTTGAGGGTGTTAAAATAGAGTCAGAAAGAGAGGTAAAGACATAGAAAGACTGCACTCATTTCCGGAATATAAAGTAACAGAATGGGAGACTTACACCCAAGAATAGTAGAGATGAATACCAGGAGGATTACTCCATGGCTTGGAAGCTGGCCTCACATGCTGGGGGAAAAGGCAGCTCAGATAGAGAAGGGAACACCAAGGAAAAAGGTGCTTGGAGGATCTTCTTGGAATGGGAGATACAAGCTGGAAGTAGACTATAGACCAAACATGATGGCCACTCAATACCTATATTGCAAACCACAACACCCAAAGGGAGTGAGAAAGAGAGAGAGAGAGAGAGAGAGAGAGAGAGAGAGAGAGACAGAGAGAGAGACAGAGAGAGATAGAGGGAGAGAGAGAGGGAAGAGAGAGAGAGGGAGAGAGAGAGGGAGAGGGAGAGAGAGAGGGAGAGGGAGAGAGAGAGAGAGAGAGTGCAAAAGGGAATGCACTGCCACAGAGGCAGGGTGGAGTGGGGGGGATGGGGTAGGGGTGGTGGGAGGGATAGTGGGATCATCGGTGGTGGAGAATGGGCACTGATGGAGGGATGGGTACTTGATCACTGTATGAGTGAAATCTAAGCACGAAAGTTTATAAGTCTGCAACTGTACCTCACGGTGGTCAATTTAAAAATAAAAAAATAAAATAATAATAGAATGCAGACTTTATAGTTAAGTCTTTGCCACAAGTAGAAAACCATGCATATTTGGGCCAGACTGATAGTACAGCAGGTAGGGTATTTGCCTTGCACAGGGCTGACCCAGGTTCAGTTCCCAGCATCTCACACAAAAAAAGAAACACATGCATATTTAATATATTTCTACAGGATATTGTTCTATCCCCCTCACCTGGAAGAAATCTCAGCATAGAAAAGGAATTTGAGTTTCGCCGCTGCTGCCGCTTCAGCATGACCGAGGAGCCCCAAAGAGCTACTTTGGACACCAGCAGCCCAATGAAATACTTCCAGAATGTGAACTGAGCATCTATGCCAGGCTGCTACAGCGGGGGCCGGGTATTTCTCTCTAGGTTTTTCCATCTTATGAGCACCATAAAAGGGTAAAAGTTTGTAGTGTATAATTTCTGGCAGAATTTTCCCTGGACTTTATACAGAAACCCAAAACCGCGCGGCCGCTGCTGCGGCCGTGCAACCTAATGTCATCTAATCATCAGCAATATGAAATGGTTCCTTTGTAATGGGTTGGACCTTGGGGGGATAATCCTAACAAGAATAGTAGGTCTTTTGTTGAAATATTGAAGGCAATCAAAGTGGTAGCCATCTCTCTAGACTGAACTAAGCTATAACCCCACACCGGCTGAGGGGAAGGAATATTTCTTTCTCGGGAAGAAAGGCGGCGTGGCGTTAGCCATATTATGATGTCCATTAGGTAGACACGAACCTGGTGGCGTGGGAACGGGATATAAGGAAAAAAAAAATTACTATGTACATGGAACAGCGGGATGCTGGTGGAGCCGGGGCCCATACCAGCGCACTACTTTGGGTTCCAGAAACTGCTTGCAGGCATGCTGCTAGACTATCAACTAAGCTATAACCCCACGCTGGCTGATGACGGGAAATAACCATCTTTCTCGGTTCTTTTCTCTTTGTCAGGCAGTGTGGCGTCAATCATACTATGAGGATTACTAAGTAGGCATGAACTCGGTGGCTCGGGAAGGAGGGGGAAAAAAGTTATGTAACAAACAGTGGGACTTAATATCTCTACATTCTCAGCAATGGAAAACTAAAAAATGCTTCCTTGGCAGTAGGACTGTTTTTTTTTGGGGGGGGAACACCAGCAATAATAGGGAGTTATGAGTTGAAACATGGAATGTAATCAAGATAAAGAGTAAACAGAGTGAAACTTATCACTTACAAGGGCGGGGACTGGGGGGGCGGGAGGTATACTGGGGTGGTTGGTGATGGAATATGGGCACTGGTGAAGGGAAGGGTGTTTGGGTATTGTATAACTGACATAACCTTGAGAACTATGTAACTTTCCACATGGTGATTCAATAAAAAAAATTTAAAAATAAAGGAATTTGATGTGCATAGAATTAACTCAACTTGTGGCACATCTTAACCAAGTACTTGGCACATAGGGAAAGATGATTAATCAACAGCAACAAATTTAAAATAGCAGTTATATTCTATCTCAAAATTGGAATTTAAAATTTTTAAATGTCTGAAATAGTTTTCTTAAAGAATTACTTTAAGCTCTGTTTTTATTTAAATTATTGGTTTACCTGAACTTTATTATTTTTCTTTATGTGGAATGGCATTCCTCCATGTTTTGGAGGGGCTTAAAAAATTTCCTAGTTAAAAAAAACATACTACTAATAATGTGCTACTTTTCTTGAATTACACTCTGTCATATTTAAAATGTTTAAAAATATTTTCAGGGTACATTATTTAAAAATTAAACTACAGTCAATATTAGTACAATCATTTTTATACATTAGGCTGTTATGTGAGAAGTTATATGCTATATCAGCTAGTTTCTTTCATCAGCTGCCTGCACTCAATCACCATGAGTGGCCACTTTTGAGTTTTCTTGTCCTAGTTCTATAATCTTGATTGAAGATAAATCACTGGGCTTCAAAATATAGCTCACTCAGCTTCCAACTAAAAGTGTCGAGAATCAGGTTCAGCTTTAATGCCAACATCTGAAAATGATGGACTCATTCTTCCTATTACTCGTGGATATTTTTCTCAGCTTTAAAGGAAATCTTAGTGAGAAATATAAACCTGTAATTCAACTCTGTAACATCTAGAGGTACATAAGCTGATTTAAAATTCCATAAACCTCAATTAAGTTATGTGTCTATCTGGAGTAATAATGAGTCTTCATAATTGAATCAATTTTGAGTCTTGTTATCTTGAGACCTATGTAAGACAATTATTAACATATTTTCTAGTTACATACATATAGAAAATCTGCCTCCTAAAAATTATTGCTGTTCCCCATCTCCTCCATTGCCATATTCAGAAAAAATCTAATAGAAAATGAAATGAAAGAAAGGGAAAATTTTTTTTGAGCTCTAGGATGATTTAAAATCCCCTGATTAAAATCATGGAAACCTATAGCTTAAAAAATGATTTATTGATTTGCTGTCAGCATAAAATAACAGACATCACAGGAAATGGACATCAGATTTTTCTTACAGGGTCCAGACTTATGCTAGACTATTTTAAGGAGGGAGAAAGACTAATTTAAAAATGGATGCTCTCAAGAAATGGGGGCAATTTAGCAATTCAGTAACTTATTTATGTCAAGAAGGTGGAAGATTTTTGAGAGACTGGGGATATCTTTGATAAAAGGCAGCAATTACTAAAAAGAAAAGATTGCCACTGAAGTGTGGCCTTGGCTATGTATAAAATTTGCTTATAAATGGATGGACATGGAGAGCATCATACTGAGTGAAATGAGTCAGAAGAAAAGGGACAGACATAGAATGATTGCACTCATTTGTGGGATATATTTTTAAAAAGCATAATATGAGACTAACATCCAAGGAAAGTATAAACAAGAGCCAGGAGGATTGGTCCATGGTTGGAAACTTGCCTCAAGTGCTAGAGAGAAAGCAGCTACAATAGAAAAGGGACTACCATAACAAAGAGAGTTGGACATGATTATTCTGGATAGGAACTGTGTGCTGAAAGTAAATAAAGGAACAAACATGATAACCTCTCAGTATTTGTGTTACAAAACATACTGCCCAAAAGGGGCTGGAGAGATAGCGCAGCAGGTGGGGCGTTCGCCTTGCACGCTGTCGACCTGTGTTCGATTCCTCCGCCCCTCTCGGAGAGCTCGGCAAGCTACCGAGAGTATGGAGCCCTCATGCCGCATGGCAGAGCCTGGCAAGCTACCCGTGGAGTATTGGATATGCCAAAAATAGTAACAATAAGTCTCTCAATGAGAGACTTTACTGGTGCCCGCTCAAACAAATCAATGAGCAACGGGATGACAGTGACAGTGACTGCCCAAAAGGAGAGAGAGAGAGAGAGAGGGAGAGAGAGAGAGACAGAGACAGAGACAGAGAGACAGAGAGAGAGAGAGAAGTATCTGCTATAGGGACAATAGAGGTATAGAGGTAGACTGACAGAGCTGGAAGTGGCAGTGGAGGGTGCTGGCAGGGAGAAACTGGGGACATTGTGGTGTCAACTGTACAGTGGTGAAGGGATGAATGCTGGAACACTATAACTGAAAATCATAAACAACTTTGCAACTGTATATCGCAGTGATTCAGTTAAAAAATACCCACTGTGTTTAGTGGGGGTTATCTTTTTCTTTTAAAATCATAGATAATAATCCCTTAGAAATAAAATAATATCAACATTTGCCACGCTACAAACAACTTATTTTTAAGCTTAGTGCTTGTCCACATGCCTGGTGTGTCACAGGATTTTAAGAAAAACAGTAATAAAATACTGACAATTGCAGGTTATAGAAATGCCTTTGTTAAGAAAATGTTCTTTCTTAGGGGTGTCTCCCAAGTAATTCACAGGACCTAAGGACAAATGATGGTGCTCTGGGACCTTCGGGCTCATCTTATAGTACTTGGGGATACCATGTAATACTGGGGATAAAATAAGGATAAAATATATAAAATAAATTTATATATTTCCTTATATAAATATAAGGAAAGCTCCTTGATTCCTGTACTATTTCTCCCACCCTCTAAATGTTTCTTAGTATTATAGTAAATCCTGCAAAAGTGTTGGTTGTACCAAACTATGCAAAAGAGTTTTAATATATTTTTAGCACTATGCTACTGCTACATAGAAGATCACTTAGTTTTCTGAAGTTCAAGTTCCGTTTAAAAAAAAATTAGAGTATTATATTCATCTTAGTCAACCTTCAAGTGTTAGAATAATAAATGAAGATAAAGAAAGATGGAAACATTAATGATTTCTTACTTATAGGAAGAATAACAATAATAGATATTTCTATGCTATTCTAAGTGCTCTCAAATCTCACATTTTCACACATTTATAATAATTCTTATCATGTTTACTGACTTGGTAGCAGTTTGCAAATGATTTAATATAAACATTTAAAACATCCCAAAAGTTAAGAAAATATATGATGGTTGGTAGGAATTATTATAGAGATGCATATGATTAACGTCTCAAATCAGACTTGCATTAGCTTCAAATAAGAAATCCTGGGATTCGGGCTGGAGAAATAGCACAGCGGGTAGGGCGTTTGCCTTGTACGCGGCCGACCCAGGTTCGATTCCCAGCATCCCATATGGTCCCCTGAGCACTGCCAGGGTGAATTCCTGAGTGCAGAGCCAAGAGTAACCCCTGTGCATCTCTGGGTGTGACCCAAAAGCAAAAAAAAAGGCCTGGGTTTGTAAACAGTTGTAATTAAATGATATAAGTGGAATAATTACACTGAAATGATAAAAGTCTGGGAGTTTGGAATGCGCTATAGAGAGTTTTGACTAGATATCCATTAGTGAGCTGCTCCCCGTGTGTGGGGATAAAATAAGGTGATTCCTGCCCCTCTCTGGGGTGAAGCCCCATGCCTCTGTACAGGTTTCTCAACCCTAGAAAGTTACAGGACTTGGTATTCTCCCTACTACCCACTCCACCCACACCCCAGCACTCAGGCTGTGTAATTTCTAACGCTCCAGTTTCTCTAAACTTTTGTTAGTCCATCTGTCTTTATGATCTGTTAACAAAATCTCAAAAATGGACAACCTCTGATGTGATTCAAATATGTCTCTGAGCCAAATATGTCCCAGCCCTATTTAGACAGACTTGGAGAACTGTCTGCCCAAAGACCAGAGACCTCTGTAGGCATCTAGGAGAGAGGGTGAGACTGTTAAAAGGACCTCAATGCTTCAATAATTGTTTATCTAAGATTTAATATTTAACCTGATTCTAGGACCATATCTTATTGATCAAGTTTTGGCAATGAGATAATGATCATCTTAAATTTATGCAGAATTAAATTTCTCATAGTTTATTATAAGCTCCTGCATATTACTGTGTGTGTTACATTGTTGCATTTGTTCTTGTGGGAATCAGGTGTTAGATCTTTTTACCAATGTAACTCAAAAAATTGTCCTAAAGGGTAATGAAATAGTGAATGTCAATCACTCACATCAGTGCAAGGCAAATTACAAAATGTATTAGATAGTTTGTTTCAGCCCAAGACCTCTGGCAGATGTGGACTTGATGTCTGTTACATCAATATAGGTCTCTCCTTTGGTAGTCCTAAATAATTAGAGCACTGTTATCTAGGTCTTTATAATTTTGGTGATGATCAGAGGACATTCACGATTCCAGAGAGCTTGTTAGAATCGCTTCTCGGCCTTTTGGCTAAGATTAAGTGTAGAGGGCTTGTTAGAAATACAGAGTCTCAGGTCTCCTGTGAGAACGAGTCAGGATCTCTAAAATTCCTCAGTGACACATTTAAGAAACACAGCACTAAAATTTGTGTTCTCCGTGTATTATAAAATAGAGTTCTTTTAGCTTTTATTCTATTTATCTCTTTTTTTCCCTTTATGTAGTAGTGATATAGTTTGGGGGGATTTCATCTGAATATTAAATATTCTTCATAATCTAATTACTTCTTCAGAACCTAGATTATCTATACAGCATGTAACAGCCTATTGACTTTTTGCTTCATGGCTTTTTGAATAGAGTTATTTTCATGTTTTTGCAGTTTTTATTTTTTAATCATTGCAAGACTATTAAATTAATTGTTAATGTAAGAAGGTCTAAAATATTTTCTGCATTATTTATTTCTTAAAATTAGTTTAAAAAGTATAATCCGATAAATATTCAGTATGAGATGTTTTGATGTTGAAGAAAATATCAAATATGTGTAATCCCTGATATAGTAATGAAAATGATTCTTCTTTTGCTTTTTCATATTTCTGTGGCTTAAATAATGAAAGCTCATCTGGATTGTATAGGAAAATATTATGTCAAGAAAATATAAAGCCACCATATGAAATTTTGTAAGAGACAGAGTCATATTAGGACAGCTCAGTGCCCTTATGGCTGGTGGCTCTCTGAAAGGTGTGCATATAAATGGTTCACACAATCCAGATTAGACCTTACATATATCAAAATCAAGGAATATACAAATAATAAGAACTACCTATTTTAGGGGAGTGTAGACTAGGAAAATACTTAACATCACTGCCTGAGAAATATAAAATAATGAAAATTGAGACCAAAGAAATCTCTTCATTATCTTTCTTCACCAAATTTAAATAAGTGAGCCAGCATCTATCAATATCTTAACATTTAGTTGTTATGAGTAATATGGTTATGTATTTCATATTTTTTCTTAGACAAAATAATTATCAGATGTTACATTAATTCAGTTTTGTATTGTTATGGATTGTGTAATAGAGGGAAGAATATAAATATTTTTCACAGATTATCAAATGGACTTCAGAAAGACTAAAATTAAATATTTTACTCTTTTATATAAATGCATATAACAATTTCTATGTCTGCACATTTGACAATAAAAAATTATGACGGTATTTGATAAAAATTATGATGGTATTTTCAAAGTGCTTTGCAAATTTGTAAATAGATGAAAGAAAGTCATAGTTTTACTAAAAGTGTTCCGTGAAATAAACTGCTCAGGATGATAAACTTGTAAGCTTGATAAGCGTAACATTATCAGTCTCCTTTCTGGAAATTAAGATAAAATTGTAAGAAAACCAAATTTCTCTGTACTCATTTTGTTTTCGAACTCTCTTGGATTCTTGATTGGTATTTTTTCCCCTTAGCATAACATAAAAGTCTGTATTATTTAAATTCTAGCACATTCTTCACTCATCTTTAATTTTCTCAGGAATGGTCTAGACAACTCAATTATACTCTGAAGCACACTCATGCTTCTTCAAGTGTTTGCTCCCACACTTCCTCCATCTGGAGGATTCCTCCTCTTTAAACCTAACTTGCCAGGGGTGTTCAGTCAAAACAATATTGCTATATCCTAATCAGATGTTTATCTTGAAATTCACTATTATTCTAAATGATGTAAAAACCTCTACCTCCTCTAAAAACTCAGAAGTGTTTAATAATTCCTTTAAAAATCATATGTGTATATAATTAATGCTTTATTTCCTGATGGGTATCTGCATGCCTCACAATGTAAACTAAGAACCTTGGTATTAGAACGTGTTATGGAGAATGCCATGGTGATGTCTGAGAAACATTGCAGAGGATTTATAACATAGGGCAGACAAAAATACTCTAGTCAGGAAAGCAAACATGAATGCAGAATATATATGTATATATATGTGTGTGTGTGTCACTGTCATCCCGTTGCTCATCAGTTTGTTCGAGTGGGCACCAGTAATGTCTCTCATTGTGACACTTGTTACTGTTTTTGGCATATTCAATACACCAGGGGTAGCTTGCCAAGCTCTGCCATGCAGGCGAGAAACTTTTGGTAGCTTGCCGGGCTCTCCGAGAGGGGCGGAGGAATCGAACACGGGTCGGCCACGTGAAAGGCGACCGCCCTACCGCTGTGCTATCACTCTTATATGTATATATACATATATATTATATATGTGTATATATATATATATATATTGCAGCGATAGCACAGCGGGTAGGGCATTTACCTTGCACCTTAATCTTGGTTCAATTACCAGTTCAATATGTGATCCCCAAAGCACTGCCAGGAATAATTCCTTAACACAGAGCCAGGACTGAACTCAGGTTTGGCCAAAAACTCCTAAATAAACTAGCATGTTTAACCTGATCTTATATTTTATTCTCAGTCTCACATTCTCAGAATACTCTCAAATTCTCTATCATGACAAAGTTTGAAAAGATGTAACATTCTTAGCTCATTCACATTCTCTTCTTGTAGGAAACCTCACTCTCGTCTTCTGAATTGTACTGGATGCTGGTCCTTCAAAAGGGCCTTAATATGGGGCAGCATATAATGGGGAAAGGGGAGGTTATTGCTGAAAAGCAGACATACTCTAACCACGCAAACAAATTTGTGGACAAGATCATCAAACTTAACTGTCCTAGAATCATGCCAATTACAGAACTCTTAGAGTTCTTTGGGTTTTCTACCTGTGCTCTGGAGTACAAGACCATGATCCATAACATATATTTTTCTTTTCATGTTATTCTTAGCGAATATGAAGTTATCCAATCCCTTTATTATTTTTTTTTAATTTTTTTATTCTTTTATAGAATCACCATGTCAATACCATTATTTTTGCAATCAATACTTTAATATGGCAACTAAATGCTACAATCTCTGATCTTGCAGCATCTTGCTGTTTAAAAGGATCACTCTGATCCCAGATTAATTAATTTTGATATTCACTACATTCTGTGCATTCATCATGTTCCAGCTCTCCTGGGAAGGTAATTATCCACATGTTCACTCTCTATGTAATCAAATTTGTACCATATTCTCATTATAAGATTTGTTTCCTGGAGTCACTCCTAATAATACATTAAGGGAAAGTTAGAAGATCAAAAGTTTATACTCAAAGCTGTTTAACTAGAGATAAATTAAGGGAATTTTTTCAGAGATTAGTGAGAAATTAAGAAAGGAAATTATAACTGGCCACTGAAACCAGATTGTATTTCTAGGTCTGAATTATCAAGAGAAATTAGAGGTTATTAAAAGTGATAAAGTGTATGCTTCACATATGTGAAGCCCTGGGTCCAATCCCCAGCACCAAAGTGGGGAAAATGTAGAGTGTAAAATGTAAGGCTCACATCACAAGACTTGTGGGTGTTAAATAAACATCAGGATCACATTGAAGATGGGCAAAATGAAGGGGAAAATTTCTTTCAGTCTCAGAGCTCCTATTCTTTGACCTCCTTTGGTTGCTTCACATTATTTGAAACTAAACTGGAAACCGAACAGAAGTAGCTCATTTTTGGTTTTTGAAGAATAAGAAATTTAGTACACTGTTAGAAATACTACAGGATAAGGAAAGGAGTATAAGTATTATATAGTTCATGAGAAATTTAAGGCACAATAGTTTCAAATATTTTCATGTAAAATAGTATTTTATTTGATGATGAATTAAAAAATGTTGGCAAGTATAAAAAATCTTTACAATTGCAAATATCCAATATATTAAGCTCTCAAGTTTGATTTTATTTTACTAGAAATAATTACATATGATAAAAATAAAAATGAATACCAATATAAAAACAGGGAAAAATGCCTTGAAAACTCAAATTACTTCTAATTTATAAAGTTGTGTCTGATAGGAAGTCAAAAATCAGAAAATATATACAGTGATTACAACGTATACTGACTTGCTTCTGAGAGAAGGCAATAAATGGCTTAATATGATCTTTCATTGTTAATGGGATTGATAAAATATTTAGAAATGTCTAAGATGCATTTTTATGTCTTTAAAAGCTTACTATGTTTAAGTCTAGCAAGTTACAGATTTATGAATAGCATACCTTATATATATTCTTATTCAGAAATAGATTATGGTTTTCTACATTTAACCATTGTGACTAGGAACTATGAGAGAACAGAACTCCTCTGAATCCTTTCTCTGTTCTGCAGTCTGTGATCATACGATTTCTGAGACTAGAAACATCAGAGTCACATAGCCACAAAGGGAGCTAAGCACGAGAAAATACCTGGAGAGATTGGTGACCCAAGGAGCAAAAACTTCCCTGGTTTTTATAATACCAGATTTTCAATATCAAAGTTGATGTCTGTGCTAGAAACAGCAATCTCAACAGGCACCTACTTTAACATTTGCTTTCCCTGTGAGATGAGTTCAGAATAAATCAATAAATCAGGGCAGGGAGAGAGAGAAAGATATATCTTACAATCGCAGTATGAATAACCTTGTCAACATAACTGGGAATTTTATCTAAAGTACAAATTTAACACTTTAGCACTGTAGCACTGTTGTCCGTTGTTCATCGATTTGCTCGAGCGGGCACCAGTAACGTCTCCATTGTGAGACTTGTTGTTACTGTTTTGGGCATATCAAATACTCCACGGGTAGTTTGCCAGGCTCTGCCATGTGGGCAGGATACTCTTGGTAGCTTGCCAGGCTCTCTGAGAGGGACAGAGGAATCGAACTGGGTCGGATGCATACAAGGCAAACTCCCTACCCACTGTACTATTTTTAAATATTTTAAATAGGTATCTTCTATTAGAAAAATATGTGACTACAATTTTTCAAACCTAGTGTTGAGAATGGATATGATGCTACATGCATCCAATGGCAAGAACAACAAAAATCATAAACAGCTCAGGAATAATTAAATCAACTGAATATTCCTGAGCAAGTGGTCAGGAGACAGACAATGAGAGGATGCTTGGAAGGCACTGTTGGAAGACAGAAAGATAGTTTTTTTTTTAATTTTTTTATTGAGTCACCATGTGGAAAGTTACAAAGTTTTCAGGTTTAAATCTCAGTTATACAATGCTCAAATACCCATCCCTTCACCAGTGCACATATTCCACCACCAAGAATCCCAGTATAGCTCCACCCCGCACCCCAATACCCCTAACCCCCCCACGCCCCTAGCCCCTCCACCCTTAGGCCCCCCCACCTATGTAACTAATAAATTTCACTTTACTTTCACTTTGATTGCATTCAATATTTCTTTTTTTTTAAAATTTTTTATTGAGTCACCATGTGGAAAGTTACAAAGTTTTCAGGTTTAAATCTCAGTTATACAATGCTCGAATACCCATCCCTTCACCAGTGCTCATATTCCACGACCAAGAATCCCAGTATAGCTCCACCCCGCCCCCCACACCCCTAACCCCCCCACGCCCCTAGCCCCCCCACCCTTAGCCCCCCCCCGCCTGTGTAACTAATAAATTTCACTTTACTTTCACTTTGATTGCATACAATATTTCAACAAAACTCACTATTATTGTTTGGAGAGTCTCTCCCCTAAAGTCAGACCTGCTGAAAAGGAAGCATTAGATAATTTGTTTTCCATTGCTGAGGATGAAGAGGTATGAGGTCGAGTGACCACACTTAGCGGCCTCTCGGTTTTGGGTTTCTGTATTTTAGTATTGTAGTAACTAAGTCCAGAGAGATATCTGCCAGAAGTTGCATCATTGCCAACTTGTACTTCTCAGTTACATTATATTCCACATATGAGTGCAATCTTTCTATGTCTGTCTCTTTCTTTCTGACTCATTTCACTCAACATGATACTTTCCATGTTGATCCATTTATATGCAAATTTCATGACTTCATGTTTTCTGATGGCTACATAGTATTCCATTGTGTAGATGTACCAGAGTTTCTTTAACCAGTCATCTGTTTTGGGCACTCTGGTTTTTTCCAGTTCTTGGCTATTGTAAACAGTGCTGCAATGAACATAGAAATACAGATACCATCTCTATTATACCTTTTTGCCTCTCCGTGATATATTCCCAGGAGTGGTATTGCTGGATCAAATGGAAGCTCAATTTCTAATTTTTTGAGAATCGTCCATATTGTTTTCCAAAAGGGCTGAACCAGTCGGCATTCCCACCAGCAGTGAAGAAGAGTCCCTTTCTCCCTGCATCCACGCCAACACTGGTTGTTTTTGTTTTGGGGGATGTGGACCAGTCTCTGTGGTGTGAGATGATATCTCATGGTTGCTTTGATCTGCATTTCCCTGATGATTAGTGATGTGGAACATTTTCTCATGTGCCTCTGAGCCATTTGGATTTCTTCTTTAGGAAAGTTTCTGTTCATTTCATCACCCCATTATTTGATCGGGTTGGCAGTTTTCTTCCTGTGGAGTTCAACCAGTGCATTGTATATCCTTGTTATCAACCCTTTATCGGATGGGTACTGCATAAATATCCTTTCCCATTCTGTAGATTGTCTTTGTACTTTGGTCACTGTTTCTCTTGAGGTGCAGAAGCTTCTTAGTTTGAGGTAGTCGCATTTATTTATATCTGTTTTCACTTGCTTGGCCAGTGGCGTGTCAGCTTTGAAGATACCTTTGGCTTCAATGTCGTGGAGGGTTTTTCCGACCTTGTCTTCAATGTACCTTAGGGATTCTGGTCTGATGTTGAGGTCCTTAATCCATTTTGATCTGACTTTTGTACATGGTGATAGGTGGAGGTCTAAAGTTGCAGGGTATAAAATCAATACCCAAAAGTCCATGGCTTTCTTATATGCAAATAGTGAGAGAGAAGAAAGCGACATGATAAAAGCTATCCCGTTCACAATTGTGCCTCAAAAAATCAAATACCTCGGAATCAGCTTAACTAAGGAGGTAAAGGACTTGTATAATGAAAACTACAAAACGCTACTTCAGGAAATAAAAGAAGACATGAGGAAATGGAAAAATATCCCCTGCTCATGGATTGGAAGAATTAATATTGTCAAAATGGCAATTCTCCCCAAAGCATTGTACAAATTCAATGTGATCCCTATAGGGATACCCTTGTCATTCTTCAAAGAAATGGAGCAAGCGCTCCTGAAATTCATATGGAACAATAAGCCCCCACGAATAGCTAAAGCAATTCTTTGGAAAAAGAAAATGGGAGGAATCAACCTCCCCAATTTCCAACTCTACTACAAAGCGGTAGTCATTAAAACAGCTTGGTACTGGAACAAAGGCAGAGCGGCAGACCAATGGAACAGGGTTGAATACTCTGACACATCCCCCCAAATATATGACCATCTAATCTTTGATAAGGGAGCAAAAAAGGCGAAGTGGAGCAAGGAAAGCATGTTTAACAAATTGTGCTGGCAAAACTGGACAGCGACATGCAGAGAGATAGTTAAAATGATTCAAAGAATACAAAAAAGGATTCGAAAAGGTAGTTCAGTTGTAAATGTACATCACAGAGACCAAAATCTATAAAAGAGTTATCAGTGTCTTTTTTTCTCTTTCTTGTTTCCTCTTTTTTACATTGTTTTTGAGTCATACCTAGCAGTGCTCAGGGCTGACTCCTGGGCCTGCACTCAGGAATCACTCCCGGTGGACTTGGGGCACCATCTGAGATGCCAGGGCTTGTACCTGGGTCAGTACAGGCAAGGCAAGAACCCTGTCCACTGTACTCCAGTCCTGAGTTACCTGTATCTTAGGTGAAAACCCAAAAGAACCTTTTGAGTGTTAAAATCTTGGTCTCTCTCATGCGTGCGCTCTCTCCCCTCAATAAAACTCTATATACACTATCTCATTAACTGTGCTCTCTTTGGGTATCAAGCCCTGGAAAAGTCAAACTACCTTTCTCTTGATTTTGATGCTTAAAATGTGAACAATCGAACATAATCTCCCTTAAATGGCCACAAGAACCAGACTGATTAGGTTTTATTTGAGAGTAATATTGTAAGAGATTCCAAGCTGCCTATGTCATTAGTATATTATTTTGTGTCTTTCTTGACATTTTTATTAGGAAATATTATTAACTTCTTTAGAATTTTGTGTTTTAGAATTCTGCTGTATCATCAGTACTTGACTTTGGAAAACTTCAAAAGCAAAAAAAAAAAGTACTATGTAGCATATACAAAGGCTCTACTTTACAACCCCATTGCAAAAATTATTTATATAAAAGACTAGGAGTCAAAGAACCATTTTAGAAACTCCACCACTAAACTATCACAATCCCCCACATAATAGAAGACTCACTTAATACAAAGGTTTGGAGAGCAGTCAAGAGACCTTCACTCCCATTCCAAACAAGCGAGGATGCTCACAGCTTTATTTGAAAGCTCTTTAAATACCATCAAGAAGAGGTAGGAAGAGAGAGTTAACATTAATCTGCATTTCTCAGTGGACCAATTTTATTTCTTGAAGAAAAGAAGGATGTTTTTCCATATTTCCCACACATAAATACAGTATTAGAAATGAGATACTGTTTACAATGATGTTAAAATTAAAGTTATAAGATGTAAGTTTTAAGACATAAATTTGGGTTGCAGATATTTATAAGTTATATTACAATAGACCAAATTTCACTTACCTGAGAAATTAGACTTAAATCATTAGAGGTTCATTACAAAGCATAAGAATATGAGTTACTTAAATGTATCGATTATAGATATTGTTTATGTTCTTTTTGGAGTTCCTTGAGATGACATAGAGAATCTCTAACATAATGTTATTTGTCATTAAATATTGAAAAATGTTCTCGAGGGTGGCACTGAAAAGTTCTGGTGAAATGCTGTTGCCCTGCCAAACCCCTCTCTTCATGTCAATGAACACTTCTTTGTAGAATGATGAGATCTTGGTTGTGAATCCATATTCACAGATTCACAGAGGATCCTGATGTACTGAGTTTGAACGCCTTGTTTGGCTAGGGCTTCAATGACCGCTTCAGTCTCAACAGAATTAAAGGCCTTCTTCAAATCAATGAATGTCAGACAGAGTGGCATCTTGAACTCTCACGAGACCTCAATGAACTTGATCACCCTGTGGATATGGTTGATTGATTGTGCTGAATCCTTTTCAGAACCTGGCTTGATCCTTCATCTAGTGTTCTGCCACTATTTAGGATGACTCGAATGAATAACTTGTAGATGATGGACAACAGGCAGATTGGGCAATAGTTGCCAATGTTGTGGATGTCTCCCTTCTTGTACAACAGGAAGGTCCTGCTGGTTTTCCATTGGGACAGAACCTTGCATTCGGACAGGCAGCATGTGAAGAGTCGAGTCACTGCATTGACAAGTACTGGCAGCAGATTCTTCAGGTGTTCGGGTCTGACCTTGTCTGGACTGGGTGCTATATGTGTCTTTATCAATGATTTTGGAAGGGAGAACACTGGGAAAGACATATCCATCCTACAGAATTTGGTGTGTGGGCAGGTGGTTGTGGCTATCAAAGAGAGCCGAGTAGAAGTCATGGATAACCTTTTCACTGCCCTTCTGAAAGATGTGATAGATCCATCAAGATGTCAGAGGGCAATCATCCTGGTCTTATAGTTGGCGAAGGACAGGCGGGTATTTCGAACACTTTTCCTGGTTTCTGCCACATCAGCCAACACTGCTGCTCTTCTCTCTTTGAGGTCTTCCTTTATTGCTTCTCTGCACAGCTTTGCAAGCTTGGATGTTAGCTTGTGATTGCCTGAGGCTTGCGCCACACCACAGTGTATGAGCTCGAGAGTTTCTGAAGACAGGCAACATTTTGTGGCTTTCTCTCTTTCTGCATTCCTCACACAATCATAGAGATGCTGAATCAGCTGACTGTATTCCTTGTCAATGCTGTCAACGACGGCAACTTCCCATATTGCTGCAATAGTGCCAAAGAGCTCCCATTTGGTGGTAGTTCTAGGAGTTCTCTTAAACTTTGCAGCCCTTTCTCCCTGCTCCACGAAGTAGAATTTCGCACGAAGGAGATGGTGGTCTGATCCGTTTGGAATTTTGGGACAACAGTGACAGCATTCAGACAATACCGTCGATTGAATATGATGTGGTCATTTTTGTTGTGGAAGTGTCCACCGGGAGACTCCCATGTCCAATGTTCAGATTCAGCCTTTTGGAACTGCGAGTTACCAATGGATGGTCTTGGTCGATATGATGAACTCAGACAGTCTCTCACCTTGTTTATTCCATTCTAGGCCGTGGGTCCCAATGTGGAGTTCTTTGGGCGATCTTTTAGGCCCTATCTTGGCATTAAAATCACTGACAGTGACCTTGTAGAAGGTGTGGTCTTCTTTATAGAACTTCTCCAGCTCTATGTAGAATTTCTCAATTTCTACTTCATCCTAGTTGGATGTTGGTGCATAGACAACAAAGATAGAAACTGCTGGCAACAAGCCACATCTTTTCAAATGTAAGTGTCCGATTTGAGTTGTTAGGCATTTGAACCAATCAATTCTCATGGCTAAGTTCATGTTGACAAGGACACTGACACCACCAATGCCTCTACTGTCATGTGTTCTGAGGAACAGTTCTTCTCCAGTGTTGAAAACGGCATGCTGTGTTCAATACCTTCTCATCGTGGTTGTACTTGATTTTCTGTGCTTGCACCTTGAGAATATCATACAACAACTGGAATGAGAAGGAATGGGAGTGAAGATAGACGGTCAGCAACTATACCATCTCCGCTTTGCTGAAGACATCATTCTAATAACACTAAATATCAGCCAAGCAGCATGAATGCTGGCCGACTTTGACCGTGAATATGGTAAGGTCAGACTACAGCTGAATATCACGAAAGACAATGTTCATGAGAAACGAACTAGTTCCTGATGTTCCATTTGTCCTCAACAGAAAGAATATCTCTGAATGCAACAGTTATATGTACCTAGGTCGAGAACTCAACATGACAAAAAACCTGGCATTTGAACTATGCAGGAGGAAGAGAGGTGTGAAACGCTTTCGAGAGCATTGAAGAAGTGGTTAAGAGGACGAAGAATCTCTGGTTCTGGGAACATCTTTTATACTCCACCGTTCCTCCTGCACTAACATATGCCTTAGAGAACTGAGCCCTATGAAAACAGGATGAGAATGCTATTCAGGTATCCCAAAGAGGAATTGAAAGAGCTATGCTTGGAATATCATGTTTCATCCAAGTGAGGAGTTCTGTCTTCTGTTGATGATCAAGAATCAGGATGCTGTCTCATTTGCGAAGGCGTCAAAAGCAAATGAGCTGGACACATAATGCAATTCACAGACAACCGCTGGACTAGAGCTGTTACCCATTGGATTCCATGGGACGTCAAAGGACTACGTGGCCACCCACCTACAAGATGGTCAGACTTCTTCACCAAGACCTGAATAAATGGTTTGAGGCTATTCGTGTTCCTGTAGTGAGCAGATGCCATTGGGCTACACTAGGACATGACAGGGATGGATGGAGATGTTACTGGCACCCGCTCGAGAAAATAGATGAATAGCGGGATGACAAGTGATACAGGTGATTGAGAAATACATCCAGACACTTCTGCCCTGTACCACAGAAATTTAAATATGGGTCTTTTTTCTTTTCTTTTTTTGTGAATCACCATGGGGCTATTGTTACAGAGTTACAAACTTTCATGCTTGTGTTTCAATCATACAATGATCAAGTATCCATCCCTCCACCAGTGCCCATTTTCCACCACCAATTGTCCCAGCATCCCTCCCACCAACCCCACCCCACTCCCCCACCACCCTGCCTTTGTGGCAGGGTGGTAGAACCTTCCAGTTCACTATCAGTATTGCCCTCTTCCTCTCAGGTGCTCCTCAGAGGCTTAGGTGAGGTCTCTAGTGAAACTTCAGAGGATTTGTTCTTTTATATTGGACTTGTAGAGCTTCTAGTGATGCCAGTGTGATGGAGCAATTAGAATATGCTACTGGACATTACACATTACTGGCCCTAATGTGTTTGAGATGTCCAGTATAATCCCCACAGAATTAGATGATGGGAATGAAAATGTGATTTCTGAGTGCCAGAAAAGGGGAAAAGAACTTCCTCCCTCAAATAGGCCATGCCCACTTCTGTGGAGGCCACGCCTACTACTGCTATGTTGGTGGGGTTCCAGGAGTGGGGGGCAGAAACCTGGGAAAGGGAGAGAACCGGGAGCCACGCTGAGGGTGGCTCAGGGACGGATGGGATGGTGCTCTGGGAGGTGGGGCAGCTCAGAGTCGGTGGAGATGCCTGAGGTGCAGGTGCAGGGGAAGCTGTGTCCCGGGTTCAACTACTGACCTGGGAAAGGGCAATATGGATCTTTAAATATTTTACATGATCTATATCATGCTGTTTATACATGTGACTTTAATTAGTAGTCTATTACTTTATGATTAGTAGAATCAAATTAAAAAAAATTATTAATTCCAGTAATCAGTGTTTGACCAGAGAGCCAAGACCAGCAGTGGAAAACTAGAGAGCAAATTCTTCAGAATATTAAGAATAGACAAAGAAATTATTTCCCCTCATCAGTTCATAGGTATACTGATAGTTAAGTGTAGATAATTTTATATTCCTGACAAAAAGATACAGGAAACTTTGAGAATCATAATTCACTAAAGACCATAAAAGCTATTGACATAACACAATTATATTTTGAGGAACATATATTATGAAACAATATGGTTAGTCACGAGAAAACACACAACCAATCCTTAACTCAAAAGAGAGAAAAGTCCCATATGGTTAGGAGTAACTTGTGAAGTCAAAGAAGTTTGTTATCTCAAAATCTACAGGATCATTTATTGTGCTAATCTCAGTATCATAAAAATTGAGAACTTTTAGTTATTGGCAATCCTAATGAAGAATTTACAGCTATTTATTTATAAAGATATTTATCTGAAGGCAATATAATGTTATAAACCAGTGTTACTTCAATTAAAAAAAATAATAGTAATGAGGGACCTCAACCTATTTTTATGTAGATCAGCAATGAGTATTCTACCAGTACAAGGACAGGATTCCGTACTCGGAATTTTCTTCCATTAAGAGAATAACAGATTTTTCATTCTACCACTTAGTCTTTAGAAGGATGCTTGTGAATTTCACAGAGCTGAGTCATAGATGCTTTCTGCAAAGCAACTCCTCTTATCTGACAGTCACGAGGCACTCTCTCTGGTGCCAGTTTCTGGTTCATGCCCTTTCTTTTATGATAACTGGGAAAACAGGCAGCTTGCTACAGATCCTACTCACTGGAAAAATTCACAGTCGGGTCCACTGATTAAATCACACTGAAAGGAGGGTTGCTCCTGTTCCTGTGCTCAGGTCATTCCAGACTCTCTTTATATTTTAAGTGCAAATGATCTCTAAATGGAAAAAGTAGCAATAGATTTAGAATAGGTAGATGAATTAGCTTTTTAAAAACTTAAAAAGAACAAAAGGGACCACATCAAACTAAGAAGGTTCCGCACTTCAAAAGAAACAGTGACCAAAATACAGAGAGAGCTCACAAAATGGGAAAGAATATTTACCCAATACCCATCTGATAAGGAATTAATATCCAGGATATCAAAACTAGTAGAACTGTACAAGATTAAAACCTTTAACCCCATCAAAAAATTGGCAGAAGTTTCCTCAAAAAAGAAATACAAATGGCCAAAAGTCACATGAAAAATGTTCCACATTGCTAGTCATCAGGGAGATGCAAATCAAAACAGCAATGAGATATCTCACACCACAGAGACTTGCACACATTCAAAAGAACAAAAGCAACCAGTGCTGGCATGGATGTGGGGAAAAAGGACACTCTTTCACTGTTAGTGAGAATGCTGACTGGTCCAACCTTTCTGGAAAACAATATGGACAGTCCTTCAAAACCTAGAAATTGAGCTTCCATATGACCACACAAAACCACTTCTGGGAATATATCCTAAGGGTGCAAAAAAGCACAGTAGAAATGACATTTGCACCTATGTGTCCATTGCAGCTCTGTGCACAACAGCCAGAATCTGGAAACAACCCAAGTGCCTGAGAACAGACAACTGGTTAAAGAAACTTTGGTACATCTACAGAATGGAATACTATGCAGCTGTTAGGAAAGATGAAGCCATGAAATTTGCTTATAAGTGGATGAACCTGGAGAGTATCATGCTAAGTGAAATGAGTCAGAAAGAGAGGGACAGACATAAAAGGACTGCACTCATTTGTGGAGTATAGAATAACATGAGATAGACACCCAAGGACAGTAGACACAAGGGCCAGGAATATTGCCCTATAGTTGGAAGCCTCATGAACTGGGGGAGAAGACAGCTGGAATAAAGAAGGGATCACTGACTTAGTGATCCCTTCTTTATTGGTTGGAGGAATCGTTCAAAATGGGAGATGTGGGCTGAAAGTAGATAAAGGACCAAACATGATAACCTCACAGAATCTGTATTGCAAACTATAATGCCCTAAAGTAGTGAGAGAATATGGGGGAAATTGCCATGGAAGCAGGAGGGGGCTTGAAAGGAGGGTTATACTGGAGATATTGGTGGTGGAGAATGTGCACTGGTGGAGGGATGGGTGTTTGATTATTGTATGATTGAAATGCAAACATGAAAGCTTGTAACTGTATCTCACAGTAATTCAATAATAATAAAAATCACAGTCACACAATCCTATTGCTCATCAATTTGCTTGAGCGGGCACTAGTAACGTTTCATTGTGAAACTTATTGTTACTGATTTTGGCATATTGAATACACCACAGGTAGTTTGCCAGGCTCTGCCATGCGGGCACAATACTCTCGGTAGCTTGCCAGGCTCTCTGATAGGGGTGGAGGAATTGAACAGGGGTCAGCTGCATGCAAGGCAAATGTTCTACCACTGTGCTATTGCTCCGGCCCAATAATAAAAATAAATAAATAAATAAATAAATAAATAAATAAATAAATAAATAAATAAATAATTCACAGGATCATTAAATCCCGTTGATCGTCGATTTACTCTAGCGGCCTCAGTAACCTATACATTCCTCCTATCCCTGAGATTTTAGAAACCTCTCTCTTCTCGGCCTTCCCAATGATGCCGCATTGGAGGCTCTTTCAGGGTCAGGGGAATGAGAGTCAGCTGGTTACTGGCTTTGGCATATGGAAACACCATGGGAAGCTTGTGAGGCTGTCCCATGTGGGCAGGAAGCTCTCAGTAGCTTGCTAGTTTCTCCCAGAGGGAAAAGTAGGTTATAAGATATCTTCTGGGAGCTTCCTTTTAAGTCTCTGGATGTTGCCGTTGATGGGATGACACACACCTGGGTTCCTCTGCCGCTACCTTCATGCATGAGGCTTGTCAGAACGTGTGGAGAGGGGCCTTGAGAATGACTGTGGCTAGGTTCTGGTGGTCTTCGGGCACCAGGAGCTCTGCTCGGGGCAGGAAGGGAAGCTGGAGCCCATCCCTTCCGAGCAGCCCCGGGGAAGACAGCCAGGCGTGTGGGCAAGAGACTCACTTTTTTAAATAAATTTAAAAAAACTTAAAACAGCAAAGTTTTCAAAGCTCAGAATTATTCTAAACCTGGATTTGGCATGAGTTTTATTAGGAAATATGAATCTGGTTTAAAAAAATTGAAGTGATAGACTAGATTCAATTTTTTTCTTTTGTCATTTTGTGTCACACCCAGCGATGCTCAGTGGTTACTACTGACTGCACCTAGGATTTACTTCTGGTGGTTCTGGGTGATACACAAGGGATGCCACGAATTACATAAAACCTGGGTTGGCCGTGTGTAGGACAAACACCATACTGCCTGTACTGTCACTCTAGTACCCTTGACTCAATGCCTTTTCAAGCTACTTGACTTATATTAGAGTTATCTATAAAAAATTTGATTATACCATGCATGCATTATCTTTCATTATTGCCTTGAAGGAAATCAATTATGGCTATTGCCTTGAAGGAAATCAACATGGTCTGTCATAGAGTAGTACAATAGATGTAAATTAACCAATAACTGTAAGGGTTATATCACACCACACTGAGAGATAAGGATAAATTGCAACTGACTCAGTCTTTTTCATTTTCTTTCATATTTTGATTTGGAAACACACTTAGTGATGCTCAGGGCTTACTTCTGACTCTACTCAGGAATCACTCCTGTCAGTGTTTGGGATTCCAGATGGGGCCAGGGAGTAAACCCGTGTTGGCCATGTACAAAGCAAGTGCCCTACACTCTGGTCCTGTAAACCAGTCTTAATTGCATTTGAACTCTACCTCTAGAACTTACTATGACATTTGAAAAGTCTGGAAATTGCTGAATCACTGTCCTCATCTGTGAAATGGGTGGTAGAGTTAATTTTCTTACAATTATAATAGGGATAGCAGTTGAGACAGTGCTTCTGTAGGGATTTACCCATGGTAAGTTAAAGCCTTTAATAAAATCCTGTGAGTTGTCTTTATGTGACCTTCTTCCCTAGGAGGAAGGCATTATCTACCCAAACTCCCAGGAAAGTATGATGACCTTGTATCATTTTTTCTGAAATGTTTTTTGATGTGACAAGTCCTGATGGAACAGTTTACCTGGAAAAACAGATAATATTTTATGGAGCTTTTATCTTCCAGCAATCAGATGAATATTAACTATATTTTAATTAAAATGCCTAGGGAAAGAGATATATTACTTGATAGGAATAAGGAAGAGATGTTTTGTGTCAAGATGAATATCTTATTAAAAACATGTCTATCTGCTTACATTGATGAGGAAAGTTGACACTGGATGGTAATGTTACTATTCCAAAACCACTTTTTATTTGCTATGAGAAAATAACTTTTCTGAGTTTCCTTATACTTGTATTTTCAAACATTCTATCATAGTATTAGAAATGAGCCATTTTTTCCCAAATTGCTCGTGCTTTTGTGTGTGTGTGTGTGTGTGTGTGTGTGTGTGTGTGTGTGTGTAAATTAAGCCTTGCTTATTCCTTAAGGAATTTTTGGTATTATTGTAGGTTAATGGAATTCAGAAGAAGCAATGGTAAAACAAAAGCATGTACAGGATACTTCTCTATATTCGGGAAAGTAATTAATTATAGGTATCAAGTGAGACACAGGTGCTAACACAATTTTTCCTATACTTTAGCATCTGTTTAAAAGTCGAGGTAGTCTAGACATTCAGGTCAAGGTCATCATTAGCACTTTCTTGGTGAAGTTAGGGCAATCTTGATAATAATAAATATAATAATAAATGAACAGGTTTTAAATACATCATCAAATATTTATTTTCACACTTGTATCATCATGATAATATAGAATTGCTAGAGATTTCTTCTGAGAGATATTTATCAAGAATAACAAAAAGAACTTTGAAAGAGATAAGGTTTCAACATTTTAAGAAAGAGTAACATGTTTTTAATAGGAATATTAAAGGAGAATACTAAAGACTGTATTCTAATTGCCTGATTGCAATCACCCACTTCTTGGTACAAGTCATCAATTGTGGTGCCAAAGCAGAAAAAGATAAGTATTTTAGCTCTTTTAGCTCTATAGTTTGATGACAGAGTTTAAAATAAGCCACATGAAAAGATAAAAGACAGTTCATTTTGTCCCTATAACAGCAAAGAAAGCACTCTCCTGAGATTCCTCTTTAGAGAAACATGTAGCTGTGAAGCAGGACAGTTTATAACTTCTGCTTGGTCAACTCGGTGGTTGTATGTGACATGGATACTTGGGTCTGGTTCTCTTTCCTATTTGGAATGTCCTCAATATTTAATATTACAGTGAAATTTTTCTTCCCAAATATTTCTCCTATACCTCACTCATCCCATAGGTGTCAAGTCCGTAGCACACTCTTCAAGTTATAACCCTATGCTCTCTCCTTTGTATAACTTAAAAATATTAATTCCAAAATTTTTGTTGCACTCTTAACTGCGTAGCTGTCATCTGGTAACTTCTTACACAGAATATGGAATATACATGTGTCTACTACAATATATCTTAACATAAAGCATTATTTAAAAAGAAGATGTACATTTGTAGAGAAAAAAATACTTGGAGGATTGCAGTCAGCTGGGAGGATGTAAGAGCAGTTGAGTGTGAGTGATGAATATCAATTTTTATTATTATTACTATTTTTTATTGAGTCACCATGAGATACACTGTTTCAAAGCTGTTCATGATGGGGTTTCAGTGACACAATGTTCCAACACCCATTCCTCTACCAGTGAACATTTCACAACACAAATGACTACCCCACTCCCCAAACTCATACTCAGTGAGCGTGGCAAAAATGCAAAACCTTGCAATTATTTGTATCATTTTCCAGAATTGGCTGCTAGAAACTGTAAGGCATAATGCAACGTATCACTTTAAAACAGAAAGAAGAAATTAATAACAGTTCTTAAAAAGCAGCAGATTCTGATAAATCAATAGAGTTCAGCTATATCCATAAATCAGGGTATGTTCAGAGTTTGGTTAAATCATTTTATGCCACCTCCATGGTTTTTGGGAGCTGAGGGGAAGCAGTTACTGATACAGTGCTTGTGCTGATTATTGCATTATAAATAATAAAAATATTTTACCTCTGACCCAGAGACCTTAAGTTATGTGTGTGTATGGTTCTTGTCCAACTAATAAAACAGTAGCAGTTTACCTACACTCAGTTAACTTACAAGTACGGTAAAAATCTCAAATTTGACAGTCCTCTCTACAAATTAGTATTATTGGAGTATCAGGACTAAGCATTTCAAACTGACATAGCCAGATTCCAGAGTAATTTGGCATTAGATATCTTGGAAGTAATGTTGAATCATTTATGCCTGAGAGAATATGAAATGCTTTAATTGCATAATAGTTATGTGGGAGATTTATGGAGTCCCAGAACACTTTATGGCTTGGTATGGATTGAAGACACTGGAACTTGCAATAACACAATATCACATAAGCCTTATTATTCATTCCTCTACAGCCCTTGGTTCCTGGAAGACTATTAGTGTCACCCAAAGACTGTGGCCTATCTAAAAATAACTGACACAATAATTTCATCAGACAACATTTTAACCCAAAGTGCTAACGTGTTTTTCTTCCTGTCTAGATTCTGAGACCCAGATATTAATAAAGATAGTAGAGAAACTCCAGAGCTCTTCTAAACATAAAATACATAATTCTATAATGTGAGCATATCTTTAGCTCCATAATATAAAATGCCAGGAGATGCAACGACAAGGTAAAAGAGTTAAAAAGTAAAAAAAAAAAAGAAGACTAAATATACTTGGTAAGTTTTCCAAATTGGTATATGACTTAGAACACATGCAGTTGCCTTAAATGTCATGATTAGTTTTGGCTTCATTCTATGCAAAGAACAGATGCTTAAAGAAGGGATTTTTTTTATATGATAATAAGACAGGTATGTTACATTTTTCAACAAATTTCTTTGGTTTATTTACCTATTAATCTAGAATAAAATAATTAAATAAAGTAGGAGCTACATTTTAAAATGCTGAATTGAAGCAATTGTTGGCCTGCAGATAATCCTTTGAATGATACAGAGAATTTCAAATTGTAATCAAATATAGTATCTATCACATGTCTCAAACATAACAGAAGATAAATAGATATTTCATCAGACAACATTTTAACCCAAAGTGCTAACGTGTTTTTCTTGATGTCTAGATTCTGAGACCCAGATATTAATAAAGATAGTAGAGAAACTCCAGAGCTCTTCTAAACATAAAATACATAATTCTATATATACTATATATAAAATAGTAGTATCTCTAGTAAATTGACTCACTTTTTTATGTCTAGACTCTCTGAAAAAAATTTTGTAGTATTTTACAGCTATTTTGAATAATATCACAAAATGTGATAAAAGGAACACAGTTTTAAAGTCTCCTATTTAGAAATGCTTTGACTGCTAGTCTACATATAGATGTGAAAAAGAATAAATAAATTCACAGTATTGCAAGGGTGTCATGTTTAAATGAAATTAATTGGGCGAAGAAATGAGACACTCTCACATTTAAAAATAAACTGCAGCTAATTTTCAGATTGCATCTAAGAATGTATCTACAATATCATCCCTGATAGAATAAAAATGACACAGTAAACCTCAATTTAGGCGCAAGTTTTGGAAACCATTTTACATTTGACATTAGTCTACTTTTTTGGTTAATAAAGAACATGATGACCATATACATATTTCATAGCTTAGAAGATGATATCATAGACTACATTGTCACTAAGATTATTTTGCATATAATTAATCTTTAACATCTTGGAGAACATTTATTATGATGTTACATTGAAAATCCAGCCCAATGTGACAAACAGTTTTAATTCTTTTGTAAACTAGTTTCATAACAAAAAAATGTATTATTTCTAGGATATAATGTTATGAAAAGCCATTATATAATTTTGAGAACCTGAAAAAAAGTTTTAACTATTATGGTCCTGAAAGAAAACATTTACATTACTAGCCTGAATTCTACATTTTATGACTTAAGGCCAAGTAGTAATAAAAGTAGAAGAAAGCAAACAGACATTAAGTGGGTAATAAGATAGCATTATTTAAAGTTTTTCCTTTGCCTGGAATGAAAGAATTTAGAGAAAAATTGTATAATTAATGCAATTATAAATTATAATGCAAGTATATTACATTTTTTTATCTCATAAAGTCATAATCCTCTTTCACTCATAAATCTTTCAACTAAGGCCTGAATTTTTCTTTGAAAGTTTTTCATTAAAAAAAGTCAGAAGGTTCATTTATTTCTTCCTTTAACTTCATTCCCCTAAACTTACCCCACTTCAATTGTTCAGGTGAACCCAGGTCTTTTAGATGGTTGGCACATTGGTATTAGCAAACCAATTCTACAAAGATATTAGAATTTAAAGGAAACTTCTTGATAAATTGAACATAATTGGTGTAAACTATATATATGTATAAATACATATATAAAACAGTTCATATCATTTTGTTAAATTGTAGATTGTTGTATTGAATCTATATAATGAATTGGTAAAATGTTCATTTAACAAAGTTGATACTTCCAATGCATAAACTTCAAATATTTTCCATTTTTTTGTATCTTATATGTCTTTTAGTCATATATTTGTGATATATACATCTTTAACCTAATTTATTATGTTAATTTCTAATATGTGAGTTTTTCAGTTATAAATAGGATGTTTTATCATTTCCTCTTTTCTTTTAATATAGAAATGGAAGAGATGTTACATGTTGATTTTTTACACTGCTCACTGTATTTGTTGTTTCCATTATTCTAGTGTGAACCAGGGCTGAGATCTCCATGTCTGTTCGGATCGGGACTAGGCCTCCTCCACCCAGATCCCCCATGTTCTAGTAGCTTGGAAGCCACACCCAGGAACTGCCCCTCACGGGACCGTGTAATCCCACCAACGGCCAAAATCCAGAGACTATAAAACAAAACTCCCGGAAGTGATCTCTTATAGCCTTGTTCTCCCTCTTGGAGAACCTGGCAATGTACTGAGAGCATCCTGCCTGCACGGATGTGTGTGCTCAAGAGAGCCTGGGAAGCTCTCTGTGGCTTATTTGATATGCCAAATACAGTAACAATGATGGGTCTCATTCCCTGATCCTGAAAGAGCCTCCAATGTGACATTGCTGGGAAGAACGAGTAAAGAGAGGCTGCTAAAATCTCAGGGCTAGGATGAATGGAGATGTTACTGGTGCCCGCTCGAGCAAATTGGTGATCAATGAGATGACAGTGATGACAGTGACAATGATACAGTGAGGCAAAATGGTTTTACAGAAATTTACTTACATAAGTATGAGAAGAGAGAGAGAGAGAGAGAGAGAGAGAGAGAGAGAGAGAGAGAGAGAGAGAGAGAAGACAGAGTGAGTGTGCTCAAGAGGGAACAACAGACTTCTTTACAGCGAGAAAAAGAAACTATTTTCATTTTTATTTGATTTTGTATTTCACTGACCCAACAGCTAAGTATACATTATTTAGTCTCCAAATCTTTGAGTTTTTTCTGTTTTCTACTTATGATTGATTTCAGGTTTTCCATTATGATCTGACAAATAAAAGGGATTTCAATCTTCATGAATTTACCGATACATCTTTTGTGAAAGTTCAATAAGTTCACTCTTTCTCAGCATTTTTTTTTCCTCAAAAATGTTGTATGTGCACTAGAGAACAAAGCATACTTGACACAATCACCTTTTAGGGTTGTGGAGAGCTTTGTAAATGTCTATTAAGCCCAGCTCTTTCCCCTCTTCTCATCTAAGGCTGCTTTTC
Source organism: Sorex araneus (assembly GCF_027595985.1). Lineage (NCBI taxonomy): Eukaryota > Metazoa > Chordata > Mammalia > Eulipotyphla > Soricidae > Sorex > Sorex araneus. The sequence continues at coordinate 396,633,916 of NC_073302.1, read as the reverse complement.
CCTTGTCTATTTTCCTTGTCTATTTTCACTCTGGATGACCTGTTCAATAGTGCGAGTGGGCATTAAAGTTTCCTACTATTATGGTGTTGCTGCTGATATCACTTTTCAATCTGTTATTGGTAACTTTATATATTTTTTATGTTTCCCTACCTGGAGCAGGTGTATTAAGAAGTGATAAGTCCTCTGGATGCATTGATTCTTTAATCATCAGATTATTTCCAGGCCTGTCTCATTACCTTTTTAGTTTAAAATGTAATTTGTCTGATGCAAGTATAATTATCTCGGTCTGTTATAGGGTTTCATTCAGTTTTATGATAGTTTCCTACCTCTTTCTTTAGACTGTGCATATCATTGAAGTGAAGTGGCTCTTGCATAAATAAAAGAATTGTGGGTTTTGTTTCATAATCCCATCTGGCCACTTTCTGTTTTAGTGAAGCAAAGAATTTTCTTTAAGTTATTTAAATTAATGAAATTTGAGGGTAAAGAAAGAGAAAAAGAGAAAGAAATATTTAACAGAGAACATATGTTTCCCCCAGTAGAAACCCTCTACTCTTAATTTTGATTCTGTTTTGATATACAGTGAAATTATTTGATATTCAGTAAACTATCAGCATAAAATATATTGCCATTCTTTTACTAGATTCTGGGTGTTTTTCTTAGTTTCTTGTTTAATTCTTACTCTTTTTCATTTGAAATCTAACTTTTGTATAGCAATCACATCTGTTTGCCTCTTCTTGGTTTTTCTATATTAGCATAAAGTTTACAACCACATCTCTATGTCTATACTTCATTTCAAATTTAAAATAAATCAACCCTGAATTCATTCTAAGAAGCCCAAATATTATCCTCCTATTTCATGTTTTATTTGTAATGTATCCTATTACATTTGAGTTGGACTTCCTTTCTTTTATAATCATCCTTTATTATTATATACAGAATGAATGGACATGAGTTTCTTGAGCCACTAGTTTTTGAAAATATTGAAAAAAATAATTTTAGTCACTATGATTTATAATACTGTTAATGACAGGTTTTCATACACACAAAATTCAACCCCCCACCCCTCACCAGGGTGTCCACTTCCCTCCACCATTTTCTCAGGACTCCCCAGTCCTTAAGCCCCCACCCTCCAATGATAAGCTGAATTCTCTCAACTAGTTCACAGATTTGGATGCTTTTGGCCATTTCCTTACTATGCTTCTTTTTCACATCACAGATATGAGAAGTCAGCCTCTCCTTCTGGCTGACTTCAGCACAATATTCTCTAGCCCATGCATATAGTCGTAAAGTACATTGTTTGGTCTTGTTTGAAAAGAATTTAGCCATTCCTTACAATCTGAGTCATAACCTATCTGTCTAGCATATTTTTGGTTAGAGAAGAATGCATTTTGTTTGCAATATCAATAATGTATCACAGCTCACAAGTCTATATAAAAATGTTAAGCAAAAATAAGTTTTGGCAAAGAATCTTCATTCTTTACATAGGTTATCTTTCAATCAAAAATTTATTAAATTATTACATTTGTGATAATATTAACTGGTGTAAGTCTCAATGGATAACATTCTAAAGATTTATAAAGATATTAAAAGTAGAACTATCAGGGCTGGAGTGATAGCACAGTAGGTAGGGCATTTGCCTTGCACGTGGCCGACCCACGTTCGATTCCCAGCATCCCATATGGTCCCTGAGCACAGGGATAATTCCTGAGTGCAGAGCCAGGAGTAACCATTGAGCTTCACCAGGTGTAACCCAAGAAGAAAAAAAAAAGTAGAACTATATGATATAGCAATTCCACAACTAGAGATTTATTCAAATAACACAAAATATCAATTTAAAAAGTTGCATGGCTATTTATATTGATTGCATCACAATTTACAATATTCAAGACTGGGAAACCATCCAAGTATTGAATGACAAAGGAATGAATAAAAATAATTTTGTTACATATGTATAATGAACAGTATTTAGCTAAAATGTATGGAATTTTACCTTTCATTACAACATGGACAGAATTGAAGAAGATTATACTAAGCAAAATAAGTCAGAAGGAGAAAGACAAATACTCGTAATATCATTTATAGGTGAGGCACAAAAGAAAGTGATGAACAGTAAAATTGACATTTCTAGTGAAAACAAAATTCAGAATCTGATTACAAAACTGAAGATACTGTTCAGAGAGAATGGGTTGATAAGGTTAAACAGACTTTGATAGATTCATACTGGTGCTTTAGGAATGGGCACAGTCTGGTAACCTTATCCTGCTAAAATATATAAATATTTACATTCATGTAAGCCAATGCTACCTCAGTAATAATTTTAATTAATTCCAAAAAGAAAACAATTTGATATATTCAACCATGTGGAAGACTGTGAAAATAATTATTATGAATAAAAAAAATGGTCTTACAGGACTGAATTACAGGGGTGAAGGTACTTTCTTTTTTATGTAGCTGGTCACATTTTGAATCCTGGCACCACAAGCCCCCTACAAACATCACAAATAATCACCCTTAATCATTACTTCCTAGAAAGATACTCTGCAAATAAATAACATATTGACATTTCCAATTCTGAAGTATTCTATAAAATTCAAGTTAATCTATAGTGTCAGAAAACAGATGATCTTGCAGAGAATAGGGGGTGGGCAGGGAAGGAAAACTAAGTTTGAAAATTTCATGAATAAATACTAGGAGTTATTGTGCAACCACGACCAACATGATTTTATATATATATATATATGTACATATATATATATATGCTCACCACTTTGCTCAGTTTAAATATGTATGATTTGTGTTACATAATCTATATTTTTGTCAAAAAAGTTTACTAAATTTAAAGGTAAAGCATTTTGACATCTATAGAAAGGGTTTTATTTTCTTCAGGATATATCTGAACATATATTTTTCACTGTAATATAATTTTTCAGGATCAGATAATGTTACAAGTGATAAGTATTCCATGGGTACAGAAAGATAGTACAGCATGTAAGGCAGTCACCGTGTAAGAGATCAATGTGGGTAGATCCCCAATACTGCAGATCTTATGGGAACACCAGGAGTGATCCCTAAGCACAGAGCTAGGAGTAGACTCTCAGAACACCAGATATGGTTCCCAAAGCCCACACTGCCCCCAGATGGGATTCCAAAATAACAAAATAATTGTCCAATCGCTTTTATATATTTAGTGCCTGTAATATATCTTACTTATTTAGAAACAGAAAAGAAAACCTTGACTTTTCTAAATAATCTGTCAATGTGAAACTTGGAATTCTAATCTGCTAACTGAAGCCAGATTGCCTTTCAAACACATATGGGGGTTTTAAATTTTAGCCCATAGTATATAAACAGTGACAACATTTACTAGGTAAAGACATTTTAAAGGTGCTACAAATATGATTTCACTTGTTATTTATTCCTTAAAAACTGTGCATGTGAAAAATATGTGCTTCATATATGTTCATCGCAGCACTGTTTACAATAGCCAGAATCTGGAAAAAACCCGAATGCCCTAGAACGGATGACTGGTTGAGGAAACATTGGTACATCTATACAGTGGAATACTATGCAGCTGTTAGAAAAAGGAGATCATGAATTTTGTATATAAGTGGATCAGCATGGAAAGTTTCATGCTGAGTGAAATGAGTCAGAAAGAGAGAGACAGACATAGAAAGATTGCACTCATCTATGCTATATAGAATAATAGAGTGGGAGACTAACACCCAAGAATTGTAGAAATAAGTACCAGGAGGTTGACTCCATGGCTTGGAGGCTGGCCTCACATTCTGGGGAAAGGGCAACTCAGAGAAGGGATCACCAACTATAATGTAGTCAAAGGCCATGCGGGGGAAGGGAGTTGTGGGCTGAATGAGGGCTAGAGACTGAGCACAGTGGCCACTCAATACCTTTATTGCAAACCACAACAGCTAATTAGAGAGAGAGAACAGAAGGGAATGTCCTGCCACAGTGGCAGGGTGGGGTGGGGAGAGATGGGTTTAGGGAGGGTGGGAGGGATGATGGGTTTACTGGTGGTGGAGAATGGGCACTGGTGAAGGGATGAGTTCTCGAACATTGTATGAGGGAAACATGAGCACAAAATTGTATAAATCTGTAACTGTACCCTCACGGTGATTCACTAATTAAAAATAAATAAATTTAAAAAAAGAAAAATATGTGCTGTTTATTATGTCTAATATAATGTAAACTCTAAGTATTTCTTTTTTTTTTTTAAATGAAGGAGTACTGCTATTTATTTAGCCAGTCATTGATTAAGCTGATTGAATTGGGCATGAATTCAACATTACTTTTTAAAATTCAGTATGTTAATTTTATTTCATTATTTCATCATCATCATCATCATCATCATGGCCAAGTCAATATGCCTGGCTATCTTCCCCGGGGCCCCTCGGAAGGGATGGGCTCCAGCTTCCCTCCCTGCCCCGAGCAGAGTTCCCAAGGCTGAAGATCTCTGGAGCCTGTTCACAGCCATGCTCAAGGCCCCTCCCCACACGTTCAGATGAGCCTCTCACGCATGAAGCTACCAGCAGAGGAACCCAGGTGTGTGGGACCCGGGGCTGAGACCTCCAAGCCTGCTTGGATCGGGACTGGTCGCTTCCACCCAGATTTCCCATTTTCCAGTAGCTTGGCGGTCACACCCAGGGACTGCCCATGGTGCCATGTAATCCCATCAATGGCCAACATCCAGAGACTTAAAACCAAGCTCCTGGAAGTTTATAGCCTACTTCCCCCTCTGGGAGAACCGAGCAAGCTACCGAGAGTTTCCTGCCCACATGGGAAAGCCTCGCAAATTCTCCATGGTGTATTCATATGTCAAAACCAGTAATTTTATTATTATTATTTATTATTATTTTTTAATCACCTGTTTGAGTTTCAGTCATACAATGATCCATCACCCAACCCTCCACCAGTACACATCAAGGCCCCCAGTATCCCTCCCCCATCCCACACCTCTCCCTGCCTCTATGGCAGACAATCTCCCTCATACTCTCTTTTGTATTGCTTGTAATGAATAGCATAAGATGCTGTGCAGCCTCAAGAGCAGCAGTGCACTGGGGGCTGGAGTGATAGCACAGTGGGTAGGGCGGTTGTCTTGCATGCGGCCGACCCGGGTTTGATTCCCAGCATCCCATATGGTTCCCTGAGCACCGCCAGGGGTAATTTCTGAGTGCAGAGCCTGTGACCCAAGAAAAACAAAACAAAACAAAAAAGAGCAGCCGTGTGCTTCTGGAATTCTAAAATTTTAGATAATTAGTGTCTAGAGAAATCTCTGCAGCGAGCTGCTTGGTTCAGAGTTTCTTTTGTGTGTCTCTGGATCACGGTCGTTAAGGAGCTTAAGTGGCAGCTGGAGGCAGTTTGTGGGCATGACCTCTTGGGTCCTATGGGGGGCTGGGGGGATGAGAAGGACCAGCCCATCCCCTAACCTTTAAGGTCTGGAGTTTGCTGTCACTGAAACTGTGAACCTGCGCTTCTCATTGGTGTCTGAAGATTGGCGGTTGCCGGGGTTCTTAGGGGCCAGGTGGAGGAAGGATGCCTGTCCCTGTCTGAGGCACCCCAGTGAAGTCAGCTTGGCTTAAAGTCCGGAGGCATCTTGCAGTGAGCTGCTCTGTTCAGAGATTCTTTTGTGTGTCTCTGGATCATGGCCCTTGTTCCATCTTTTCCAGAGAGATAAACTATTGGCTTATGTTCTGCAGGTGTGCCGGCTCGCCCGCAGTGTGCCACGTTTCTGGCCCTACTTGCAGCTTTTGATCTCTTTCGTGATTTAGAAATACAGCCAATATATGAGCTTGTATGGCTGAGCTGGAGGTGGTTTGTGGGTGTGGCTCCCACATACCTGACTTTTGTGTGTTTAATTTCTTAGTAAACTTGGCCCTAAGTTGTTGTGGTTTGGCCAAAGGCACAACTTGGGGGTATCAGGAAGTCTGAAGGCACCATCAGGCTACTGATGCACTGTCCCACAGGTACAGGTTGACCTGCTGGCGGCACCATACCCCAATGTAAGCATTCCTTTGGTGTTAATAGTTCATTCCCTCTTGTTTCAATTATGTATAATGAACTTTCATTCATTTTTAAGGATCTTGACCAATTAGTATTTTCTTATAATGTGTTGTAGCCAAATTTTGAACATGTGGACTTCACAAACAAATTAATAGATTTTTGCATTGTGTGAATATAATTTTTTGACCACAATTTAAATTCTCAAGTTAGTTCTCTAAATTATCCATCCAGGAAGATGAATGCTTTTATTGTTTGTAAAAAACTAAAGCTTGCCAACGGGCGAGTGCATTTGCAGGCTCTCCGGGCAGCTCTGTCTCACCTCCCGAGTTCGGTGCTCCAGACCGCTGTGTATGGGCTGGATCAGGATGGGTGTTGGCCAAGGACAGGCGAAGGAAGAACAAGGACCAAGCTGGTTGCTGATTAGTTACCGTTTATTCAATCTTTATCTTTCTCCTCTCCTGCACTCCTAGCTCTGTCCTCTCTCTGGATCTACTGCAGCCTGGATTCTCATCTCTCTCCTCCCTTTTTCCTCTCTCACCCTTGCCCCAAGGTTACACACTGCCAGGTAGCAAAATCAACATAAGAAAGCCCTTCCTGAAGGCTGTCAGGTTCTAACTGGAACACAACCTAGGGCATTCCAAAGCCCTTCCTGACTGCCAGTAGGCAAGATACTTCTTAAGGGTTTTTTCTCCTCTCCTTATTCCAAATACTCATTAACATCTTAATACTAGTTATTTTTGTATGGACATAGCAAGTGATACATTGAGGCTTGCAAGGCAGCTCTCCTGGCAACATCTTGCCACAGGCTCAGACTACAGCACTCAGGCCAGATTAATCATTCCTCACCCTAGCAGGGTCCAAATCTAGTTATCATTGTTTGGATCATGACAACATTTGTCCATGATCAAGCTCTTAACTTATAGTTAAACATTAGGTACTTTGGCCAGGCCCATCTCGATGCCAGGGTAGCACACAACTCACTGCTTGCCCTGGGTCCGTCTCGTCCCTCATTGGGACCCTGCTTTTGGGGGTGCTAGGAAGTAAGGGCAACTGAGGCTTAGGTTGAGAGAACAGATGCCCTGGAGGAAAATATCATGTAGAGTCAAATGACTCCCAGGTTACAAAAGCATAGCATTTGCTAAGTCTTCCTCTGTCCATACAAAAAGGTCATGGCTCTGAATAAACTATGCAAAGGACTCAAGGAGAAGAGAAAAACAATATTTACAAGTCAACAGAACACTAAGAAAGAAGCTACAAATAAACACAGAGGAATGAGAGCACTGTAACGGGAGTAACCCAATAAATCTTAACTACCTGACACTATGTAATCCTACAATTGTCTATCCCTGATGAGTTTTACTACTTTGATTTAAATTTTAGTTTTTTAAAGCACATTTTGTTGCTCCAACAGATGTTCTTTTTAGTAGATACTGCAGTTTTTCTAACCAACACTTTTCTTTCTTACAATTTTATTTAATTATAGTTAGAACTTACCCTTCTTATATTTTCAGGAGTGGATTTTACCTGTTTCTTGTACATAAGTTTTCCAGAGTCTTTGTGGAGGTGAGCTGACAGCTGGCACTTGAATTGAACTAGTACCCTGTGTGTAAAAAAACTGATAACTAGAGCTTCTGTTGCAGAACAAAGCAGGTTACTTGGGGGGAAATGAATTCAATTACTAGAGGTAATATAGATGTTGTTATGCCACAGAATTAAAAAACCATGGGACTGCTTTTCTTTGAGTTCTAATAATATGAGGAATATATAGCTCCTTAATTTAAATAAATTGCTAATATTTTGTATGAGTTCCTAATTAATATTTAATTTCTACTCATTATTCCTTTGTCTGTCATCCCTTCATTTATAAACGTTTCCTTTCAGTCAAAAGGACAGAAGTTTTTGGAGGGGTCACACCTGGTGATGCTCAATGCTCAGGGGTTACTCCTGGCTCTGCACTTAGGAATTACTCCTCGTGGTGCTCAGGGGACCATATGGGATGCCAATTAATTGAACACGGGTCAGCTGTATGCAAGGCAAAATGATAGCACCTGCTGTGCTATCCCTTCGGGGCCCAAGGACATAATTTTTTGAGTATGTTTGTTTTGTTTGTTTATTTTGGGGCCACGCTGAGTTGTGCTCAGGGTTTACTCATGGCTCTATGCTCAGGGATTGCTCCTGGCATGTTTGGAGGCCATATGGTTTTCTGGGAATTAAACAAGGGTTGATAGTGCCCTATCCACTGCACTATCCCTTAACAGGACAAACTTTTCATCTTCACCTTGGTTGGCAGAGATAACAGACAAAGAGACTGATTACTTACTACTATAATCAACTTTTTATTCTGTCTTGAATCTTACTCTAATCCCCCACTCAAATACCTAAAAATATTTTGTGTTAAATTTTATCTTATAAGACACCTGTGATCCTTGTATGATGCACATGTTAAGAGAAATATCTTCAAAATAAAAAAGGCACCCTTTTAAATGAAAAAAAATTGTATATTATAATCTGACAAGATGAACCATTCTTTCAATAATTGACAATTCAAAATGGTTAAAAATGACAGATGGACTCATTTCTTTTTGACTTATTAATGTCTCGATGCAATGAATGATTATGAATGACTGCAGATAGGACATGATTTAATTTGTCTTTAGAAAGATTACTGACTGTAATATAATGAGAGGAAAAGAATGAGATAAAAGTTGAAACAGGGAAATAGTGAGAAATATAATGATTAAAAAAATAAATAAAAAGGCGGTGTGCCCAGAAAACTAACCCAGTCAGAGTAAACCCAGACTCAAAGTCATAGGATGGAAAACAATTCTTCAAGTGAAAAACTCCCTCAAAAAAGTCAGGGTGGCCATACTAGTATCCGACAACATAGATTTTAGGCTTCAAAAGATATGTACAGCAGGAAGAAATCATGCTCCAAAATATATATGCGTACCCAATGAGTGACCAGCAAAATACTTAAAATAACTGCTAACAGACTTCAATGAGGACACTGTAGTCGTTGGAGTAGTTGGAGACTTCAATAGTAGTTGGAGACTTCAGCACTGCCTTATCACCTATGGATAGATCAACAAGACTAAAACTCAGCAAGGAAGTACTGGCTTTGAAGGAAGAAATGGAAGAGAGAGGGCTAATACATGTATACAGGGATTTCCATCCCCCCAAAAACCAAATACACATTCTTTTCCAGTGCACAAGAACATTTTCCAATATAAACCACCTGCTGGGCCACAAAACATACCTCAATAGAATCAGAAAGATATAAATTGTATCAATTATCTTTTCAGACCAAGATGCACTGAAGAACAGACACAGAGAACCAAATCAAACACCTGGAAATTAAACAATTAAATGTTGAACAACAAGTGGAATAGGGAGGAAATCAAGGAAGAAATCAAAAGATAGACAAATGAGAATGAAAACACAAGATACCAGAACCTGTGGGATGCACTAAAGCCATGTTAAGGGGAAAATTTATAGCTCTGCAAGCATTTCTCAGGAAGGAAGAAAGCGTCCACATAAATAACTTGACTTCACAGCTCAAGATTTTAGAAAAGGACCAACAAAAGGAGTCCAAACAAGGCATAAGGAAAAAAATAATAAAACTTTTTTTTTTTTTTGCTTTTTTGGGTCACACCCAGTGATGCTCAGGGGTTACTCCTGGCTTTGCACTCAGGAATTACTCCTGGCGGTGCTTGGGGGACCATATGGGATGCCGGGGATCGAACCCGGGTCGGCTGCATGCAAGGCAAATGCCCTACCCGCTGTGCTATCGCTCCGGCCCCAAGAAATAATAAAACTTAAAGCAGAAATTCACCACATGGAAACCTAAAAAAAACAATCCAAAGGATCAATGAAACCAAGAGCTAGTTCTTCGAGAAAATAAAAACAATTAATAAACCACTAGTAAGACTCACAAAGAAAGAGAGAGAGAACCCTAATAAACTGAATCAGAATTGAAAAGGGGGACATCATAACAGAAATCAAAGATATTCAAAAGATCAGCAGAGATTACTTTGAAAGTCTGTATACCATAAAACAAGAGATTCTATAAGAAATGGATAAATTTCTAGATTCCTATAATCGCCCAAGGCTGAACCAAGATGATTTAAAATACCTGAATAGACCTATTACTATCAAGGAAATTGAAACTATAATCAAAAGTCTTCCCAAAAACAAAAGCCCAGGTCCAGATGGATTCACTAGCAAATTATTCCAAACATTTAAAGAGGGCCTATTGCCAGTACTTTTCAAGCTTTATCAAGAAATTAAAGAAGCAAAAACTCTCCCAAACAGTTTCTAAGAGGCACATCTCACCCTAATACCAAAAATAAACAGAGACACCACAAAAAATTGAAAGAAAGAAAATTTCAGGCCTATATTGCTGATCAATAGCAGAGCAGTAGGGCCTTTCACGCAGCCGACCGTGTTCGATTCCTCTGCCCCTCTTGGAGAGCCTGGCAAGCTACTGGGAGTATTGCGCCAGCATGGCAGAGCCTGGCAATACCCGTGGCGTATTGGATATGCCAAAAACAGTAACAATAAGTCTCTCAATGAGAGACGTTACTGGTGCCCGCTTGAACAAATCGATGAGCAACAGGATGACAGTGACAATATATTCCTGATGAACATGGATGCGAAGATCCTCAACACAATATAGCAAATAGAATCCAACAACTCACCAAAAAAATCATACACCACGACCAAGAGGGATTCATCCAGTGGATGCAAGAATGGTTTAACATTTGCAAGTCAATCAACATAATCCATAATATCAATAAAAGAAAGGATAAAAATCATATGATCATATCAATAGATGCAGAGAAAGCATTTGACAAGATCCAGCACCCATTTATGATAAAACTCTCAGCAAAATGGGAATTGAAGGAACTTTCCTCAATATAACCAAAGCCATCTGCCACAAGTGCACAGCAAGCTTTATCCTCAATGGGGAAAATCTAAAAGCCTTTCCTCTAAGCTCAAGGATGAGACAATGATGCCCATTCTCATCACTTCTCTTCAATATAGTACTGGAAGTACTTGCCATAGTGGTTAGGCTAGATATTAAGGACATCCAGATGGGAAAGGAAGAAATCAAGCTTTTACTATTTTCAGATAACATAATACTGTATTTATAGAACCCTAAATTCTCTATCAAGAAGCTCCTGGAAACAATAGACTTGAATAGTAAAGTTGCAGGCTATAAAATCAATACTCAAAAGTCCATAGTTTTCTTCTATACAAATAATGAGAGAGAAGAAAGTGACATGAAAAAAAAAATCCCTTTCACAATCATGCCTCAGAAAATCAAGTACCTCAGTATCAGCTTAACTAAGGAGGTTAAGGACCTGTACAAAGAAAACTACAAAACACTACTTCAAGAAACCAGAGGACACAGGGATATGGAAACACATACCCTCATGAATTGGGAAAATTAACATTGTCAAAATGTCAATACTCCCCAAAGCATTGTACTTCGATTTCAATTTCATTGATTCAATGTGATCCCTATAAGGGTACCCATGACATTCTTCAAAGAAATTGATCAAATACGAAGTTCACCTGGAACAACAAACCCCCACGAATAGCTAAAGCAATTCTTTGGGGAAAAAAGATGGGCGGCGTCTCCTGCCCCAACCTCAACAGTCTGTACTACAAAGCAGTAATAATTAAAACAGTATGGTATAGGAACAAAGACAGATCTACAGACCAATGGAGTAAGGTTGAATATCCTTACACACAGCCTCAAATATATGACCATCTAATCTTTGATAAGAGAGAAAGAAATATAAAGTGGAGCAAGGAAAGTTTCTTTAACAAATGGTGCTGGCAAAACTGGACAGCTCCATGCAAAAAACAAAGGGAGGGGGTGCTCAGACCTCTACCTAACACTATGCATAAAAGTGAGATCCAAATGGATTAAAGACCTCAATCAACATCAAACCCGAAGCCATAAGGTACATTGAAGAAAAGGTTGGCAAAACCCTCCATGACATTGAAGCTTCTGTGTCTCAAAAGAAACAGTGACCAGATAACAAAGACAGTCTTTGGAATGGGAAAGGATAGTCACCCAATACCTTCTGATAAGTGGTTAATATCAAGGATATACAAGGCACTAGTTGAACTCTACAGGAAGAAAACATACAGCCCCATCAGAAAATCAGGCAATGAAATGAATAGAAACTTTCTCAAATAAGAAATCTGAATGGCCAAAAGGCACATGAAAAAATGCTCAGCACTAATCATTAGGGATGCTGATCAAAACAACAACGAGATATCATGTCACACCACAAGAGACTGGCACACATTCAAAAGAACGAAAGCAACCGGTGTTGGCGTGGATATGGAGAGAAAGGAACTCTCCTTCACTGATGGTGGGAATGCCAGCTGGTTCAGCCTTTCTGGAAAACAATATGGAAGTTTCTCAAAAACTAGAAATTAAGCTCTAGTTTTGGCCCAGCAATACCACTTCTGGGAATATATCCTGTTGATGCAAAAAAAATAGAGTAGAAATGACATCTGCACTTGTACGTTTATTGCAGCACTATTTACAGTAGCCAGAATCTGGAAAAAACCCAAGTGCCGGAGAACAAATGACTGGTTAAAGAAACTTTGGTATATCTACACAATGGAATACCATGTAGCTCTTAGTAAAGAAGAAATCATAAAATTTTTATATAAATGGATCAGCATGGAGAGTATCATGCTAAGTGAAATGAGTCAGAAAGAGAGGGACAGACATAGAATGACTGCACTTTCTTGTGGAATATAAAGTAACATAATAGAAGACTAACACCCAAGGATAGTAGAGATAAGAGTCAGGAGGATTGCTCCATGGCTTGGAAGCAGACCTCACATTCTGGGGGAAATGGCAGCTGGGATAGAGAAGGGACTACTACGTAAATCATGCTTGTAGGGCTCGCATGGGATTGGATATGTGTACTGAAAGCATACTATGGACCAAACATGATGGCCACTTAGTACCTGTATTGCAAACCATAATACCCCAACAGAGAGAGAGAGAGTAAAAGGGAATGTGCCTGCCACTGAGACTGGGGGAGGGGGAGATTGGATGGATTTTCAGGAGGGATACTGGGAACATTGGTCGTGGAGAATGAACACTGGTGGAGGGATGGGTACTAGATCATTGTACGACTGAAATGTAATCACGGAAGTTTGTAAGTCTGTAACTGTATCTCATAGTGATCCCTTAAAAAAATTATCACTGTATTACTGTCATCCTGCTGTTCATTGATTCATTTGAGTGGGCACCAGTAACATCTCCATTTGCCACAGCTCTGAGATTTTAGCAGCCTCTACTTACTCATTTTTCCCAAAGATTGGAGGCTCTTTTTAGGTTCAGGGGGATGAGACCTGTTATTGTTACTGTATTTGGCATATTGAATACACCGTGGGGAGCTTGCCGGGCTCTTCCATGCAGGCAGAATACTCTTGGTGGCTTGCTGATACACTGAGAGGCATATCATAAAACGAAATTTTTATGATTTTCCTTTATGATGATGTATTGAAAAGCCACTTTATGGCTGCGTGGTCCAGGAATATGTTCACTCATGAGTGAGGCTCAGCCCGAGTGTGTGGAAGTACCTGGAGCGTGGTGGTGATGGGGTAGTAGAGGTTGGCTGCTGGGGGTGGGTCCCTTGGGGTGGGGAGGGCTCTCACTTACCCCCCTCTGGTGCACCCCTGGTGCAAAGTCTGGTGGCATGGTTATGGGGGCCTCATTTTATGCTCCCTTCTGGGGAAGCAGCCGTGATTCTTTTAAAAATTAAAAATAAATAAATAAATAAGAATAGAGATAAGAACTAATGCAGTTTAAATAGTAATGAATTATTTACATAATTATATAAAAGAAACCTCATATTAACAGGTGGTCTGAGAAGGTCAGTGTTTTCTTTCATGTAAATATAATTCAATCTCTTTCCTTGTACATAAGATCTAAAAATAGCTTATTTCCTTATCTGTAAATAAAAACAAACCTAACTCAAAGAGATTTTTTCTTGATTTTTTGGTGTTTAGATAATATTTGGAAAATATTACTCATTAGCATATTAGGTGCTTACCAATGCAAATATGTTTATTCTTTCATAAATTCTGCTTGCATTACACCTTCTTAAAACCCTTATAGGAAATACAATCATACATATTCATTTAAGTTATTGAACTGGTAAAATGTTATAGTTGGCATAACTCATTCATTTAATGTTATCCGTCAATAACAAATCATTTTGATTTTACAAGAAAAATTATATTATGAAATAGGATCTGAGATCATTACCTGTAATGAACTGAATTTTAATTAAAATCAATTTCATATTAATTCATTATAGGTAATGTTAAACCTTGGTTTAATATATTAAAGAAAAACTTTTATGATCCCTAAATATCAGATGGAGAGTCAGCAAGAGATTCAGAGAGCCAAATTGAGTGTCACAGGGTAATATTTTCAGTTTTTTAAATAAAATTAAGGGGCTGGAGCGATAGCATATTGAGTAGGGCATTTGCCTTGCATGGGGCCAACCCGGGTTCAATCCTCAGCATCCCATATGGTCCATCCAGCACCGCCAGGAGTGATTCCTGAGTGCAGAGCCAGGAGTAACCCCTGAGCATCACCGAGTGTGACTTAAAAAGCAAAAAAGAAAAAATGGAGTTTGTCTGGTTGAATTTGAAATTTTCCAGGTTGAGGACTCCATCTTATCACCATTTCCTTTTCACTTTAAGCAGACTATTTTAAAACTATTATCCTATGCCTGGTTATACCTCTGGATGGTGGAAGCATGTAATAGGTAAAACTTTAGTTTCACAGGGCCCCTGAGGAATTGAGTCCCTGGATGGTGTACTTAATGTTGCCTGAGGGCATTAGCCATGACTGACAGGAATGATTTGGAATACTTGCTCAAATGCTGTAGGATAAAACCTTGGGGACCTTGAACTGGGAGAAAACATTTTTCATTTGGAAAGGATATTTCACATTTTGTGAGTCAGGGAATGAGCAAGATGGACTGAGATTCCAAAATATGCCCACAACCCAATTTTCAGTCTATGCAAATATTCTCCTCTATGCAAAAGAAGGACTCTGCTGATATAATGAAGTATTTATTATGTATTTTTATGTTAATAAATTGTAACTTAGAGAGATTACCTGCGTTATTGGGGTAGACCAAATTAAACTTTCCATACACTTCAAAGCAGAGAATTTTCTTTGCTGGAGGCAAAGAAATGCAGAAGTGGAACTCAAAAATTCTTTTGTTTGTTTTTGGGACACACCCTACAATGCTTAAGGCTTACTCCTGGTTATGCACTCAGGAATAACTCTTGGTAGTGCTCAGGGAACCATATGGGATGCTGGAGTGTGTGTTCAATAATGTGTGTGTGTGTGTGTGTGTGTGTGTGTGTGTGTGTGTCTGTGCATGCGCCATGTGTGTTTGGTGGCCGTGAGCTGCTTCCCCACCTGGCTTGCTGCTGCCATCAACAGACGAATGAGGGAGGGAACAGGACCACCAAACTGGTTGGCGATTGGTTGCTGCTTATTCCAATCTCGGTAACGCCATTTATTCCATTCTCCCCATGCACCTATTCCATTTTCACTGTGCGACCCATTCTAGTCTCTCATTGCCCCTCACTCCTGTCTCCTCCTGTCACTCATGCTAGTCTCCCCGTGCCCAGTCTTGCAACCTTAGTTTCCCAGAGTTCAGGGTAGCAAATACCCACAGTTCAGATAGCACAGTCAACATATATAAAGCCCTTTCCTTCCTTCTGGGGAGACTTCTTCTAAAACAAAGATCTCATCCTGTTAGGAGATCTGCTCAAGGGCAAAATTTCATCTAAGGGCATATTTCTCTTTTCCTTAGTCCATAAACAATCGTCTTAGATTTATTTCTTAATAATATTTCTAGTCATTTTGTATGGACACAGTAAGAGATATATTAAGCGTATAGGGTGGCTCTCTTGGGAACATCTCACTATAGATCCCAGACTACAGTGCTCAGGCTAGATTAGTCCTTCTTAACTTTAGCAAGATCCTTATCCTCACGACAGTGCTCTTAACTTATTATAAGTTTCATGGCACTTGGCCTGTCCCATTTCAATACCAGGGTAGCTTATAGCTTGCCCTGGGTCAATCCAGTCCCTTTGTTGGGACCCTGTTTTGGGGTGCTAGGAACTAAGGGCAACTAAAGTGTAAGTTGAGTAAACATGACAGATGCCCAGGAATAAATATTATTTGGAGTCAAATAACTCCCAAGTTATAAAGCATAGCATTAACTGTCTTCTTGTGTCTATACAAAAAAAGCATTGCTCTAAAGTAAACTGCAAAGGACATAAAGGAAAGAGAAAAGCAATATTTCACTTACAAATACAAGTCCAGAGATCTCTGAAGAATTTAACTCTACAAGTCACAGGTTCTGGTTAGGGGAAATAAGTGATTAACAGATAGGGGAAGCAGAGCACTAAGAGAAGTTAAAGATAAACACAGACAAATGGGAGTGCCTCAAGAGCATGTGATGGATGCAACCCAATATACCTAAGGTCTCTGTGGCAAGGGAGAAAGGACAAACTGTTATTCTACACTGAGGGTTGAATCTGTGCCATATGATTGCAAGACAAGCGCATAACTGGCTGTACTGTCTCTCCAGCCCCTTCTAACTCAGAGATCCTAAGCCTACGTAGAATTCAACTATACACTGCTGTCATCAAATGTAGAAAGTAGAAAGATTCCAGTTGTAGGACCACAAAGAACTACCCTAGGACTGCTGCAAAATTCTTCCTTTAAAACATGGTCATGAATTATTTACCAAAAAATAAAAGTTGCCTGAAAACAAAACTCCTAAAAGATTCATTTAACACTAAATCTAATTTAAATGACTAGTCAAAGTCCATAAAAGTAATGCAGAAAACATAAATTCGGATCCATTAAGACAAACTAAAATTTGCAAAAACTGCAAATACTCTGCATCTAACCATTTTACAAAAATTAATTTTCCCATATCTCTTATCTGGGTGATGTAGATTTTAAGTGAAATTGTGACTGCTGGTCCTAGAAACATGATGTATAAGTAAACCCAATTTTTGCAGTGTAGAGAGAGGAATTGACTTTTAGCTCTTTGAGAAAGTTGGAAAGAGACTGACAGTCTATATTAATTTAGTATTATATATTTACATATAGGCTGGGCAAATTATGAAACTTAAATTCAAGTGGCAATAACTTAGAAAACACTCTTTGTACATCACTTAAGGGTTTAACAAATATTTATTTCATTTTCACCTATTTGAGTCAAATCAAAGTTGTACATAACGGTAGTAATAACTCGGTGGATACTGGAGAGCCGTGTGATAGTTAAAGAGTCATCATTAATGGTATTTTCAGCTTGCTACCAGATGATAATGTCTCTGGCTTTCAATCGGTAAAAACAAAAAAAAATATGGCACATGCAGTGATGGAACCAGGCAAGCAAATAAAAGGAAGTCATACAGACAAGAATACCCAGTCTAGTAATCTAGTTTATAATTGAGGCCTCTGTACACAAACAGACACATCCAATTCATAATAAAAGCCAAAATATACTATCTGCTTAAGAAAAATAAGATAAAATAAGCACATATGCTTAAGTAATGATCAAAAGCATTTGTGGAAAATCTAATTTTTATATCTGATTCAAATGCAACCATTGTTGGCCTGAAAAATGAGCACTGCTTTTGAAAAACTAATTCAATGTATACTTTGTCATAAGATACAGATCAACTCTTTACTGTTATCATAACTGTGACAGTTTCTCCTGGGATCTCAAATACCAATGCAATGTTAAATAATTTTAAAATAAATCTGGCAGGCTAAGAATGCAATACTTCATTTTTAAGAACAACAACTGCTGGATTTGTTTCTTGCTTGACGTCAACACTCAAAATTATTTTATTTTACAAATTTTACAAATGTTCATAATCACTATGAAGATTTACAAAACCCTATGCCCTCTAAGAAATATTAAATACATGATAAAACAGCCTAAGTATTTAGCTAATTTTGGAAAGAAAAAAATTGTAAGATATATCGATATATATATGGAATTTCCACTTACAACGCAGGCAATGACTTTCCATTCCCCTTTTTTCTATAGCTCTTATTCATCATTAATTCTATTTTAATCTTTGTTTCTCCACATTAATAGCTCTGCATTGAAATATTAATAAATACTAAAATTAAAAGGTAATACAGAATGGTAGCCATAGAAGAAACTTTACTAGGCACGAAGTAAAACTGATTTAAGGGTATCCTCCTTGCTAACAATGCTGCGTGTCTAGATCATTGGGTGACATAGAGCATAAAGAGAAAAAACACAATGTATTACCTCAAAACTTATTATAGTTATAGTCTTTTACACAGAATTATATAGGAGTGGTGCTAACAGGCAGGAGACTGATCCTAGAAAGATGGCACTTTGCTATTAAGACAAACAGATGGAATGATTGATTCCTAGCTGTGTGTTCCAAGAGGACATAATTTCTCTCTTTCACCAAATGTCTGAAAAAGTGGGGAGGTTGGGAAGAAATTTAAGTCCATTAAAATCTTATAGATGTCTGAAGTATATAACATCCTGAGTTCACGAAAGGGGATAAAACTGATACAAGCTTAAGTATTTCTCAAAGGAGATGCTAAATTTGAATTCTGAGGGGGCATAAAAGCCAGAAAAGGGGTGTGTGTGTGTGTGTGTGTGTGTGTGTGTGTGTGTGTGTGTTTGTGTGATGTTTCTGGTTTTCAAGAAACACTGAAAAAAAATAAAACACCCTAGATTGTTGTTTCATGAGTATTTTGAGTAGGCAATGCATATTTACCTTAAAATATATCATAGCGATTAAGTGTATGTGTGTGAGTATTCACATATACCTTATGTATATATGTATGTATGGGAGTTGGGGGAAGAAAAACGGGGAGAGAAAATAGATATATAGTATATGTATATACACACATACATAGCATATAGTACTCTCCCTAAATTGTTAGCTTTGGTCTTCACATTTTTCAGTATCCTTTCAAATCAGTACTCTGGCTTGGGGCGAAGGATCCCAAAGAGTGCTTAGGAGACAAAGGGTTGATGTGTTATTCAATAAGCAATTTTAGCGCTTTATGGAAACTATTTCTTTTCTAGTTAATACTCTTCACTTTTTAAAAAAAAAAATTTTGCAGACTCTTTTAATATTTAAAATTTGTGAGAGAAAAGTTAACTTTCTTGGACTTCAGTTACCAGATATTTTATTTCATAAATGAGAATACTATCATGGTTATAATGAATATTATTTTAATGTATATTATGTATATTATTAATGCATATTATGGTTAAAAATGTAACTTCTTATACATATTTGTCTTACCTTTTATGCAAATTTGAATGCTGGATAGAATAGTGCTTCTCCCTGTAGTGTTAGTATAGAAATATTTTCATAAATTATATACTTTCTTGATTAAGCTATTTATTTGGAGTATTTTGCATAAACTTTATGAACAACATTGTGTTCAGTAGTTATGGTTCAAGCTTTATGTAAAATAGTTACATTTCATTAAATTTCTGCTGATTTTAAATAATCAGAGTGAGCACAATGGCCCCCAGTGGATTCTTAGTTAAATACGAAGAGTGCTCTTTTGAAATGTTAATTTTCAGTGTATTTGTATCTTTTAGACACTTTGGAGCTATGGGGTTGACCCAATAAACTTTTGAGTTTTTTTGAAAGATTTATAAACTTATGAATTGCAATAAATTATTCACACTTAACTTTTTAAATTATGTAGCCAATAAGTTAGCTTTAAAAACAGAATAATTTATGGGGCCGGAGCGATAGTACAGTGGGTAGGGCGTTTGCCTTGCACCCGGCAAACCCGGGTTCGATCCCCGGCATCCCATATGGTCCCCCGAGCACCACCAGGAGTAATTCTTGAGTGAAGAGCCAGGAGTAACCCCTGAGCATTGCTGGGTGTGACACCCCCCAAAAAACCCATATTAATTTAAATTTGATATGTAAATAAATATCCATAACTGACTTCATGTGTTACTTCTTTTTATTCTTTTAAAATTATAACTTTTGTAAATTTCATATTTAGGAAAGTTAATTGCTTAGTGGGATAGGAAGAAAGACTTCAAGAAGCACCCATTCTCATAAAGAAGTTTTGATAGTTTTACAAGAGAAAACATAAAATTCTTCTGAACACTTGCTAGTTAATCACATCAGTGAAGCACTTTTTATGCTAAAGTAAAATAATGAAAAATACAAAAATGAGGACACTTAAAAATTTATTAATAAACAACACGTTATTTTGGAAATAATTTTCTACTGTAGAGAAGGGTATTTAGAAAGCATTAAACTTGTTTTAAGTGTTGTTTGAAGCTTTAGTGCTACAGTATTTTCATTTTGTACCTATAAGATAATTATTCATAAAAAAGTTTCCAAACTAACCATAACCTGGGCACTGAAGAAATTTCATTTCAGCTATTTTTTTTAGAAAGTGCATTAGATGAGTTTATGGAGAAATTTTCATATCTTTACTAACCAGCTGTATGTTTATGAAAAAGGTATATAAAGTATATATTTTCTACCACAAGAGGGCAGCAAAAGATTTCTCATTAAAAGTTCTAAGGCTTACCATCTGTTTTGTTTTGCCGTTCATTTATATCTTTCCGAGAAGTTACTTTAATTTATTGTTACCACACTGGAGAAAAATTTGAAGGGTGTGTGTTTTCATTATGAACCATAATTACATATTGTGAATGTAATTTAATGAATGTTTTATGAAAGGCATAAGCCTCAAGTTGACCACACTTCTTTCATGGTTTGTAGAAACCAGAAAACACCTGCTTCATAAAACTCAGAGACTTAGACAACACCAATCAGTATCTTATCAATAGAGGAAACCTGGGAATGACAAAATATCTGATATTTCATACAAATTATATTTGGTTGAAAGGCAAAATTCTGAAAAATAAAAACTTTTAATTTTTTTTCTGCAATGATTAAGTCTTTACATTTTCTTCAGCATTGAAATTATATTTTCATCCATGGGTGAAATAATAATTGCCATGGAAAATAAAACGAGTACTCAAAACGACATCAATGTGCACTTTTCCATGAATCTAATGGGGAAATCATTGAACAAAATACTTGTTTAAAAAATTAATTTTATATGAGAGTTAGCCAGTCAAATAAGTATATAGAATAATTTATCGTAGCACATTTATAGTAATTTCTGTATTACAGAAATATATTTTAAGTAATGCAGAGAAGTTTGATGATTTTTTTCCTTAAGTTTCCAAATACGAATCCTTCAGAAGCCAATAGACGTTTCCACCCATCAAGCCTTCAGCGTGTGTCTGGGCAGGCGATAGTGCTCTGCCTTGGCTCGGAGCTTCTTTTCTTTGGGGTTGGCGTACTTCCACTTAGAGGGTGACATTTTAAGCTTTTTCCTCTTTTTATCTGTGCACCATACTTTTTCGCAGTATTCTTCTACTCTTTGGAAGTTGCTATAACCAATAAGCTGCAGGAATTCCTTATACCATGGCTTTGCTCCCGGTGGGATGCTGCTCTGGGCAGGACAAGGCATCTTGTGAGGTCCATCCTCTTCGTAGTCTTTGTTAAACATTTCCTCCACTCTATTCTCTTCCACTACCTCCAGGGTGATTTTACGGATGGTGTGGACGAAACTATGCTCTACTGTTTGGCAAAAGTAGATTCCGGTGTCCATTTTTCGTACCCTTAGGAAGAGCAAGCCAAGGTCCATCTTGACCACTCTGTCATCTGTCTTCACCTGCAAGAACAAGAGAATTAAAATGGAACTGAAGTACTAATCAGAAGAAAGAACACCAGCATGTGACTCTTGCTATTCCCTTCTTTGAGTTTGTTTACATTTCCGATATGATGGGGCAAAAACCTGAATATCATAGGTGAATAGAGATACAGAAAAAAGATAACCAGGCACTCGAACATGTGTGTTTCCTGTAAGTTAATTACTTTTGAGATGGCTTCATATCACGATTTGAAATAATTTCATACTAACGTTCATAAGAGCAAAGCGAACTAATTATCCCTATCATAATCTCAATTAGTCTTTAGGAAAAGACATCACTTCAGTTATCATTCAAAGTAAGAGTGAAATGCAGATTGTCAAATTGATTTATTTTAAAGTTTGTTTATAAAGACAACAATCACCAGCATTTTAAGCTGTGATCTGGCAGACGAATGCTGTGCCTGTCAACTCAAAGTTCTCAAACTTTACACAGGAAACTACTAGGACCATCTTTACTACTTTAAAACTGCGATCTATTGACAACTTTTGCTGACAATGAATCTGTAACCCCTGACACAGCCTATAAAGAACACAGTCATTTTACAGAATGGTATGTCATTTGCCTCATTTTCTTCAGGCCTCTCGGCATCACAATGACTAAGAGATTACTCAAGCAATCTCTTAGCCATTGTTTTCTTCATAAATTTACTCTTTTTTTGAAACCAGCTATAATCATAGCATGCTTCTAATAATTACAGGCTCTGAAGTTTAGTTTCAATTGTTTTTAAATTTGTGGTTGCAGGTGACATAGATGGATTCTATCCCCTTACAAGGTTTTTGGTGTTGTTTTCTAATATGTGAAGCACGAGATTAATATTATTTTGGGGGCTTCTTGTTCCATCCTGGACTTCTTCTGAACATTTTTCATTGCTTGTAATGCACAAATCCTTCATCCTTCTGCCATCTCATTTTTTATTTTCATCCATTTGCAGCTTCTATATTTCTGTTTTAATCAGTTTCCCTCAGATGATGCATTTTACACATAGATAATTCATTAGTTTGTGTTTCCACTGAGTTACAAAACACGAGATTTATCACTTAGAATTCAATGGCCTTCTTTATAAACTGTACCCGTCCCTTTTACTAATTTGCCTACTTCAGACAATTACAACATAATTCATCTGGTCTTTCTGGGGTCAACTGCTAATCCTTCATGTCTTCAGTGTTGACTGTCAGAAACACTATTCCCTTCAATTTTTTTTCTTTTAAATTTTGGATCACATCTGAAGGTTCTCAGGGCTTACTTCTGGCTCTGTGATCACTCCTGGCCATGATCAGGGCACCATATGAGGTACCAAGGATCAAACCTGGGTTGGCCACTTGCAATGCAAGTGCCCTGACTTCTATACCACCTGGTCCCTATTTCATGATTTCTGAGACAATATCAGGCTTTCATATATGATTATTGATAGTTTTCAACCATACCAAATGAACCCCCACAATATTATTTCTTGTGCCTGTTTTTTTGTCAGGTTTGATGTAATTTTAGGACTGATGTTTTTACATCTAGCTAGAGAGACTACTAACCACATCGATACCACAATGTGGTATCCCCCTCCCCCTCTACCCATCTAACTGTTAATCTCCATTCATAGATATTAGCACATATTTCCTGAAAATACATAACAGTTCTTCAATTAATTTCCTTCTTATAGCCCCATTATTTCACTTAACTTTTCACTGTTATCAGAGAAATTATTCAGACCTAATGCTTGCCCAAGCAGATAAGACTTGTTTAATTAATCCCATTTTACCTCTCTAAATCGCATTCCCCCAAAACTAAAAAAAATACTTCCCAAACTGGGGTTGGTGAACAAGGTTGTTTTTGGAGAGTATCATTTTCTAGAAGAATTTCTTATTTCATTGAACTAATTTTAATGAAAAATAAAAAAAAATTAATAAATGGTATTTGGATCATATTGAAAGATCAACTACATGGTTAGTATTTGTGTTTATCCCAAATTCAGAGCTTTAATATTTTCTGATTACTGAAAAGAACAAATATGGATTTAATATGTTAATAATATATTTCAGCCAGGTGAATATCAACCAATATCCCAGTACAGCAATGTACAAAGTTTTGAATTCATTTGAAAAGAGCTTTGGGAGATTTAGTGGCACACAATGCTATAGATGTTTTACACACACATATGCATACACATGTAGACTATGTAGTAGTCTATATCCCTGCTATAGTGTGGAGGTATTGATTGCAGAAAATAAATAATCATCATATTAAATATTTAAACAATGCATAAGATTATTATTTATTTGCTAATTTGTCTTGCCTCGATATTTGAGTAAAGCTATAAGCATAGAGGGTATATTTCTAATTTAATTCTTACAAATATATATACATATATATATATATATAGATTTTTGAGAAACATTTAGTGATACACAGGGGTCACTCCTGGCTCTGCACTCAGAGATTACCCCTGGCGGTGCTCAACGGACCTTATAGGATACTGGGAATTGAACCCGGGTTGGCCGCGGGCAAGGCAAACGCCCTATCTGCTGTGCTATCCCTACAGCCTCTTATAAATATTTTATGAACAGCTTAATGACATTTATGTAAATAGGCAAATAAAATTCTTTATTTTACGGGCAGGTAGCTGGGGTAGACTGCATAATCTCATGTCCTTTTCATGACTCCTTGTGTTCTGTCCTCTGTGTTGCCTGCCATCTTATTTCACATGTCTGGATCCCATTTCAATGTTATTCTTTTTTCCTTTTCCTTAGTGAGATCTATTTTCCTGTCCATCAATGCACTTTTAGAAACTTATTTCCAGATTTAATATTTTATTTATTTCATTAGAGTCTATCAAGCAAGGTCTTCTGTTTCCTTCCGTGACTCATTAGCACTAACACTCACCACACTCAAGCTTTTATGTCCCTCTTCCAATTATTTTCCCATACAAGTTTTGTGTACTGTCAGTTTTTATTGAGGGTAATGTTCTACTTTTTAATTATTCAAACATTCCAACTGAATAATATGTTCAACAGATAGTGAAAATAAGAGCATATTAATTTGCTTATAGTGTACAGCATGCACGGCACTGGGATAGACCGAAGAGTATATGTCTAATTATAATCTGAATAGGAAGAAAGCAAGCACGATTTTAGTAGTACTTAGTTGTTCATTAAAGAGGGCATTACTTTATAGATCAATTCTGTATCTTTGCCTTCAGCAGAAAAGAATATGCACATAAACATTCTCAGAATAACATTCTTTGTTCTCCTCTATTATATCTCCTGTGAAAGTGAATAACAGATGAGAAACTATAGAAGTCATTTAGCCTGCTTTCTGAGACAGAACAAATGGTATACGGACGTATATCTTAAAATTAAAAAAGGAAAACAAGAAATAAGTACAAAACCTTGACCACAGGCTTGGAAGTCTTTTGAAAACAATTTCAAGACTGGCTATAAGAAATAGATATTTCTTTTTTAATCAGAAATCCAAGTTTGAGAAAAGGACATTGTCTGATATAGTTCATATGCATGTTAGAGATAGTACTTGTCTCAGAATTTTGTTTCTCCCCCTCCTGGTTATAGTCAATCATAAATCCAGGAATAAAATATCTTTAAGCAAAAATCTGGATGCCTCTAAACAATGTAGATCAAACCACCCCTGCAAGTTAAATTTACCATCTACAGATTGTGAATAAATAAAAATAAAAAATTACCAAGAACTTTTTATCTGAAGTCCTCCCACAACTATTTTTGTCTTTCTATCTCAGTTAACAAGAGTACCTTTACGGAATTGATTTCAACCAGCTGTAAGCACAGCTGGTTTCCAGGTCTGTAGACCAGATTTCCTTGGTAAGGAAGATGGTACATAATACATCATTTTTTATCAAGTATTATATAGGCAAACTACAAAAATAAAAAAAAAACCTACAAAAATCCAGAAAATCTTACTGAAAATGGTTTTAATAGCTTATATATAAAGATTGATTCAGTATGTTTTGTAATCTCAAATAAAAAAATAATTGAACAAAGGACCCCTTACATCTGGTAGCTAGCTGGTCAGAAAGAAGCAGTGATTTCCACGTGTATGAACCAGATGGTTCTACACACTTCAGAGGAAAACATAAGCCTTTAATTGGCTTACTTCAGAATATATTTAACAATGAAATCAGTTTAATCAAGAAATAAAGGCCAGCAGCTTTCATACTTACTTGTTTATCTGACCTACCTTGGTAGAAAAGAAATATTGGTTGTCATGCAGACAATATAATAAATATGTCAGCATAAAATTTTCTTTTATTAAAATCATTTTTCACTGTAAACCTAATATACAAGAACGATGACTGACTTGTATGGATACAGTGAAATGCTTAAATCAGGAAACCCATCACATTATCAAGTTGCATTTACCAAGAAAAAATCAAGTTGCATTTATGTTGAAATCTTATTTCCAGTCCAAGATGTGAGAAAGACAACACAATAAGTATTAACTTAAAGCCATGCTGCAAAATCATGAATACTCAAAGCCCCTTTTCATAGTGAGGAATTTATATTCAATCACCAATTAATACATAAAAAAATGGAATGAACTTTGGAAAGGTAACAAAAGAGAAATAGAGGAGAAAAATGGGAAGATGTTATAGATATTCTATTCAGAGGAGAAACCAAGACATTTGGTAGTTTTATACTGAATCTTGCTGATAACCCTTAAAATGTATTCAAGAGAGGCCGGAGAAATAGCAGAGATGCAGGGTGCTGGCTGTACACAGCAAGTAAAGTTTGATTGCTGACACTCCATATGGTCCCCAGAGACCCGGCAGAAGTGGAGTATAGAATAACATCACATGAGGCTGACACCCAACTACAGTAGATACAAGGGCCAGGGGGATTGTCCCAGAGCAGGAAGCCTGCTTCATGAGCGGAGTAGAGAAGGCAGATGGAATAGAGAAGGGATCACTAAGAAAATGATGGCTGGAGGAATCAGTCGAAATGGGAGATGCATGCCGAAAGTAGATGATGACCAAACATGATGACCTTCCAGTGTCTGTGCTGCAAGCCATAATGCCTAAAAGTAGAGAGTATGGGGAATATTATCTGCCATGAAGGCAGGGGGAGGGTGGTAAAGGGGGGGTATACCAGGGATATTGGTGGTGGGGAATGTGCACTGGTGGAGGGATAGGTGTTTGATCATTGTGTGATTGTAACCCAAACATGAAAGCTTGTAACTATCACCTGGTGATTCAATAAAATTAAAAAAAAAAAAGAAGTGATTCCTGAGATTGAAGCCAAGAGTAAACCAGGAGCACTGCAGGGTGTGGTCCCAAAGAAATAAAAAAAACTTTCAGAAGAGGGCTCCATCGAGTAAACAGCTGGGAAAGCTACTGATTTGCAAGTATCTGAGTCTGGGTGTGGCCCTCAAACAAAAACAAACTGTAGCACTGTCATCCCATTGTTTATCGATTTACTCCAGTGGGCACCAGTAACATCTCCATTGTGAAATTTCTTGTTATTGGTTTTGGCATATCAAATACACTACGGGTAGCTTGCCAGGCTCTGTTGTGTGGGAGGGATACTCTTGGTAGCTTGCCGGGCTCTCTGAGATGGATGGAGGAATTGAACACGGGTCGGCCGCGTGCAAGGCAAATGCCCTACCTGCTGTGCTATCACTCCAGTCCATACAAAAACAAACAAACAATATACCTTATATCCCCAATAAAGACAAAAATTAGAAAATTATAAATATTAGTGAGAATGTGGGAAAATGTGCATCCACAGAACTACTTAATGTAGGCAGTAAAGAAATTCTAAGAAGCAACATGATAATAATTATAGCTATGAAGGATGCTGATACATAATAATGCAGAAATTTGTACACAGTTGTAAAAAGGTTATTTGAAGACATATCATCATTAAAGATATGATAACATAAATTAAAAAAGAATTAAGATCAATAACACACTTTACTGATTTTGCAGCTCATGCATACTCAAAATGCTATAGAGTCAATAGACTGTAGCATTGTGCTTCTAGTGTAAACATATATGAGAAAGTGAAAATGAAAATGGAGAAAGGTGCATCAGGAAAAATAAAATCAACAAGAGAGATTTGTATTATGATTATGACAATGTACCAAAAGTATGTAGTATTATTAACTAAATTATCTATCTGAAGTAAGAAATAGAAAAGTAGCAAAGCACACAAATAATCCAGTTACCTGGTGGTTCAGAAACCAATAAATCAAGTTTTATTTTAAGACATGTTCAAGTTCTAGTGTACTATAATCATAAAATTTTAAAAAATATCTTTCATAAATAAGTTATAAGCACAGAGATAATCCAGTTACTTGGTGGTTCAGAAACCAGTAAATAAACCAAGTTTTATTTTAAGACATGTTCAAGTTCTAGTGTATATAATCATAAAATTTAAAAAAATATTTTTCATAAATAAGTTATAATCTATAGGTAATACCTTATTAGAAACTTAATAAGAATATTAGCATGATGAAAATGAAAAGACAATAAGGGAACAGAGGATAGAAATAAACATACTATTTAAACTTAGAGACACATATGATGAGGCAACAATCACTATAACTGGAATTCAAATTCAATAATAAATGCCTAAGGGGAAGAAAATACTATGCTAAAATTTAAGATACAAATATTTCCAAAATATATTGGTGCCTGGGTGCTGAGCATGGCACAGTAGAATTATAAGTATAATTATAATTATAAACTCTGGTACCTCATTATAATTTTTGTAGAAATAATAAATAAAGGTCTCTGAATCATACTTTAATATATTCTTTATAAAAGTACACCTTTTACTGCCACTAAGGCCTGAGAAAATCGCTTCTATGTTTTCATACAAAAAGAAGCAAGTGTCCCAACAGCAGTGCATGTACCCATTCCCTTAAGGTAGTATCATAGAACAGGATAAGAATAACATTCTTCAACATAAGCAGTTCAATGAGACTAAAATAATGGGTCCATATATGTATATATATATAATTCTATGCTCACATGTTTATGTAGATGGGCATTCTTTAAAATTATAAGACTATATCCATCATGTTAAATGAAGTGAAACTAAGGAATGAAGGAAGTTCATAGTTTTTGCAGGTCTATTGTTCTTGACACAGGTCTTACTACCATACTATAGTACTAATTTTAAGATGCCTTAAGTAAGAGGACTGAGGGACATCAAACAGATCCATCTAGGATTCCACACATCTAGGAAGACATAATTAATTTTCAAAGATGATCAATATTCCTAGGCTGGAGCGATAATATAGCGGGTAGGGCACTTGCCTTGCATGTAGCTGACCCGGGTTTGATTCCTCTGCTCCTCTTGGGGAATTCGTCAAGCTACCAAGAGTATCTAGCCCGCATGGCAGAGACTGGCAAGCTACCCATGGCATATTCAATATGCAAAAACCAGTAACAACAAGTCTCACAATGGAGATGTTACTGGTGCCTGCTCAAACAAATTGATGAGCAACAGGATGACAGTGACAGTGACAGTGATTGTAGTATGACATTATTGTGTCTTTTCCCCTTGCCACAAGGAGCTTAGGTTTATCCTGGTCACACCCATCAAGGTGCTCCTGAGCCACTCTCATTCCTTTGTTTATCTGTAACTACTTCTCTAGCTCTCTTCCCCAAACAGTTAATCAGCTTTTCCCCCTTGTCAGACACTGTTAATTTGTAAGGTCAAATCTTTCTAGGACACTGAATTTATATTGTAGTTAATATTGCCTTTCTCCCCTCCTTATGTCTTTTGAATAGTTTACTTTAAAGCAATGCCCTTTTTGTATAGACACAAGAAGACAATATTATACTTTTGTAACTTGGGATTTAATTGGCTTCGAATATTATTCATTCCTGGGCATCTGCTTTCTCGACTTGAGCCTCAGTTGCCCTCAATTCCTAGCACCCCAAAAACAGGGTCCCAGTGAGGGACAGGACGGACCCAGAGCAAGTGGTGAATTATGTGCTACGCTGGCATCGAGATGGGCCTGGCCAAAGTGCCTAATTCTTAACTATAAGTTAAGAGCTTGATCATGTACAAATGCTGTCATGGTTCAAAAGTAATGATGAGACTAGGACCCTGCTAGGGATAGGAAAGACTAATCTGGCCTGAACACTGCAGTCTGAGATCGAGATGGCCCCAGGAGAGCAATTCTATAAGCGTAATGCATATCTTACTGTGTCCATACAAAATGATTAATATTATGAATGCTTATATGTTTGCTGGATGAGGAGAGGAGAAACATAATCATGGATTCACCCTTGGGTGGGTTGTCCTGCTGAAAGAGAATCTGTCCTAGAAGCAGCATCCCCTAAGGGAAAGAACTGTAACCCTATTGATTGTGACCATACCTATGTGTAAGCCCCAACCCCCTCATTCTGGGGGCATTTAACTAGGCTGGAAGAGTGTTGGAGGGAGAGACCAAGAGCAGGGAGAGAAGCAGAGAGAGAGAGTGTCAGGAGTGAATGAAATAAAGGACAATGGATCGGTCAACTGGCTAGACCCTCGTTTCCTCCTCCTTCTGCCCCATGGCCCGGGCCGCTCCGGTTGGGCGAGCGGCCAGGGACCAACCTCCGAACCCGGGGGCAGCTGACAGGGAGAGCCGCCCGGGCTCTTTCCCGGTCGTGTGCCCCTGCCAGATAGTATTTTACAAGTGATCAATATTTCTAGAGAAGTAACAGGAATTATTTCTAAAACTATAGTGCACACTATAGAGATAGAGCACTTGCCTCATATCCTGTTGACCCCAGGATACGAGGGTCAGACAGAGTTGCTGAGTACACTGCTAGGAATAGGCCCTGGGCACAACTGTGTGTGGCCTCAAAAAGAAAAATAAATCTAATAAAACTGTACTTCCTGTTCTATTCTATAGCCAGAAAGTTGCATCATCTTTTCCATTAATGGTAAAGTGTCTTTGTCATTACAAATAAAAAGAAGATTTGTGTTAAACTGTTACTTGCTCTAGCTTAGGCATTTCAATGTTTGTCAGGGCTGAAAAAAAATGTAAATTCTGAACACTTACCATAAAGAGTTTTTAGTTTAGAAAAGATGAGCATGTTTTTTGAGACTAAGAAAAGCGAAAAGGGTTAAACAGATGTTTTCAAAAGTTCATGCACTTAAAAAAAAAGTGAAGCATGTTCATTAGGAACAAAACCTAACATTTTTGGTATATGTATATAAATGCAATAACATACATTTATATCTGCCATTTATCCCAAGATTTCTTGTCAGAAGTTAGACCTAGTTAAAATCAGGAAAACAGGGTTATTTAGCAAAGAAGATGGTAAAGTAAGAGATTTATAATTCTAGTTTTGATGACATAATTCAACTAATTCTAACATTTAAGTATATGATTAGTGTATTCCACTTTTCTTTGCTTTGTTTTTATGAGATACTATCTCCATGAGGAATTGAATCATCAATACATATATATTTTAATTGAAACAACACATTTAGCACAAATATAATAAACTAAGATATTTAGAAGAAACTGCTAATTGATAAGTTAATCATATCTCTTAAATTTCTCAACAGCATTGAAATGACTTTGATGAATTTTTCTTACTCTGTAGGTGGTCTGTTGACAGAGTTGAAAAGTAACATTTGGCACAGAGTCAAAAGCAAGTGAGAGTAAAATGAAATGCAAATTTTGGAGTTCTGATGTCAACTTACTTTCTCTCTTAAACTTCCTGCAATAAACATGCATAATTGTAACATGATTTACGTATTCCATTATATAAGAATATGTAGTTAGCTATTTTTAAATGAGATTTATTTATAAGATACACACATATTTTCCCTTAGAAAATCCACTTTCGGTAATAAGCATGCACAATTATACATGATTTAAGCCCTGTATTATATATTCATATATATTTATCTATTTTTAAATAAGATTTATTTCTAAGAAACAAACATATTTCCCCTCAAATAGAGTACCCATATGGAAAGATCAAAAGGGACCAAGGGAAAAATAGATCTTCCATACTGACCATGGGATTCTGGTGCTGACCTCATAGACCATGCTACCTTGCCTGCTCTATATCATAGAAATGAAGAAATTCATACATCTTGTGATTGTCCCGAAATTTCTTCCACTGGGAAATTTGTGAATACATAAATAAATATGTGCATATATATGCATTTACACTTATATATTTACACAAATATATGTTTATTACACACTGGGGAATATGTAAATACACATGCATATATGTATATATAATATATGTACACACACATATATATATTCCACTTCTTCCTAGAATAAAACACTGAATACAATGTCTATGGGATGTACTTAGGATTTGTTGGATAGTAACCTAAGGCATGAAGTTCAACATAATGCCCTACAGGAAAATATCCATATTTTTTTGTTTTTTCTGATAACTCATAGTCATAGAATTTAGTGTTTAACACTAAACACAGACACTTATGTGTTTTCATTTTGAGCTACTAAATCATAGCTCAATGTACTTCTTGTAAAAATTATATGGTGAAAATTTGGGATTTTGCAGGTTACACATTCTGTGTTATAAATAGTGTCACAAGATTTTAGCAAAAAAACCAGTGAGATATTTTGGCAAAAGAATAGAAATAATAGTATTAAAATAAAATTTTATTTACAAAATTTTATTCACATAATACCAGATGTGGCCCCTGGGTCAACTTCTATTTTAGATCTTTATAACATACAAAGAAATGTTCTAGTTATAAGTTTAAAAAAACACATATTACAAACTCGAATTTTTCTAAATAAGTATATTAAAGAAAGGAGTTATTTACATTCTGAGACATTTGAATAAACTATATTTTCCTTTATAATATGTAAAATTGCACACCCTGAACTGTTATTTTAATATAAGTGAGTAAATAAATTTAAATGTCTCCACACCTTTAAAATCACAACCCAAGGGCTGGAGAGATAGACTTGCCTTGCACATGGCCAACTGGGTTTGATCCCTGGCACCATATCACCCCTGAGCACTACCAAGAGTGATCCCTGAACTCAAAGCTAGAATTAAGCCCTGAGCATTGCTGGACATCACCTCAGAAAACAAGCAACTTCTCCTTGAGTCATAATCACCCTCTTGTTTTTCTCCTTTTCATTACCTGACACCATAAATAATATTCTTATTTAATCTTATTGTTTCCATTTTTCTGTTCTCCAGAATATAACTTCTATTAAAGCAAGACAAATTAAGAACTCCGTAAAATATTTTGAAATGAATAAAATATTTTCTCAAAATTTAAAGAAAATATTATTCAGTGTACTATATTTGTGTATGTAGGCACAAATAATAGAGCACTTACTTTGACAAGGAGTCCATTGTTTATGCTAACAGGCATAGAAAAGAACCCTAAAAGAGAATTCTGTAATGGAAATACAGTGATGTATATATCATAAAACAAATATTTATTATATCACTGCTTACAGTAGGAACTGTTTAAACTATTGGCTGTTTCACTTTTTGGGCCACACCTGGCGATGCACAGGGGTCACTCCTGGCTCTGCACTCAGGAATTATCCCTGGTGATGCTCATATGGGATGCTAGGAATTGAACCCAGGTCGGCCGTGTGCAAGGCAAACGCCCTGCCCGCTGTGCTATCGCTCCAGACCTGGCTGTTTCTTATACAACGAAAATGAAGAGTAGTTTTTTGGCTACCAAAACTGTATCTCCATGTGCCATTAAACTCTGATCTGTCCCATTAAATATATACATATGCAAAAAAAAACAGGAGGTTTTTTTCAGAAATGAAATTTAAAAATTTCTGTTGTGAAATTTTCCACTTTCTGCATGTTCCAAAGAACTCAACATCACATTTAAATTCTGTTCTCAGAAAGTTTGGGATTTAAAGAAAAGAATTTAAAGATTTGATTTAAATCTACTGCTTTTGACTATCCAGGAAATTTAGTTTTCAAGTAACAGTGAATATCCAGAAAAGTTAGCAAAATTCTTTCAACTGCCTCACCCATAATTTCTAATAATAAAGTAGTATAGTTTATAAAACTTCCAAGTGAAGTTCTAGGCAATGAATAAATGTAAAGCGATGTAGCTCTGGCACCAGAAATATCTGAGTTGAAGCAATAAGTCCGTCATTGACTTTGCTTATGAGACAGTATAACTTTAAGTTACTGTAAGTGATAATAAGTTGTAAGGAGGATACTGCACGTAGGGTGAAGTTGTGATGCCTCAGAATAATATGGGATGATAGTTTTTGTGTGCAGTAGATTCACATTAAAAAAATAGCTTCTTAGTGGCTGGGATATAGATCAGTGACAGAGCACATATCATTCATGTTTGAGGACCTGGGTTCAATCCTTGGCACCACACACATACAAAAGAGACACCTCTATTAGATCACTTCTATTACGTGTTTTCCCTTGAAGATATCACAATAACAAAATGAGCATCAAAACTATCATATCATCAAGCCAAGAGAAATGCTTCTCATGATGTCGCTACAAAGTAAGAATTCAATGAACCATTTATGAAATTAGTAAAATGTGCAATGATTATTCCATGTAGGATATTTAAGAAAGTAGGAAACTATAAAGTGCATATTCACAAGCAAGTAATTCACTTTCTTGGAAACCATATAAAATAATTCTAGATGATTCTCAGTTATTTTGTTAAGTAGCATTTTTTAAAGTTTCTTTTGAGAAAAAACTTTATCCACCTAAATAAGTGCTTTTCATTTACCTTCTGAGAGCTGAGTTTGAATCTTCAGGCAGATTTTATAGACTCAACATTTTCACTTCAATGAGAGGAATATGTATGTGTTACTATCTAAATGTTTTACAAAGGCTGTGACATGACTGCAAATTAATGGTGCTTAGTGTTCTGAAGGGCTGGAGTGATAGCACAGCGGTTGGTCTTCGCCTTTCTTGAGGCTGACCCGAGTTCGATTCCTCCGCCCCTCTCAAAGAGCCTGGCAAGCTACCAAGAGTATCAAGCCCTTGAGGCAGAGCCTGGCAAGCTACCCGTGCGTATTGGATATGCCAAAAACAGTAACAATAAGTCTCTAAATGAGAGACATTAGTGGTGCCCGCTCAAACAAATCAATGAGCAATGAGATAAGAGTGATAGTGTTCTGCAAGCCTTAATAGGCATTGTCAGAGGAGTATATAGAGGCATTCCCATATGTGCTATGATAAAAGTGAGCTCAGAATACAAATGCTGAAACCTCTTATAAACCTATGTAACACCAATAAATCCAATTCTATTAAAATTCTATTTTAACATTCTATTAAAATTTAACATTCTATTAAAATTACATTATCAATAAATATAATTTAAATAAATATTAAAATCTACAAATATGCCACATCCTTGTGAGGTAAGACATGAACGAGGTAAATGAAAACATATTTTACAATGGTTAAGACTTGATGGTAAAAGTATATGCATCATAGAAACTAAAATAAATGCAAAATGGGTTTTGAATAAAACTCTAACAAAGACTCGGTAATAACTTAAAATCAGTAAAAGTAGACATACATAGTCTGTTTTGTTATACACAACACACACATTTAGCTTTTGATGAAGTTAGCAAATTTCAATTTCTCTTTGTCTTGATTGTGAATGAATATATAGTTTTATACCTATATAAATCAAGTATTGGGGGGTGGAGTGATAGCACAGAAGTAGGGCGTTTGCCTTGCACCACAGGACCAACCCTAGTTCGATCCCCGGCATCCCATATGGTCCCCCAAGCACCACCAGCAGTAATTCTTGAGTGCAAAGACAGGAGTAACCCCTGAGCATCACTGGGTGTGACCCAGAAAGCAAAAAAAAAAAAAAAGAAATCAAAAATTATTTATGATATAACTTTTAGTGCAGAGAGGAAATAAAAAATTTCAAATAACCACAAATTGGCCAGGAAAATTTTACTATAGTTGAAAAATGGGACTAAAATTTGGGTGAAAGAAAAGTGGATTAAACTATCACATCAGAAACTTAAAATTGAACAGAGATGGACACAACATGTCAACATTATCTGGCAAATTTTTTTAAGTGTGATAGATTATGAAAAATTCCAAATTTAAAACAGAAAATATGTGAATGAAGAAAAATATTCATGAAAAAATTATTTCTCTGTCTTCTGAAGCCACTCAACTGGAGAAACCATACATTATTCCCCAGTGTTCTCTTGCCAAGTAAGTCATGACAGATTTAAAAGTTAATTCTTATATTTGCAAACCGTAATATATTTTTCATAATTCAAGAATTAGTGCAATTTACTAAAACATTTTAACACATTTATCCTTATGATGGCATAAAATTTCAGGACTTTTTCTTTTCTTATTGCATTAATAATAACTTTAAATAAATATTTGAATGTTGTTAAGATGACATTGTTTCCTCTCCAAAGCTATCCCAGGACTCTGCAATTTACAAATTTATTTATCTTCCAGAATTAACTATGTAATTTGGACCAAAAACATGTTGGAATTTTGGTTTCACAATTGGCTGTTTTGTATAACATTTTTTTTCACAATAAAATCTAAAAATCTCTAAATTTTAAAAATCAGCAAGTTTTGGTTCCCAGTAACAAATGTTTGATGTCCAAGGCCAAAATAAAAAGAAGACTATATGGATTCACTATATAAAATCTTCCATTGTTTCTCTCCAATCCCTAAAGTAGGTCTCTTTAGTTGCTTACCTTATTCAACATGCAATCTTCTCTTTAGTAAGGACCACTTGAAAAGCATCTTTCAAGAACTTTCCCCCTTTGAAAGAGCACAATTTCTTCTATTTTTTTATTCTATTTTTGTGACAATTGAGTTTGAAGCCCATATCAACATCATCAATGCTTTATGTGCCTACCTGAAATGTGTCATGTCCTTTGCCCCTGTGTACAAGCCTAAACTTCATGCAGTCTGTAGTTAATTTATCTGATAAGAATTTAAAGATTATTTTAGATGTTGCTTTAAATGAAGTATATAATTTTATTCATAAAAATATGCACTTTTAATTTTTTATGATTATAAAAATAAAATATCTACTAAAAGTGCTCTAAAGAACAAAAATATTGCAGCTATTCTCCTTTGTTTATAGTGAACAACTGAATTGAAATCCTATATGTCACAGTTTTAGTAAACAATTGGTATTTTGTAGCTGATTTTAACTTTTGTTTTTAATTTTTTTAATTATTTTTTAAAAATTTATTTAACAAGATTGTTCACAATATTTGATTTCATTTAATATTCAAACACCAATCCCACCACCATTACACCTTCTCACCACCATATTTGGGATGTTTCATCCCAAACCCCAAGCCTTGTCCCAAAACACAACCAAGATAATATATTTTGTATGGTTTGTTATGAAAAACTGCTGAAAATGCTACAGAAAAGTATCCATAGAGGGTATAGTGTGAGAATTGCTCTATTTTGGCAGGGTCCATTAAGATCTTCTTTAGCATATCACACACATGTTGTTCAAGGTTGAGTGATGTCAACTTCCATGTATATATATATATGAAAATGTATATATGCACGTACATATGTGTGTACATATATATGTATATATTTCCCTCTACTATTGGTTGCCTACTATTTGAAGCCCATCAAATGTGGTATTTTACCCTTGAAAAATGGTTAGAGAGTGTCTTCTGATATATTGTTGTTCAGGAATAAGTTCATTTGTGTGTGAGGCTTGGCTCGAGCATGTGGGAGGTGGCCTTGAGCATGGTGGCAGTTGGGTAGTGAATTTTTTTCGGTTGCTGGGGCTGTGTCCCTTGGGACTGGGAGGGCTCTCACCACCCCCCTTTGGGGCATCAGAAGTGAAACGGTCTGGCATGGAGTCCCGTGGGATGGATATGGCAGGTGATTTTAACTTTTCTAAAATGATAATATCCATCTGCCTAATATACATGAGCAAATTTTGTCCATGTCTGCTATTTTTTCATAGCTCAGGGTGAGATAATTTAAGATAATCATTGCGATAGCACAATACTAAATCATAAAACTCAATCCAGAATGATTCAAAAGACTTGAGCACACACACATTTTGCCTTATGAAGGACCAGATTTAGTCCCAAGACTTTCACTAGGAAATAATTCCTGAGTAGCAAGCCAAGAGAAGCTCATGAGTACTGCCTGATGTGGCCTCCAAAGTAGAGCAGCACAAAATAAAATCATAGTTATTTAGCTACCTTTTGGAAAAATCCAATTTCCAAAATCCATATTATTTATATGCATATATTATAATGTATATGCTCATATATACACAAAAATATAGATGTAAGAAACTACAAGTTTATGTATTTAAATTTCTATGTGCAAATAACCAATACCACAAATAAGACATACTTAGTAAAACAGTTTCATTCTGAAGTACACAAAACAATCATCTATTTACATGTTACATACTATATGCAAGATATCATGGTATCAATGCCAACAATTACCTCCTCTTTTCTTGTGTCACGTCCTTTCTGAACAAACCAGATGACTTTTGCTTGTAAAGATCGTGGAGTACATTCCAGCAAAGTACTGTTGTTCTCTATGCCATAGGCCAGTCTCTCTTCTGTCTTATCCAAAGCATCCCCTGCAATATGAATGTAAACATCAGTTTTAAGACTTTGATTTTAGTGGTAAATAAATTTAAAACATTAACTCTCTACAACACAGTGAACACCATTTAGTCTTTATTGTTTAGTTTTAGGTGAGGCCACTTAAAAAAAGTTACTTAGAGTCATATACCACAACGTAAGCATTGAAAAATTACAGCATGCTAAGGGGCTGTAAGAATTTACTGGGTAGTTTGATTCCAAAGATTGGGGCTACTGAGAAAACCAGAAGGTACATCAATGTTAGATATATGTGATATTAATGACAATATCCATGGTTAAATCAGACACGGGAAGGGAAGCACCAAACATTCAAACAAGGCATTGGACCAATTTCATGTATACAAAGATAAATAGAGTTTAGGTGATGTGCCACACACATGCACATATCTTTACAAGGAATATCACACTTTCAAGATATTGGGCCCACACAGCCCACACGAATAAGAAATTGAATTCAGGAGTTACAAAACTGAGCTTTTAAATTATAGTTTGTATTTTGGTCTAGGATTACTTCCTTTGAACTTGGATTCAACTTAACCTACAGGCAAATATATGTCATTGAATTGAGGAATAAAAGCAAATTAATTTATTGTTTGTTCTCAAATGTTACTAGATCTTAGATATGTATTTTTTTCCCTTTCTCCGTGTCTGAGCCCTTCACAGCTCAAAACTTGCCCATAATTCTTTCCAAAATTAAGATTTTGGTCATAACTAGTCAGAAATCCCAGAGACCAAGTCCTATGCCAAGTGTTCAAGTCTGGGGACTAGCAAAATGATACTGGACCACAATTCTAGATCTAAACATAAGCAGCACTGAGTTCCCAATCCTGGTGTCACTACCCAGAGTTACACTTCTTGATGAAATCGTGGCACTAGCCACCATCTATACATCAATACCATCATGATGTGAAGGCTAGGGTAGTGTTTTACTTTTTAATTTGAACCTTTTGATTTTCCTAAAACTGAACTTTCTTTTCATTCTTTAACCATCTAACAGGTTTGCTCAAAAATCCACATCAATACCCCTGACCCCAACTTTGGTTTTTCCCACTGCTGTAAAAAGGTCATTTTAAATTTTATTCTGTCCTGTAGTTTAGTAGGTGACTTGACACAAGCTGGATCACTAAAAATAAATACTGTCACTGTCACTGTCACCCTGTTGCTCATCGATTTGTTTAAGCAGGCACTAGTAACGTCTCTCTCTCATTGAGACTCATTGTTACTGTTTTTGGCATATCCAATATGCACGGGTAGCTTGCCAGGCTCTGCCACTTGGGCTCGATACTCTTGGTAGTAAGTTCCTAAAACAATGAGATTTTCCTAGAGATAAGAAATAAGAACCAAAGTCATTGTGATTTCACCCACTGACAGTATATACCAACTCTAGCTCTAGGATTGCCCTCTTGGAGGTTTAAAGCTTGGTAGTGGCATACTTTCCTAATTGCATCTAATGATATGTCAAATCCACACAAGTTTAACTGCATAGAAGAAATAAATACTTTCAGTAAAATTATTATAGTAAATATCAACCACAAAGAAAACAAGGACCCTTTAAAAGAGGTTTGCAATTTATCTTCAGTGTACACTCTACGATACCCAGAGCAATCAATTTTCTATGGATTACCAGCGAACTGCTGTCCAAAGCATTGCTGAGCTGCATTTCCATGCCGAACATCTTGTCTGCGGAACCGCCTGAAAGAAAGTAAATGCGTTTAGGAGATGTTAAGATTTCAATTTTCCAGGCTTTAAAATATTGCCAACTGCATTAGAGATTCAAGTGGTTCTCTGCTACTGAAAAAATTGATCAGTCATACAGAACAAGTATAAAATTAAAGTTCCATAGCTTTTCAGACTTTTCATTCAATATCCTTAATAGATAAGATCAAGATCAACTATTCTTTTACTGTTCACATAAGTTTTTACTCTAAATCCTGCATCTATAATTTAAAAAAATTATTTAACATTATGCTAAAAATGGACTTTAACAAGATACCTTGTGGTTTGAAATGAAAGTCAGAGTGAGAAGACTTGTGCACAGAAAAGACAATAAGATTTGAGTAGATAATCTAACAAAACTCTAATATAATATACCATAAAATACATGTCTAAAATATATATGAATCCAAATATTTTGGACATAAATAATCATCTATTAGACCAACTACAATTTTTAATACAAATAATATTAATAATATATTCAACTGATTATTTTATTCCAATATACATTTACAAATGATAGGACTTTATCCAAGGTGATAATGTTTCATACAGATTTAATATGATATCTTACAGATAGAAGCACATAGGAAATATTATTTCTTTCTGAATATACCTATTATAATTAGAATCGCTTCAAGTATATGTTTTTATTTTATATGTCATTTAGATATTAAATAAGAAAGGCAATGCCATTCATATATGGAAAAATTCCAGAACATATGTTATATTTTAAATTTATATTTATCTCTCTGAAGTATTAAACAATGGAATATTATCATTATCAGTACTGGAATTTTACAATC
Source organism: Sorex araneus (assembly GCF_027595985.1). Lineage (NCBI taxonomy): Eukaryota > Metazoa > Chordata > Mammalia > Eulipotyphla > Soricidae > Sorex > Sorex araneus. The sequence goes on along the minus strand of NC_073302.1, from coordinate 396,592,938 downwards.
ATGATATGCATTTAAATTTGACTAGAGATATAACAGGGATATTATACAAAGGCAGAAATTACCACTTTCTTATCTAAGACATGATATTTTTCAGAACTGGGTTAAAAACAGAGGCCACAGCTGAAGGAAAGATTTCAAAAATGACAGTAAGATGTTTTAACCATATGTAAAAATAAAATTTGGATTACGAAATCAGATTTAAATCACAAGACAATAACTCTCAACATTTTCCATGATTTCTCTCATATATATGTATATATACCTATATGTGTGTATGTATGTGTGTGTATACTTGTGGAGGCATACCTAGAAATGCTCAAGGCTTACTCTTGCCTCTGTGCTGTGGTTTCATTCCTGGCAGTGCTCTAGGAACCATAGGTGGTGCCATACTGATCTGTGTTTTTCACATGTTAGGCAGTGCCTTACCAGTTGTGTCTTTTTCTGGCCTCTCAAATATATTTTTTTACCCTAAATTATGTTTGTCATTGTAAAATAAACATTTCTGGTATCTAAAGTCTTTTCTAGTCTCCTTTTTTGTCATTCTATGCTGGCTTGATTGGTTCTGAACCATGAACATGAAACATTATTTTAAGAGATGAAGTACTCTCTTCTATATGAGCTTAAATAATTAATAATTCAAGATTAATTAATTATTAAGTATTCTTGCACTGGACATAGGACAGCTGAACATTTTCAGACAATTTTTATGATTAAATGTATGTATGAAAACATGATTAAAAATAAGATTGCTGATTAGAAAATTGTACTTAAAGACTTGAGATTTTACAAAGTTAAATTAAAACTGCCACATGGATCATTTCAACATCAATAAATAGAGAGGACTTGAGATCAAAGTAGCACACAAAAAAAGAAAGATTTATGCTTCTAAGATTATCTTATATTACCATGTATAAAAATGATAGTACTCTAGATGAAAAAAAAACTTGTGGTTAATTTTTCACTTCATTGAGTATTGCTTTAAAATAGAGACTACAAAATTGACTGAGCAATAGTAAATAATGCAACAGGCAAATCAATGAAATAGAAAGCAGCTTACAATTTGTACAAATGATATCATTTATAATACAGGTGATATAAGAATTATGTAAAATGTAATTCTATATAAACAATTAAAATATTAAACATGAAAACAATTTAAGTAATTATAAATATGACGTAAGAGAAATATAGCATATCCTTCTGCAAAATTTCAGTAGTTCAGTTAATTTTATACTGAATTTTATACTGAATGTAATACTCCTTGCCTTTTTACTCCAGTATTTAGGAATGTATTAGAAATGTAAAAACTGCTAAGCAACTTGTATTGTATTCTCAAAGTCACATATTTTTGTGTTATAACTTGTGTTTTAGAATCTGCTAAAGAGAACAGGAAACAGACAAAATGTAAGAGCAGAGGGAGGGAAAAATTCCTAGCTCTACAAATGATGGTGTATTTTGGAAGACTATTATAAACAAGTGGGTTGGAAGGTGAATTAATGTTTTTCTGCAGTTGACTCATTTTCACTCTGTGAACAGAGACGTATTTATTTTAATGAGCAGTTTTCAATTTCTGCTTCTAGTCAGGTCTAAAGCAAAAAATGATCTGCTATACAAGCAAACTATTTCCCTTCATGTTCTGGAACTTATCCAAAAAGTTCTCCTCCTGGGGTGAGTGATGGTTCAAAGAATCTGACACCACTGAAAGATCTCGATTACATGTCACTAAACTTAACTAATTCATTTTTGAGCATAGCTCCTGGCTCCAGCATTTTACTCTTTCCTGTCTATAATCTTGCCTGCTCATTTAACTTTTCTAAACTCTTTTGGTTATCCCTTTAAAATACATCACTAAGCTTGTGGTTATATAATCTTATAAGAGGCATCCTATGCCAAAAATAACTTCTCATAGACACCACTGAGTTAAAATTCACCATCATTATTACATGACTAATACAAACCCTGCTATTCACTGCAGTTGATGCAAAACCCATAAACATTTTGTTGTTGCTAATAACAATAAAATTATTGATTTTTTTGGTAAAATTATATTTCTCATAACCTGCCACTTAAAAAGTGTTAAATCCTGGAACAGCAGACTTTTCCTTGAATATTCTATGCTTTTCACTGGAATCTCCAGAGAGAGAGAGAGAGAGAGAGAGAGAGAGAGAACAAGGTTCAAGGTTTGTTAAGGAGTTTGCTTTGCATACAGCTGGTCAGGTTAGATTCCCAGTATCACATATGGTCCCCTAAAACTCTTTTCAGTACACAGACAAAAGAAGTAAGTCCTGAGCACCACCAGATGTGGCCCAACCTACTTCCCAAATTAAGTTTAAGTTATTTTGAAAAATGCATAATTCAGTATATGCATTGTACTTTGCCTAATACGTTATGCACAGTCAGTGCTTTGTAATGAGCTTCTATCATCCTTAATTACAATTCCACTCTCTAGGTTCTTCTTGTCTCTACAATAGTGTCTCTAAGCCTTTCGTCGATTGTTTCTGACCTTGTTTCTGTCCTAAGGGTGGCTCTTAGACTTGTCCTGTGACATCCTCCACAACACACATACAGTTTATGCATTTCTTTTTACCTCCTGTTTCCTTGTAATATCCAGGGTCCCCAGTGGGGAGCCATATGACCTGTTTAGGAAATGCTGCTGTATACCAGAGGCTGATTTTATCTATATGCCTATATAATTTTTTCTATGGCTTAATGATGAATAAACTATCATTACATTTTAAAATAATAATCTGTCTCTGTTCTTAATAATTTTTAAAGTATTAATATACATTTGTATACAAATTAATTTGCTAGAATTTTAAAACATTTTTATTGAGGTACCATGATTTCTTTTCTTTTTTTTTTGCTTTTTGGGTCACATCCAGCGATGCTCAGGGGTTACTCCTGGCGGTGCTTGGGGGATCATATGGGATGCTGGGGATCGAACCCGGGTTGACCGTGCGCAAGGCAAACGCCCTACCCGCTATGCTATCACTCCGGCCCCGATGTACCATGGTTTCTAATACTGTTAATTATAGTTTCGATGCATACATCATTCTAGCACTACACCCACCACAAGAATGCCCACTTCCCTCTATTGGTATCCTAAAGGCGCTACCAGTTACCCTTCCTCCCATAAATGCACAATTCTATGGACAAAATCTTCAGTTTTGAAGACATAAGTCATTTTTGGATTCCTTAGTATATGTTCCTTTGTATTACACATATGAGTTTTTAAAAAATATATTATTGAGGTGGTGACAAGTCCACCAGAGTATAAATACAAAAGTACTTAAGAACAAATAGAGATGAATAAAGCTCAGCTCCTAAAATTCTGTTAGTTAAATGAAACTTGAAAAACTTAAAATAAAAATCCTGCATCTTTTGTTTCATAGGTACATTAAACCAATAGCATGATACTATGAATAATTCTAAGCTGATACATTTAAAAATTTACATGAAATAGATAAATCTTACAGATACACAATTTAGTAAGAGTGCGAACAGAAACAAGAGAATTAAGAAAAAATTAAGGATGGGGAGGGTGGGAGGGACGCCGGGTTTACGGGTGGTGGAGAATGGGCACTGGTGAAGGGATGGGTTCCCGAACTTTGTATGAGGGAAGTATAAGCACAAAAGTGTATAAATCTGCAACTGTACCCTCTCGGTGATTCTCTAATTAAAAATAAATAAATTATAAAAAAAATAAAAATAAAAATAAAAATAAAATAAAATTTGTTCTTAAACATAAAAAAAAATATTTTTTCTTTTTCCTGTGCTGCACAAGAAAGCCTTTATATAGTGACTAACATATTCAATATTGCACATGCTTATTTATGTGACTGGCACTATGTTGAACACATTGTTATCTAATTTTACAACCATTCAATAAATTTTATTGGTTTTAAAAAAAATTAAGGAAAAATATGAATGGGCATTTTATCATTAAGACAGAATATTGGCTTTATGTTAGAAAATATCTAGATCGAATCCTCATCATCACCTATGATTGCCAGCGTTCCTTCAAGAACGATCCCTGAGTACTGAGTCAGAAGTAAGCCCTTAAAACCGACAGGTGTAGCCCCCGCAAACTATAGCTATCTAGCTAGCTAGATAATGCTTAAGTATCTGCATTGATAAAACATAATAGTAAGAAGGTAGGAATTTTTTACACTTATAGCAATTTTCTTGTTTCCTTCCAATAAATGTTTTAAAAGACGTTTTGTTCTTGATATAGCTGGAACTGAAGCGGGGTGCGCCCGTTCACCATAAATCTCCGCCCATAGAACAGGCAGCCAATCAGAACGTAGAATGGGATGGCTGGGGGTGGGATGTGGCAACAGGTAAAGGAAGACCCCAGTCCCAGCCAGCTAGCTCTCTCTCGCTCTCCGGCTCTTCTCTGCGCATATGCCCTCTGGACTCTCCTCTTCCTGCGTACAGTAAGGGAGTGCAAGCAGAAACGGGCTCAGTATAGGCGGGTCACTCAAGGCCAGACCCGGGCAGGTACAGGCATGGCTCAGATGGCCAAGATAGCTCAAGTACACCAGGGCGAGGACCCAGGTAGCGACAATATATTAAGCACAGGACTTTCACCTACGTGCAGGTGACCATGGCTGGAGAGTAGGAGCACTGGGACCAGATGACAGACACTACGGAGAGGCCCAGCGATGGTAGGGGAGAGAGGGATCTTGCCCGTTAGGACGACTGCGGCCAGAGATGCAGGGAAACGCACAGGAATAGAGAACCTCGCAGGGACAGGACCAGGCCATTGTTCTCTGGAGAGGAATAGACAGCGTGCGACAGGACAGGGAAGAGGTTCACGGGATCAGGCAGCATCAGCGACAGGACGTGGTCATCGTTCCTGGGTAAAGGAGAGGCCTGGACATCTGGGGAGGAACCTTTTCTGTACAATAAACTAACTTTTAATCTTTCCAGTTTTGTACGCAGATATTTCATACAGTTCTCAAGAACCCACCAACTGAGGCAAGTCCACTTTCACAACACTACTAGTTAATTGTAATCTTCCTTTAAATAATCATTAAAATGTAAATGTGGCTTTCAAATGAACTGTTTTTAATTAGCAGCCATATTTTTCTTAAAATAAAATCTTATATAAAAAAACTTAAAATTTTCTGAAATAAAATTTTCAAAAGACTTAAATGTTACTTAGAGGGAAAGTGTAAAAATAATTGAAACAAATACACTTGCTTTTCTGTTAGAAACTAAACATAGCTATATGTTTACTCCCACTTGTATTCTGTGGTTAGTTGTTGTTTTGTTTTACTTTTTTTCTTTTTTTTTGGTGCTTCCTTCCCAGTTCTTTTTATAATTTTTAATTTAATTTTTAAATTTTATAAGTTAGTTCACAATATTTGATTATATTTAATATTCAAACACAAATCCCACCATCATTACACCTTCCCACCACCTGATTCGCGATGTTTCCATCCCAAGCCCCAATCCTTGTCCCGAAAGAATATATTTTGTATTGTATATTATAAAGAACCGATGAACATGCTTACAAAAAAGTGTTCATATAGGAAACAGTGTGAAGATTGTTCTATTTTGGTAGGAGCCATTAAGACATTTTATAGGATATCACTAACATGTTGTTAAAGTTTGGATGATGTGAGCTTTGGCATATATATCTGAAAATATGTATATTTGCATATAAATATATTTCCCTCTATAATTTGTTGCCTACTATCTGAACCCCATCAAATAGGGTGTGTTTGTTTTTCTTTTTAGACTACACATAAGAGGTACTTGAGAGATACACCTGGTGGCATCTTGATTGCAGGGCCGGGGGGGGGGGGGGAGGAAGGAGGTTCCACTTCTTGACTGTTTTGGGATACCATATAATGCCAAGGATGGAACCTGAATTCCTGAAAGCAAAGCACTTGTTGAGCCTATTCAGTATCATCTGACCCCTATGTTTCTGCTATAAGTTGGTTATGGTCACTTTATTAAGAGAAATAAAGCAATTTCCCATTGTATAAACTAAGAATACTTTCTTTCATGGTTTTGACCGAGAATGAATAATTTCACAATGTTTAAGTAAAGAAATATCCTTATTCTTCAAAATACTTTCTGTACCTCATGACCTCCTCTACAGTGAATCCTGGGATTTAACTTCTCAAATAAGTGACAATGACCTCGCTGGCTTACAGACATTAGAACTGGGAGGTCTTAAGTACCCTTCACTTGTGTTGAATTAAATCACACATTTCATTAATTATACAGGTCATGCATTTGCTTAGGAGTTAAAATATTCACTTTCAAAATGAAATAAATGAAGACCAGCTGGCCAAGAGGACATGGGGTAAATGCAGGATGTATTTTAGAATTTATTTATTTATTTTCCTTTTAAGTCTTTGAATCCCTCATGTGTGGTGGCATGCCATTTCCCCACTTTAAGTTTATCTAGACTGGTTTTATATCTTGCAGCAAGATTCAGGGGGCATAAGCTGATGCAAAACTGGATGGAGAAATTAAAACCCAGCAGCATGTTCTACTTCAGTGTTCATACATTTATGCAAGTAACTCTAAGGGGAAAATTCAAGGCTTAACAGCTTATCTTATAAACTGCGTATGACTATGATGTTTATTTAAATCAGAGTAATCTTTTTCAAAGTTTGTGTTGTGGCCCAAATGGACTGCGATGATTTATTTAAATACAGATAATGTGGCTATTTTCATAGAATGGGTGCACAATAAAATAGAACAAGATAAGAGGGGAAAAAGGAGCGTTTGCATTTTCCTTAACAATGGCCATCTCCCATAAAGGACTGTCTCACCTTTTTGCATGGGTGCCTGTTGGGTAATATCGAGAACAGGAGATGCCGTCCCAGGCGCAGTAAGGATCTCTAGCCAGGCAGCAATCGGCACAAGCACTTCCATACATGTCACACTGATGGAACCTGACTTGAGCCACAGCAGAAGCCGAGCCAATGTACAGTTGTTGCTAAACAAATGAAAGAAGAAATGGGTCACTAGCAAAAACTGACAGAAGACTTAGTGCATATGTACTATCGCTTCTGTGAATAGTCTCATAAATTATTGCAGCTGCTAAGAACAGATTAAGAAATATTGATGCTTGTTTCCTTAAGATTTGAAATACTTTATAGACTGAGGTAGAAGCAACAAATATATTAGAATAAGTTTAATAAAAACTTAAGAAATGGCTCTTTTTTATTATTATTAGCAAAGCAGAAAGACTTGCTATATTTATTGCTATAAAGCAGAAAATACCTAGCATTCCACGTCATTTTTAAAGATCTGTAGAAGGGTTTGGGGAAGCTCTTTGATGGCAGAGTGATTGCACTGCATGTATGAGGTCTTTGAATGATGATTAGACACATAGACACATCCATTATGAGGATACACAAGTAAATGGTTTTTACGCATTGATATATAATATTTTGAAGTGAATACACACAAATACACACATAGATATATATGTGTGTATATATATGCATGCATATATATAGTGTAGCACTATAACACTCTCATAGCACTGTATCCCGTTCATTGATTTGTTCGAGTGGGCACCAGTAACATCTCCATTGTGAGACTTGTTGTTACTGTTTTTGGCATATCAAATACGCCACGGGGAGCTCATTTGCTGTGTACTCGGCCGAACTGGGTTCGATTCCTAGCATCCCATATGGTCCCCCAAGCACCGCCAGGAGTAATTCCTGAGTGCATGAGCCAGGAGTAACCTTTGTGCATCACACACCAAAATGAAATTTAATAAAAAACTAAATAAAGAAAGAAAAATTATAAATTCATTTTAATAAATATTCAAATACAATTAGATTATAGCTTTATAAAGAGAATCCTCTCTAATGGTGTGGCATATAACCATGGACAATTTATGTAGCTTACCATTTTCTCCAGAAAGTAATTTTTATATGAATTTATATATTACTTGTGTTTTACAAGATGAAAAGCCTTTTGGTAAAGTAAAATCAAAGCCTGATTTTTACTGCATATTTTTTTAGAATCAATATTATTACCATTACTTTTATTTCAAAAATTAGTGAAAATAGTAATAGGGAATAATGTCCTTTCACTGTAGTACTGTAGCACTGTTGTTGCACTGTCATCCCATTGTTCATCTATTGCTTGAACGGGCACCAGTAACATCTCCATTGTGAGACTTATTGTTACTGTTTTTGGCATATCGAATATGCCACGGGGAGCTTGCCAGGCTCTGCCGTGCAGAAGAGATACTCTCAGTAGCTTTTCAGGTCTCCAAGAGGGATGGAGGAATTGAACCCGGGTCAGCCATTGCAAGCCAAACACCCTACCGTGTTGTTCTATAATTATAATAATTATATTTATAATTTATAATTATAATTATAATGTCCTATCATAACTATAAAAGAAAATCTACTCTCACTATTTTCTAAAAATAGAAACTTGAACTCTATGACTTGTATAAGACTATTTATCAAAGAATAAAAACCACAATTTATTGATAAATAAGCACTTGATTCAATACTTTATGTATTCTTTGATCTTACTCCCATGTGCAACATACATACAAACATACAACACAGAAACTTACTCTCTTTGAAGAAATCTCCATAGAAATAATAGGAACTGGATCCTGAAAAAAGTAAAAATTTCTGATGTGTCTCTTTTTTATAAAAAGGAAATATCCTCATGTGCTTACAAATCACATTATATATGTGATTGGGGCTTAGTAAAGCAATATATAGCTTTTCATTTTGATAAATATTCAAATACAATTAGATTATAACTTTTGATATATAAAGAGAATCCTTTCTAATGTCATGGTATAGAACCATGGACAATCAACATAGCTTACCATTTTCTCCGGAAAGTAATTTTTATATGAATTTAAATATTATTTGTATTTTGCAAGATGAAAAAGCCTTTTGATCAAATAATAAAGGATCCTCCTTATATGAAACTTGAACCATTAAGAGTAAAGAAGTCATTTCTTTGAAGGTTATCATTACTAATTAATCATATGATCTTTAGCCATTTTTCTCCAAGTCAAAACAAAACTCTTTTCTGTTGGTATTACAGTAATCAATCACTATAAATTCAAGATGCTTTGAACAGGTCACATTTATTGTTTTAGAATAACATAAAATGAATAACAATCTTTAGCACAGTTCTGAAAGCCTAAGAGTTATTCTAGGGATAGATTATGGCTAGAGTATCTCTAAGGAGCATCAGAAACTCAGATCAATTCCGCAAGCTTAAAAGCAGTAAATGGGATGAACTCTGTTGATGATTACCTTTTCGATAATTATTATTTAAGTGAAAAATTATTCTATCAATAGTTTTGCTTTTAGAAAATTTTAAACTACAAAACCTTTTGTGCATGCATGGATGCATATAATTATTTATTCAGGCCAAACATTTTCTTATATTTTCAACTGAATAAACATATATTGAAGTCCTGAGAGACCACTTACATACTGCTTTTCTATTATTGATGTAATACTAGTTCATAAGAGCATAAATCTTTATAAGTTCTAAGTTCAGTGGTACCACATCTGTCCACCACTTAACTGCTAATATATCTCCTTTGTTGCGTATACCCTACCTCCTAAAATGCAGCATATGGTTTCGTGTCACATTAAAAAAATTATATTAGAATGAAATTCTTATTTAATTCAGAGTTAGTAAAAGTTGCCAGGACAAAATGGATTTCAAGTGGGCAAAGTTCATAGGAACCTACAGATACCTTACTCTCTACCCCTTTGATAACCTCAGTTATGTTGTCTAAAGTTTTATTTTTACTGGATAGTATATATTTTCTTGCTTTGTTCTTTTAATATATTACATAGAGATAAGATGATCTGATATTTGCTTTTCTCTTTCTGACTTCTTTTACTTAGCATGCTCTTTTCCAGTTTTACTCATGTTTCTAAATCCATATCTTACTATTATCATAGTGCTACAATGAACACAAAGGTATGAAAGATCTTTCAGAATTAATATTTTGTGTTCTTGGGATAGATAGGAATGAAATTGATGGATAATTTGGTGACTTATTTTATTTTTGAGAAATCTCCACAAATGTTTAAAAGAGGTCATAAAAGTCTACTTTCCCACCTTTAGTAAATGAGAGATTCTGTTTCTCCATGTGCTCAGCAGCACTTGTTTCAGGTCTTTAAAATATAATTCATTTCCACTTATGTGAGAGTGACATCTCATTGTATTGTGTGGGGGGGAGGGTGGAGGTGGAATCCCCCAAACAGTTTTCAGGTGGCCTGGAAGCCTTCTTTTGGTGATTCTTGGCCAACTGTGTTGGTGATTCAATGCAAGGACCCTAAATATTATGCACTTTGGGGACATGTAGTTGACAGAACATTAATTTTAAAACTGCAACCACAGAGTTTGCTACGTATGATGCAGAGAAAGAAGCAGGAGAGAAACTATCATTGAAAAGACTTAAATGATGGGGAAATTTCAAAGTACTTGACATATTATCTTTGATATCAAAGAGTTCTAGGATTCATATATAAGCAAAAGTTCCATATAAGTAAAGGGTCCCCATGAAGAAGTACATACAAACTCTAGGAAAAAAATGTTTGAAGATGTATCACTACATAATGGAATATAAACAATTTGTAGATGAGGGATTTGTCATTTACTTGAAATGCAGCCTTGGAAAATTAATGTTTCTATTCTATCTGCCTTTCCCTTGTTAAAGGAATATATTATTTTCGTATATCACTGTATCACTGTCATCCCATTGTTCATCAATTTGCTTGAGTGGGTGACAATAACCTCTCCATTCATTCCTATCGAGTGCTAGTGTAGCCCAATGGCGTATTGGGGGCTCTTTCAGGATCAGGGGAATGAGGACTGTCATTGTTACTGTTTTTGGCATATCACATATGCCACGAGAAGCTTGCCAGGTTCTGCCGTGTGGGCGGGATACTCTTGGTAGCTTGCTGGGCTCTTCAAGAGGGATGGAGGTTTATGGGGTGGCCTCTATTTAGAATATCATTACACTATATAAATATATTAAAATATTGTATATAATAAAATATTATATATAATAAATTATTATATATAATATGCTATCATATATAATAGTGTATTAATTCTCCATTATTTTCAGACTATATTTTTATACATTTGTCTATTCACTAAAATTTATTATTAGCTCCAATATCAATACATGTGCCTACTCAGAACTACAAAAATTTGGATTTGTCTAACTTCTATATTCCAAATTGGATCCAGTAAAGTGATACTACATTTCATGCTAAAAAACAGCATACTTCCCATTGTTAGTACCTATTTGTTTTTTTCATATTTGTGCTTCTTATTGAAAACTTTAATCTTAAAATGTTCTGCAAACATTGTTCTGAAGTACTGTCCAGTGTTCTTAAGCTCTGAAAAGCATCAAATGTACCTTGCAGATAAAGTACATGTGTCTGGAGCTGGAAAGCAGGTACATGGTCCCAAAAGATCCCTAAAGGTCCCTGGTAACTGGAGCGATAGCACAGCAGGGAGGGCGTTTGCCTTGCACACAGCTGACCCAGGTTCAATTCCTCCGTCTGTCTCAAGAGCCTGGCAAGCTACTGAGAGTATTCTGCCCGGATGGCAGAGCCTGGCAAGCTACCCGTGGCGTATTTGATATGCCATAAACAGCAACAACAAGTCTCACAATGGAGACGTTACTGGTGCCCGCTCGAGCAAATTGATGAACAATGGCGTAACAGTGACACTGACAGTCTGGAGCTGGAGAGCAAGTACAGGAGCTTAGGCAGTTTTCTTGCATGCCATTGATCAAAGTCCAATTGCCAGCACCGCATGTAGTTTCTGAGGACTGCTAAGATTCATCTCTAAGCAAGTACGTAGCTAGGAGTAAATCCTGAGCAGAGCTGGGTGTGATGCAAAACCCACTTTCCATCAAAGAAACATAACAATGTTTCAAACATTGTTCAGGTACGAATTATAGTATTTTGAAGATAAGTGTAGTATCATTTAAAGACTATATAAAATTACCTTTAACTAGAAATACTCATAAAATACAGCCATCTAAGGATTAGATAACAAAAATTCTGTGACCTGAGATTCTCAGGAATCTAATTTTATTTTTTCTTAAGAACAATGGTACTTCCTAACTCAGCCTACACATAAAAACCTAAACTTTCATGAATATTGAGACTTTACTCTGTGTATCACTGTCATCCCGTTGCTCATTGATTTGTTTGAGAGGGCACCAGTAATGTCTCTCATTGAGAGACTTATTGTTACTGTTTTTGGCATATCCAATACACATGGGTAGCTTGCCAGGCTCTGCCACGCAGGCTCGATACTCTCGGTAGCTTGCCAGGTTCTCTGAGAGGGGCAGAGGAATCGAACTCAGGTCAGCTGCGTGAAAGGCCCAACCACTGTGCTATGGACAGTGACTCTGTGTATAATTACAATTGGTTTTTTTTTTCTTTTTGGGTCACACCCAGCGATGCTCAGGGGTTACTCCTGGCTTTGCACTCAGGAATTACTCCTGGCGGTGCTTGGGGGACCATATGGGATGCCGGGGATCGAACTTGGGTCGGCCGCGTGCAAGGCAAACGCCCTACCCGATGTGCTATCGCTCCGGCCCCCTACAATTGTTTTGTTTTGTCTGATATTTCCATTTTTATTTTGGCTTACTCTTTTTTAGTAAAGTTCTTTGTATTTTCTGGGGGGGTCAGACCTGGTGATGCACAGGGGTTACTCCTAGCTCATGCATTCAGGAATTATTCCTGGTAGTGCTCGGCGGACCATATGGGATGCTGGGAATAGAAGCCTGGTTGGCCCTGTGCAAAGCAAATGCTGTGCTATAGCTCCAGTCCCTTCTTTGTATTTTTAACATAAGAAAAAGCAGTATATTTTTACACTTCAATATCCAGAATAAGAAATAAATTGTATTTTAATCTGCACTGGTAGTGCAATTGGAAAATATGTGATTTTACAATGACCATTCTGGAATTCATATTAGGTATTTGTTATTTCTTTATAATCATGTTGTCAATAGTAAAATCCTTTTAATGTTTATAAATATATCAACATATCTGAATAATCATCAAAAATAAAATATATGCATTAAAAATTGAAATAATTCCTCATTTCAATTCACTCTAAATTTATTATCTATTCACTGACATATTTTTTGATGTACAATCTTGAAATATTGGAAATATACAAATACTGCCTACAGTTTTTGCTAAAATACCTTGAAAATTTGAAGTTCTTCAAGGATAACTTCTTCCATTGATTCTGTTTCTTGGTTGTAAATTGTGATTACCTTTAGCACAATACCATTATCTGAATAAAAGCAAAATTAGAAGTAAATGAGAAGCTTTGATGCAAAGTTTTTCATACAATGAAAAAACGGGGTTTATGAATTTGAATAAGATTTCAAAAGAAAGTTTATAAAATATTTAAACTTTCAGGCTAAAACAGTACAACGGTTTGTTTATTTATATTTTCACTTACTGAAAATTTAATTTTATTTAGCTAAAAATGTGCTTGGCAGACAAACAAGATCAAATCACATGTAAGTATATTGCAAATATATTGAGATCCAAAAAAACCCTACTAAATATCTTGAAATTTTAACATTTTTAGAATTAATGAAATATAAGAGAGTTGCTAAATTATTCAGGCCTCTTCTGTGACATACAATGAAAGAAATGTTTATCTGAAAATACCTTCCTAATAAGAAGCTATATACTTACTTAGTAAACTTCCCAGAAACATGCTGTGGAAATAATCATATATGTAGAGAGAGAATACACATATATGTATGATTATACATACATAAATTTTTAAAATAAGTTTATATATTACATGCAACACACATACTACTAATAGAAATTATTCAAGGATACAATGTTGAGAGACTAGCACAGTGTCTTCTTAGACTTACCATTTAGTCTCTTAATTGACAATAATTTCAAAATTTATATTTATACTTTAGAATTCTACCTTACAGTCTATTTAATCCTGAGCTTGCTCCATCCAGTGGAAAATTAATAAGATATAATTTGTCTATAGCAATAAATTTCAGCTAGAAATAACTTTTAAAAAGCAACATTTTATGACATTAATTTAAGATTTTCTACAGTATCTGAGCAGTTTGTTTCCAAGTTATCAAATCTTGTGAGTATGTTAATCAAAGTGGATAAAAATTTAATAATTTGCCTATGTTCTACACTTATTAATATTAATAAAATTTGAAACAGGTTTAATAACTAAGTCCATATAAAATAACCCATAATTAATGTCAAGAGAAAAAGCAAAGATGAAAATAAAATTATTGATTATAATTGATTTTTTTTGGGGGGTCACACCTGGTGATGCACAGGGGTACTCCTGGCTCTGCACTCAGGAATTACTCCTGGCAGTGCTAGGGGAACCATATGGGATGCTGGGAATCAAACCCTGGTTGGCCCCATGCAAGGCAAACGCCCTACCCTCTGTACTACTGCTCCAGCCCCGTGATTTTAAAATAAGGTATGTGTATCATATTAAATTATGTTTGTTAAACCTGAAGAATAGTGGAGTTTTACAGTGCTGTATTTGCATTCACCAGATATATTCTTTTGTCCTAAATTATGTGGTTCAACATAATAGTATATTTAAACATTATTTATATGTTAGCATAATATACCCAATATTTCTATAATTTTCAGATAGTTTTAGTGACTAGTATGAAAATATTAAAAGTATTTTTACTGATATATATTGATTTTTATTTTCCAAAGCATTTAAAAACAATAATAATGTTCTATGATTAATTTTCATCATATTATTTACTTATGGGCTTATATTTTCTTCACTCTGCTGAAAGTCACTGAAAGAAATTCATATCCAAGTAATTTTTAAGTTTGTTAAAAAAATTGATGGTTTGTTAATCTCGAATATTTTTAGTGCACATTATTAACACTCACTACACAAAATGAATTAATAAACTATAGTCTCTACTACTACTATATACCTTCCTGAAAACAGATGAATGGTTACTTACTCAAAATTTTGCTTTTTAAAAAACAACTCTCACAGGAGAAACTCAGAGCCAATATCAGTGTTCCAATTAATATTAATATTACATCCTTATTCCTCAAGTGGGCAAATGGTAACGTCTCCTCAGAGTTGTATGTCAGCTATGAAAGTTATGTGTGATAAATATTTGTTCTAAATAGCAACTGAAGTACTTGCTATGATGTACAAAAAAGAAGAAGAAACAATTGTTGTAAAGGCTTTATATGACTGTGGAATTTTAAAGTACTTGACAGGATTTGCTGTATCTTATCCTGGGTACCAAAGAATCCAGTTCTCTTCTATATGTTAGACCTAATGTAGAGCAACAAATGATACTAAACGTTAAAATTTTCATTTTTTACCATATTTATGTTGTTTTATTTGAGTATTATTATAGGGTTTTTCTTTTTTTTTTCTAAAAGCTCATCTCTATTTGGGTAACACTCACCTATTTGGTTCAAACAGTTGATTCTGATAGGTTCTGGTAAAAGTTGCTGTGGCAAAAGATTTAGAAAGCGATTGTTCCAAGTTGAAAAATCGTGAGACTACGGGCCAAAATGGCAATAGATAGAACCTTTCTGGTCATGGCACCCTAGTTTCTCTACAAGAAATCCTATACAGAATCAGCATTGTTTTTAGTGTTCTTCACCTGTTTATTTGTTTAAAGTGTTATAGTGTATAGACTGGAGCTATAGCACAGCGGGTAGGGCGTTTGCCTTGCACGCAGCAGACCGGAGTTTGATTACTCCACCCCTCTTGGAGAGCCCAGCAAGCTACTGAGAGTATCCCACCCGCACCGCAGAGCCTGGCAAGCTACCCGTGGTATATTCGATATGCCAAAAACAGTAACAACGAGTCTCACAATGGAGACGTTACTGGTACCCGCGAACAATAGATGAACAATGGGTGCCCATGAGCAATCGATGGACAATAGGATGACAGTGCTACAGAGTTACAGTTACAGTGAAGCAGAGGGGAAGGGTGGGATGCCAGGTACTTTAATTTAATTGCTTCTTTGAAATCTTTTCCACTGAATTGGTAGTTCAGACAAAACTGGCAGGGGTGGGACATAGTAAGAAGTGAAAGGAGGGCTCCTACCAGGTAACTGCGTCTTTGACCCCATGCTTGCAACTGTACATAGGTGCTTCCCTTTCCTGCTCACCTGTACCCAAGTTAATGGTAAGGCGGGCAACTCTCACCCGTGCATCAGGTGGATGAGAGCAAAGAAAGAATAGTGAGCAGCAGGACTAGGACCTTGAGACACCCAGTGACAAACTATGGATCAGTAAATACCAGCATGGGACAGAGATTACAAGGTTCCTACCTCAGACCAGGGAGCTGTGTACTGGATTGAGTACAGTGAAGGAACAGGACCGGTCCAATGTCCTTTGTACGTGAGAAGAAATAAGGGACATGGCCTGAGATTTGGACATGGACCGGGACTGTAAAGGAGCAGAATGAGTGAGGATGCACAGCGGTAAAGAGGTGTCATCAGAGAGGTGTCTAGAACAACGTACTTATACTGTACAGTAGACTATAACTTCCTAAATAGTTGTTTTATATGCAGACATTTCATGTAATATGCAAGGAACCACCTACTCAGATAAAATCATTATTTTCAGTGAAAAAAAGTTGCATTCATGGAATATCAGGAATGAAGTCCTGGGTTACCCCCAAATTATATAATTTAGTGAATAAGAAATGTGTTAAAAGGACAATGGCTTGGGGCTGGAGCGATAGTACAGCGGGTAAGACTTTTGCCTTGCATGCGGCCGACCCTGGTTCGAGTCCCAGCATCCCATAATGTCCCCAGAGCATTGCCAGGAGTAATTCCTGAGTGCATGAGTCAGGAGTAACCCCTGAAATGCTCGGTGTGAACCAAACAGCAAATAATAATAATAATAATAATAATAATAATGGCCTAATAGGATTTTGATGTCTTTAAAAATATTAATAAAGTTATTAATTTTAAGGTTCATTTAAAATAACTGGATACATTCTTATCTCTTACCAGTCCCAATAAACAAGACATCATATTGGCCATCCTCAGCTTCCACTCTATCCACTGCTATCTGTTTCAGGTTATATTTTCCATCTGTTTTCACGAGTATTGGTTTTTTATGGGCAGGTTTTATGGGCTGGTACATAAGTGGATGACTTCTGGCAAATCGAATGGCATCATCTGGATAGTCTTTGGTGGTTGCATACCTCCCTCCGTTTACTTTGCTGGCACACTGAAATAAAGAAAAATAAGGTAAATATATTTTGCCTAAATCTATTTTGGTTTTGGCTTATTGGGTCACACCCACCAATGCTCAGGGGTTACTCCTGGTTTTGCTCTCAGGAATTACTCCTGGATATGCTTGTGAGACCCTATGGGATGCCAAGGATTGAACCCAGTTGGCTGCCTGTGAGGCAAACACACTACCCTCTGTACTGTTGCTTCCTTCGGTCTTCTGTTTGATATCTAAAGATAACGCTTATAATCAAACAGGAGACTTAGAAAATTATATATCTTCATTTTAATAAATAGGCATTCAGAAACATTAAAGAGCCATATATTCTTCATTGCAGATGTGAAATCTGCGGTAAAAAATCCCAAAATTGCAATGAGAAGTCTGCTAAGATACTTTCTGGGGCTAGGGTGCACACTTCAAACCTAGATTCAATATACCTAGCCTTCTGAACAACACTGGCAATGACTCCAGAGGTTCTTTTAAGCACAGCTACGGTGGCCCTAGTGGTTCCTGGCACCACAAGGCCAGAGCAGCACTGAAGGATCATCTGATCAACTGTGTAGCACCCAGAAGCCCCAAGACTTTATGAGTACTGCTTTGAGAGTCACCTGTCAAAAAACTTGCAAGAAAAACTAAGCTATTTCAAACATTTAGTATATTTCAAAGACTCAGTTATTTCAAACATGCAGAAAGTAGTGAAATCTTAAGAAAGTGAAGTACATTTAATACTGATACCATTTTGATTGGTGAAAATGTTAAACGTAAATATTCTAATTATTTACCTCCGTTGTTTTGAATTTTTCAAAAATCTAAGTAAAATTTAGAAGATTAACATGTTGTTCATAGTAAACAATGTTTCTTTTGTGTTATGAATGCCCAATTCAGGATCACAACTGCACAAAACACTTTTCCTATAATCCAAACTATAAAATCTGGTTGATTATGTTTCCAGTAGCTCAGTCAGACTTATAGTACTGTTATACAGAAACTTATTAAAATTATATCAGTCAATTTTCAAGGGTACAAAATTACTTTGTTCTTCTGTAATCTGTGAAGCTTTATATTTTATATGGATTAAGAATGAAATTCAGAAAAACAAATATGCTAGTTCATTTTCTTCTTCCATTATCTGCTTCCCAATGTCTAAAACTGTCACTGACTTCAAAAATAAATGTTCAGTAGTACCTAGTTTACTCCTTGGAATACCTTGAACCATGCCGTTTCATGCTTTTTATTAAATGCTCTCTCTATTTGCATATTTTCCTCTAGAAACATCAGTGATTGTGATGATTATCTTGACAAAAATTTTCCACTTTAAAGTATAATACAGTAGTTCAGTAATCTAATTCTGCAAAGAGGGCTTTAAAATGATTTGTTTTTAAAAAATCAGGCCATATTTCTTAATTTGGCATGAATTTTTCACTTGAGTGTACTTTCATGATATATAATTGGAAACATTTTGGACCAGCCTGGAAGCAGTTCAGTAACCAGTCACTTCCTCCAAATCTCCTTTAAGACCATGTGGTTTCATGAAGCATTTCCAGCAAAGCCACAGGAGGGGGTTTCTCCATTTAAAGTGTAATTTCAGTCAATAGAGTGAAATAAAATATACTTTATGTCTTACTGAAAGTAATAATTTTAAGCTTGTGAGGGAATGATTGAAATGGTAAAGCCTTACACTTGTTAGTGGAGGTAAGGTTTGTTTCCACTTTGGATTTTGGCTCTGCAAAAACAGTTTCTACTTGACTTCCAAGTACTTAGAGAATGAGACTAGTGATAGGTTTCAACAGCTGCCCGTAAGTGTATTCTCTGACTGGCATGACAAGTTAAATGTTTGTACTCCACACCCCATGCACATAATTGTACTAAAACAGTCTCTAAATAATAAGAAGACTTTATTAAATGCCTCAACTTA
Organism: Sorex araneus; assembly: GCF_027595985.1. Lineage (NCBI taxonomy): Eukaryota > Metazoa > Chordata > Mammalia > Eulipotyphla > Soricidae > Sorex > Sorex araneus. Next base: position 396,573,759 of record NC_073302.1, on the reverse strand, counting down.
CAGAACCAGGCCTTGGATAAGGGACTTTCCCTTCATAGAGTGACCAGTGGTACTCAGGTCCTTCTTTGTGAGCATATGGTCCATTAAAAGCCGCCCGTATGCTAGACATATGATAGACACATATAGCATGGCCTCGAAATATATTACTGAAAAATAAACATAAACAATAAATCATTACTATTCTGGAACGGATGAAAAATATTCATTTAGTCAAACCCTACAAGTTACACATGAAACAATCAGGTAAAGAAACTATTAAACATTTCAAGCATCGAAACACTGAAACTTCCCATTTCCTTGCCTACTGATTATACTGCATTGTGATAGACATAAAATTAATTGTCGCTACATTTGATTATTCTTAAATCTTATATAATATGTTAACATATTTTATTGAGAATATCTAGTCTTTTTATTTTATTTATTTTTTTATTTGCTTTTTGGGTCACACCCGAGATGCACAGGGGTCACTCCTGGCTCTTCACTCAGGAATCACTCTTGGCAGTGCTCAAGGGACTATATGGGATGCTGGGAATCGAACCCGGGTCAGCTGTGTGTAAGGCAAATGCCCTACCTGCTGTCCTATTGCTCTAGCCCCAAGAATATCTAGTCTTATATGAAATTATTTATTGCCAAGTTGAATTACTTTAAGATTTTTCTTCCTTTTATGTTGTCCTATTTTCTAAGTCACAGTGTTCTCCTAGCCATCATGTAAATATTGGAAAAATTATAGTAAATTTTTATCAGAATTATCAACTGATATGGTAAAATAATAACTAAATTATACTGTTAGTAATATTTTTAGCATAGAGTCCCACAAACACCAACAAGTGTGTAGCACATAATATATGAGTACATATGTGACTGTATAACATGTATTCATTTCTATAGGAGTTATACAGTAGTGGAAATAAATTTGATTAATTTGGAGGAAATGCCATACTACAAAGTAACTCTTTAACTTCACACTTAGCAACAATTTAAATCATTTTATTCAGAAAATTTTCTACTTATAAAGGATAAGTACAGTAGTCAATTCACTACAACAAAGTTTATTAATACATTTGTAATGAGGTTCTGCAGAATGATAATTTTTAAATCATTAATTTTACAGATTTATCCATGTTGTGCAAATTAGCATGATATGAAAGACTAATATTGCCCAGTCTCCTGATTGTGAAAATTAAAATAATACTGTAGAACTGCTTTATAAAATTCAAAGGACTTTACAAATAGAAAATGTTCTACACTTAAGACACCTGTAGAACAGCAGTTATGTTACTGTCTTATAACATCAATTCACACATTTTATTACACACCTTGAAGCAATTGAAAATGCCTGCAATAGTGAGAAAAGTAGGTATGTCTCCTGACAAAGTGGCAGTAAACCTTTGATCACCAAGCTATGAATATCAACCACTACATCAGGTAACAGCTGGGAAGACTTTTCTCAGATTTTATATAAATTGAACAGAGTTGAGGTTATGGTAGAAAATGTTTTGTCTCCAAAATATCAGATAGATTTTTGTCTCTGAAATATCAGATAGATCCATTATACTATCATTTAAGAAAGCAGCTTAGAAACTGATCATACTGACCCATAGCAAACCTATAATCTCATGGCTTATAATTATCATATGAACTAGGGGATTATTATACAACATATGTATTTCTTAGTGGCATGAGAGAAAATGAAGTTAGAACTTTTTATGGACTGTGATAACATTCTACATTTATTACATCTCTTAGAATCAAGGAATAATAGAATAGCTTTCTATATTTTTGTATTTAAACAAAAGGTCTCACAATAGCAAGACACTTGTCCAAAGAATTGTATTTCTCTTTTCCAAAGGAAACAAAAGAAATCCCTTGCTAAAAAACTAAACAAAACCTTTGCAGATGTCCCTAAGCAAATGAGGTAGGCACACATATTATGCAACAGGTACAGGGTAATATAATTTGAGAGGATCTAAATAATTTCAGTATATTACTCTTCAGGCAGTTGAGGTATATTCTTTGTCTCATTCCAATCATCTCACTCTTGGGTATAAGAAAATGTTAAATAGAAAAACAGTAGATTATAAACCCTAAACCTGGACAGTTCACTTAAATTGAAAACATGGAAAAGAAATCATAAATGTTTTGAATATTAATCTATATAGAATCAGAAAACTAAAGGAGCTAGCAACAGCTTTGTGATTAAGGAATCAAGAAATATTTACTGGTTTTTTGTTTGTTTTGTTTATTTTGGGGCCACAGCTGGCTGTGCTCAGGGTTGACTCCTGGCTCTGTACTCAGGTATCAACTCCTGGAAGGCTCAGGAAACCATTTGTTGTGCCTGAGATCAAATCTAGGTTGGCAAAAGTCTTACCCACTATCCTCTCTCCAGCCCAATAAGAATTTATATGAGAAGGCAAATGACAAGTATTGGATAACTAGTAAATATATATTAGATAAGGAAGTCAATGTTTAGCCACTTCAAGCAAGAAAAGTGGCTAAGTAAAATCATAGTGATGGGAACTAGTAGATCTTGGGATTCTGTCAAGGTTTTTTTTATCAAATTATTTTTTATCAAAAACAGAACGTTAGAAGAGCTGTGGAGATAGTACAGTGCGTAAGGTAATTCCCTTGCATGAGGTCAATCTGTGTCGCATAACTGGCATTCCATCTGGTCCCCTTAGCACCACCAGAAGAAATTCTGAGTGCAGAGCCAGCAGTACCCCTTGAGCATTGCAGGGTGTGCCCAGTTTAAAAATCAATCAATCAATCAAACAAACAAACAAACAAACAAACAAACAAACAAACAAAAACCCAGAACCTTAGAGATCTTACAGAATAAATTTCCAAAGAAACTAACCTTTAATAAAGACTCTTAAATGTTTGACTTGAAAAATTCTCTATGATTTCATGAATCATCCTATATTTTATAGCATGAAATAATATAAATAGTACAAGAAACAATTCTATTGTAGTTTAGAGGAAGAAGAGATCAGCACACTTAGCACAGGAAGATACCGAGCAAACCTCAATTAAAAGTAAATAAAGACCTGGGTTTAAAAAAATATGACTTTAAAAATGAAAGTATAAGTGAAAACACTGGAGAATAAAGATACATTTGTAGCTTTTAAAACATGAAAAGTTAGAAAGTCAAGGAGCCAAATATTTCCAAGTTACAACACAATGATGAAGTGAAATCTTTTGCTTTCTAATGTCTGTAATGATGGCATATATTTCTCACCTGGTAGTGTTAAAGAGTCCAAATATCACTGGGTTCTTAGGATCTCTGGTATGCAGCAGAAAAACATCCTCTGGAGGAAAAAAATGCAATACTTGGTAATTTTAACTTTCGTTGCAGGTCAAGAGAATATATCAACATAACTTATCTTAGAGCTCACTAGAGATTTTCAGATGAACATACATATTCAATTTTCTAGCAGTGACTAAGACTTGGCTGGCTAGGGTGATTTGGGGCTGATCCTCAAGGAAAGAATCAAAGGCAATGACTCCAAATTAAGGACAGGGACTTCTTTCTGATGGTGTAATTCTTTATCCCTAAGGAAGTTAATCTGGCCAAATGAAAAGAATAGGAACTCATTTTAAATTCAGCAGAAATCAAGTATTGTAGACAGCTCACTTTGTATCACTGTCATCCCATTGCTCATCGACTTGCTCAAATGGGTGCCCGTAATGTCTCTATTCGTCCCTGTTGGGTGCTATTGTAGTCCAATGACTTATTGGGAGCTCTTTCAGGGTCAGGGGAATGAAGACCGTCATTTGTTACTGTTTTTGACATATTGAGTATGCCACGGGTAGCTTGCCAGGCTCTGCCATGCGGGTGGCATACTCTTGGTTAGCTTGCAGGGCTCTCCGAGAAGGACGAAGGAAATACTGCCCTTTGTAAGTACTGAGGACAACAAAGTTTCTAGAGAAGAATGTAGATCAAATAGTACAATTTTATTTTCTTAATAATAGTTACCTAATTCATCAAAATATGTGTCAATTCCATTCATTCCTGGTACAGAGCAAACCAATCTTGCTTTTAGGAAGGTGCTCCACTTATTCACCAATATTCTTTGTCCACCCACATCATTCTGTAAAAGACAAAGAGCAGGTAAACAGATTATGAAGAGTTTTTTTTCTGTACTATTAGACGTAGAAATGAAGAATTAGTCTTTTCTTTTGATGTGGAAATTTAATATAATTCTCATATCCTATTATTTAAAATTATATAATGGGAACTGAGGAGGCTTGGGTGGGAGAGATGGTCTGTGAGTTAATGGAAGAAGACTTTGGAAACACTGGTGGAGGGATTGGTGTAGTAATTCTGCAACTATAACTCTGAATTGATAGCATTGTAAGCTATTGTACCTCAATAAAAATTAATCAGACTTCTAAAATTATAGAATACTTTTTAGATTTTCACATTCTGACTTTTCAATGTACTCTCATAGATAATGTAGTGGTTTTTTTGGCATGGCAACTATTGTTATTATTTTAAGAAATGATTTTAGAAGTCAAACTGCCATTTTTGCAGATGATGTAATATTGTACCTGGAAAACTCAGTCATGGATGAAAAATACCTGATCTGTGAAAATACCAAGGAATAGTCCCTAAATATCATAATTGGAAGAAATAGCATCTTAAGCTAATAAATACAAGGGCATATATCATTCGTCTTTTTACTGTATATACACAATTCATACACATGTGTATATACATACATGCATAGTAATATATATATATATATACATATATACATATCTTCTGAGATTTATTCTTAAATAAAAAAATGACTTTCATTTACAACATCATCATAATGTTGATGATGTCAGTGGGGCTGGAGTGATAACACAGTGGGTAGAACATTGGCCTTACACGTGGCCAACCAGGGTTTGATTCCTCCCCCCTCTTGGAGTGCCCGGCAAGCTACCGAGAGTATCTTGCCTGCATGGCAGAGCCTGGCAAGCTACCGGTGGCATAGTCAATATGCCAAAGACAGTAACAACAAGTCTCCCAGTGAAGATGTTACTGGTGCCTGCTCGAGCAAATCGATGAGCAACGGGATGATAGTGATACACTGATATCGGTGGTTCTGTATGTTTTTAAATAACCTATCTAAATATCTGTTAATCTACAGACATTTTTTTCTACAAAGTAACCTGAATTATTGAAATGCTTTTATAAATTACTAAAACTATGATCTAAAGAAACAATATGATTATATAAACTTTTTAAATGGAAAATAAACTTTTTAAACTTCTGCATGGCAAGAAACACAGTTTAATTGTAAACTTTATTTCAGCATGGCTATGAAAATAGTAAAATGTCATATAAAATGCAAAGCTACTTAAGATAAAACTTTCACAAGTACGGAGTATAAAGATTAGTTATGTAAAAATAACTCTTAGAAACCAATACAATAGCATAAATACTCTAAGGAAGCCTACTACAATTCCAAAGATATTTCAATAAAAAAATTATGATATAAGCAAATTAACTTGAAAGAATTGCAATCCTCACCACACAAAGTCGCCCAACTCGGGTGTAGATTGCGTGGGCATTGTTTTCTGCCTCCAGAGCCTTCTCAGTAAAAAAGAAATATACTTTGTTGTCATCTCTATCTTCATTGTCAGGGATCATATATGAACCCACAAATTTTGGTTCTATTAAAGTAAAAAGAGAATGAAATTTACATTTCATAATAATTATATATCATATGGTATCACATATTCTTAAGTTTAACTATTCATATGAGTACACTCTTTAAATTTTATACTAAACACTAAAATTGTGTAGCTATATTCATATGAGTAAACACTTTACTTTAAATTTTATACGAAACATTAAAATTGTGTAGCTATATCCATTTATTTTATACATTAGCAGTTTTTAAAGTAGGAGAAAAATAAATAGAAAATAAGAACTAAAAGAAAAAACAATATTGTACATTTATTTCAGACTTTAAATATATTCAGAGAACATATTTGGGAGACTATGACAGTAATTAAAATTTATTTGTTTAGACAAACTCATAAAGTCATTACATACTGATTATACATAGTTTATTAACACATACTAATTTATAATTCATAGCATAGTGAGTAAGGCGTTTGCCTTGCATGCAGCCGACGTGGGTTCAGTTCCTCCCTCCATCCCTCTTAGAGAGCCCGGCAAGCTACCGAGAATATTTTGCCCACACATCAGAGCCTGGCAAGCTACCAGTGGCATATTCAATATGCCAAAAACAGTAACAACAAGTCTCACAATGGAGATGTTACTGGCGCCTGCTCAAGCAAATCGATGAGCAACGGGATGACAGTGACAGTGATGATGAAATTATCTACCAGTCTTGTTCTTAGAAGACCATTTTAAGCACAAAATTTACTTGAAGTCTTTGTATTTATAATGTAAAGAATGTTATTTTATGATTTTTATTGATTTGGTACATCAAATACTTCAACAACATGCTGTCAATAATCATTATGTGTGCTAAAGGTTTATAAATAAGACTAAATGATGAAAATGCTCACTTTCAAAGGCTTTTGTCTTTAGATATGCCAGTATACCAATACTCTTAGTACTGCTTACAGAAGTCTATATCAATGAACAAATAATTATTGTTTTGATAATTTTATTTATCTATAATATTCAATGTTATCTTACTGAAACAAGTACAGGAAAGTATGAATTCATCCAAAATAATGAATTACAAAAGCTAATAAGACATGCCAAAAACAGTAACGAGTCTCACAATGGAGACATTACTCATGCCAGCTCAAGCAAATCAATGAACAACAGGATGACAGTGCTACAGTGCTATAATAAGAGAAAAAAATATATATGTATGTATAATATCTGTGACAAAAGGAATGTTCTACTCTTATATACATATATTTATTTATATAAATCTTTATTTTTAAGATAATTTTTAGAGACTATGAAGACAGTTTAGGGGTTACAATTTTTGGCTTGCATAAGGCAAAAATCTGGTTTGATCCTCAAACAAGATATATGATCCTTTGAACACCCCCAGAAATGATCCTTGAGCAGAGGCAGGATTAAGCTCTGAGTATAGCTGCAAGGGGTAAGTGGTCCAAATCACTTCCCCATCTCTCTTTACCCCAGCCCCAGCCACGAAATCCTTAATTTTATTTAGGAGGGATCATATTCAGAGATGCTCCAGATTACCCCTTGCATTAAGAACTATGTGATGCCAGGTTTGAAGCCTGGCCTCTAACATGCAAAACCTATGCTCAGCCATTGAGCTATTTCTCTCCAGTCCAACTTTCTGTCTTTGTTTTATAAGCCACATCCAGAGGAGCTTAGGGCTTGCTCCTGACTCTGTGCTCAGGGATCATTCCCATCAAGCGCAGGAAACAACAGAGTGTCAGGGATTGAACTTGGGTTGGTCGTATGCAAGGCAAGTGCCCTCTGCACTGTACTATCAATGTCATCCCCAGCCCAATATTTAATATGTTTTATGCCCAATATTTAATGTTTTATGAATGTAGACTTTATAATTAAGTCCATCTAAATGGCAATAAAATCCTGAATCTGCAAAATCTATAGATTATGTTACTATTATTCTTGTTATTCAATTGTAAAATTTTCTAGATTGTAAAATTTTCTAGAGTTCTAGACTTATATCTGAGATTCATCCTTTTCTTCCCTCAGCCTTACCTTTCAACAGGCGCTCATCATCATGCTCAGTGCGAATATGTGTCAGTCGTCCCATGCTCCGGAAGATCGCGGCATCTCTGCTCCAGTAGTCACTATAGAGCCCAGTAAACAATTCCGTACCTTTGAGGAAATGGTGCAAAATAAATCAGTGCTTGTTTCTGATTTAGAAGACAACTATCCACCATAACTGCAAATTTACTGTGCTTATGACCTTAGGAAACATTATTGTTATGAGCAAACATGTTATAGTCAGATAACTAGGGCTTCAATCCTGACTCCACATGCACTAGCTTGGTGAAGACAGACTAAGTTACTTAAACTCTGTGTATCTCAGTTTCTTCACACACAAATAGGCAAAGCACACAAAGGGTAATTAAACATAAAAAAAAACTTAGAGTAGCTAGAATATACTCAGATCTATCTGAGTATTAACAAATAACGTGGATTCATCTTATTTTGCTAAATTTCTTCTTGATGCTAAGCATTGAGGCATTTTTACTATAATTATTTTATTATTATACTGTTATAGGTATTATATATGTGACTTAACCCCAATGCTTTTTAATTTTTACATTTTTTTGTTTGTGCGCCACTCCCAGCTGTACTCAGGACATACTCCTGGCACTGTGTTCACTCTGTGCATCACTCCTGGAGTGTTTTGGGACCTTATCTGTGCTGGGGATCTAACCCAGATCAGTCATATGTAAGGCAAGTACCCTACCTAATACACTATCACTCCATTCCTTAATCCTTCTTATAATAAGAAACTGTTCTCATTAAATATATTGTGAATATGGGAACCACAAAGTCCCACAAAGTTTTAAGTAATCCAATTAGTCATCATTTAATTTGTGAATTTGTGGCTTAGTTAGATTTGAATGATATAAAATTTCATAATTTAATCAGGCGGTAATCAGAATGCCACTAAAGTAAGTTGTAATATGTGGTGATGGTTACAGACATAAGTCAGATCAAGAAATGAATAAACTATGCAGGCTCTTAAAAAATGGTAATGTGTGTTTGAAGTCTAAAAGAAAGACAGTACAACAGTTTATTTAAAAAAAAGAAAAAGAATGCTAAAATATGGAAAGGTAATGGAAGGAAATGACTAGAACTCCTGAAAAACTGACCCTATACAGCACAGCGTAAGAAATTGGACTCATTTTTTGTGGGTGACACAGAAATAGTGCGTTCTTCAGAGTGGCAGCACTTTCCCTGAGCACATATTGCTCCAGGGCCCGGCCCAAGGAGAAACTTCTCTGGCCAAAACTCAAATGTTAGCAGCAAACCACTGGAAAAAGCAACTTCAATTAGGGGTGGTAAAGTAATTTTCCAAATTAGTGTCAAGTAACTGTTGTTAGTTTTAAGATAAATATAGTGATGATGATATACTGAATGCACTATTATTTCTGCCAAATTTGAGGTACACGCATATGTATACATGGTATTTAATGTGCTTTGAAATTTAAGAGACTTCAAATTCATTATTTTCAATTGAATAGATTTAATGAAGCAGGCAGTTTTGAAATTAAAATTGTAAGGGTTACATAAAATATAAAAAATGATCAAGTATGTTAACAGAATTTTAAAACTTGAGATCATATTTACAGATGTTACTTTTAGATTAAAAATTATTTCAATAGTAAGATGTGGTATGTAAGGTAATTTTTAAAAAAACTTTAGTAAATACTTGTTACAGTTTTAAAATTAGAGAAAACCATTGAGTTCTTAATAGAACACTTTGTAAAGAACTTATTTTCAACTTGAGTCAACTGATTTAATTTTTAATTAGTGAAAATGATTGCTTTGTAAAACCAGATTTTGAAATAGAAAAATGAGATAAAAGTTGAACTAAAAATTTTAATAAAATAATGTTTTTCTAAATGAAGCTATAAGAAACTATTTTTCATTGTCTGTGGTCATGCAGAATAACAGAACAAGGAAGGGAATTTGAAGTTTCAAATAGGGGATGCCTAGATCACCCTAGATCCTAGATCATTGAATTGAGGGCAGAGAAGGAAAGAAATCAAGGGGAAGTATGAAAGGTAGACAGGAGTTAACCAGGGCAGGGTACAGGAACATCAGGCACACCAGTGGTATAGAAGTATGGTATTTCTCTATATCTAACCCACAAGCCAACAGCAGTGTAAGTAGGAGACCAAAACTACAATATCCAAACTTAAAAATATGCCTGTTGAGCAGATAGGCTGGGGGTTAGGAGCAAACTTGGGGGCAAAGATGGAGCAACTGACACTAGTGATGGGATTAGTATTGAAACCTGTACTTCTCAAACTCTATTATAAACAACTCTGCAAATCACTGTGCCTTAAAAACAATGATAAAAGCAAAAGACAAATACATAAAACATTTTGTCTTTTCTTTCTTATATTTTTTAACTCATAAAAATCCACATGGATACTTAAAAACATAGAGAACAGATAATAAAACAATACTGTCAGATGAATTTACTTTTAAGTAGTATTTACAATGCAATATAAAAAAGATTATAAAAAGGCAAGAAGAAGAAAAGACAGTGAGAGAAGAGAAACAAATTTAAAGTAGAATAATAACGATTGGTTAATCAAAAATAATATACAAAAAATATAAAAGGGTCTAAATTTAACCCTTTAATCAAGTCTTTCTCTTTTTTTTTGGAGATGCGGGTTGGACTGAATAGAGTCCTTGGGGATCATAAATTTTATGATATAAATGAATCAGTTTGTCCATAAAAGAATAAACTAACTACTGAAAACCAGACTGAGATTTTCTAATTTTTTGAAATTTTAATACTTGATTATATTTATCATATAAAGTATAAAGATAATTTTATAAAATTATATTTAACACAATAGGTTGGATGTCTGGAACATCATCTCAAAATTCATTACTTTAATGCCATAAATTTACCAAACAAATACCCCTGTGAGCCAGTAGGTGGCACTCCAATAATTACAAATATATCCATAGCCAGGCTGGTTATCAGCACAAAGAGATGGATATTACTGATTTTACCCAATTTCCCTTTTTGTACTTGGATAAAAGAAAATTCTTTGTGAACAGTTCAAATAACACAATAAAAACTGTGTGAAATAAACTTCAAAGAAGTTACACAGGCATAAATTCTATAAGCCATATGAAATTAATCAAATGTGTTTCTGTTGGAAATCAGCAAAGATTCTTCTTCTATCATATCAGTGTGAAGAACAAAATAAATTCATTGTACTATATAAAAATTATATTAAGGAAATTATTTCTATATAAAATTTAAAGATAGCCATTAATCAAAATAATAGATTAGATTAAGCTCTAGGCAAAAGTGTAGCTAAAGTGGTTATATGAACAGAAATCAGCATCATTTTTTGTTCTACATATTTATAGAAAGTACATAATTTCTGTTCTAAACCTTTACTTTAAAGTTATAATCATTTGGTGTAATTAGAGAAAATATGTGACTCGATATTTTACTATTTGACAGTGTCCACAAATAATATCTGGATAAATCTTATATTTGTTGAATGAAAGTTTCATTATAAATAACAAAATATGTTTTAGTACTTAAAACATAAGGCCTTTTAACTTTGTAATTTCATATTCCTATGGAAATAAGTCATTTAATATATGTTTTTATCTTAGTTGTATATTTATCTGGTTAACAATGTATTTTAAAATTATGAATGCAAATAATCACCTCAATTTTAATGCTCTATTTTATTTTCATTGTTAATAGAATTAGCTTCTGATGTTAACTGATTTATGGTGATTTCAGATGGCCAATGTGGCTATAATTTTAAAAAAATAAAGCACATCTGCAGGATATTTTAACAGGTGAGTGTAACTTATCATTGTCATTCTCAACAATAGTCTCTATGTACAGATAACAGAAACGTGAAAACAGAGCTGCACTGGAAATCTTAAGAAACCAAAACCCTTGTACCAACTCTTCTCTTGGACCATGACAATGCTGTTCAACTCTGCATGGTTTCAGACAGATTTCCAAGTAATTTATGAAGCCTTTCCCCATTTTCTTTCCACTGCTAATTGCCTAAAATTTTGCACATCCCCTTCACCTTCTATTTATCCATCAATTTTAGTGACTGGGTTTATTCAGTGATCCTTTCTCTCCAGAAACCTTCCGTAAACAAACTTATTATTATCATGGTTCAGAGTACCATCACAGCCTTCATGTCTATTTTGATCATTCAACTATAATTTAATTGCATCCCTATGTATTTCATTAACCCCACTAGAAAGAAGGCTTTTTAAAGTGTTTTATAAATTAATTGTTCCCCTATATTGTGAACACAATGTGATATACTTAATATAATCAATAATCAATTAATGAATAGTTCATTGAATTAACAAATGAATATATTAGATAGTTCAGGTAGATATTTGAATTAAAATCTCTGAAATGAAATAAAGAAAAACTGACTTCATAAAACCATTTCAGGGGCAAAAATTATTAAGATAAAGATAAGTATATATAGTACTAATATGAATAAAAGGATGCTTTAACTTTTTTACTCTTCAAGGATCCTAGGTTATTTATTATTTTAATTGTATTTTAATATTTTATATTATTTTATATTTTATTAAATGATTTTATATTATCTTAATTCAATGGAGGAGGGCCCATTTTTTTACCTTATTAGTTTCAACCCTCAAATTCTAAACTGTTAATGAAAGATAATAAGCATTTTCATTTGACTCTTGGCAATATTTATAGTCGCTTTAATCATTACAAATAATTGTAAGTTTAATGCAATATTTTTCACATAAATTTTCTACTTTTACAATAAAAACTTTCATTGAAGTTGAATTAAATCTATTTTAAAGTCCTATTTTATGGAATTTAGCAAGAGCTTTGTTTTTGAATATTTGAATCTGTATGAGTTCTTACTATTTTAGAAATACATATTTTAATTACTAAATTAAGAAAAATATCACATTAGTTTTCTAAGCCCTTCTCCTGATGTGATAACCAGGTATTTCTCTTTTTTATTGCTAATTTGGGAAGCACACTAAAAAAAGATCTCCAGATAAGCATAAACTTTCAAAGTGTGAACAATTACATGACAAACCAAAGTGATTTTCCCTCAAACATTAGTAATGGATATCATGTATGTTAGCATACCTTCGGCACTTCAGGTAAGCATTAAGTTACACCTAGAACAGGTAATACAAGTTTGTGGCACAATGAAATGTTAAAAGAAATGACAATAGATTTAAGAGGATGAAAGATAGGGCAAAATCTTAAATTAGAGATGGTAATTTAATAAGGAGAGTAAAATTACAATATTCTATCAAACATAAATGATAAAAATCATCAGTTTATAATTTTGCCTCTCTGGCCAAAATAACATGACAAAAATATTCATGCAAATTGACTTGGTTCAATCACAAAATGTAATAATTTAATAGCAAGTTATATACTAAGTATCAGACATGTAACACAGAAATTCATTAAATAATTTGTTGTTTTGACAAATTTTTGTAAAGATAGGGTTAGAGGTCATGCTATGCACACAAAAACCCTGAACTTCAACCCAGGGACCACATCCCCAGTGACATTAAATGATCCTTGAGCACTGAGCCACAAGTAACTTCTGGGAACTGTTTATTGTGGTCTGCCAACCAAAAAAATATTTGAAATTAAAAATAAAACTAAGTTGTAATGTCTTACATTCATCAATTACTTAGGTCAGCTTAAATACGAAGGGCATTTAGATAGACATATTGAAATATTACAAACTTATAAGCTAATCAAGATACATTATGTTAATACAAAGTGGCATTTCAAGAGCAAGCCTGATTAAATCTTGTTTAATTTTGATTATTTTATGATTACAGTTAACATAAATTAATAAGGAGTTTGTATTAGACTTTAAATCCTATTTTCTTCTGGAAACATAACTTACTGACAGATTATTCCTAATCACATTATAAATTTAATAAAAATGCTTATTAACAGCCTTTCCCCTTGCATTTAATTCTTGTTCTTTACTTTTTCAGTATACTTTTAATCCTTGTAACCTTAAACTAAGTAAATTTAAATTAACAGAAATAAAAATTATATCAAAGTAATTGGAAGGCATTCTTTCTCATTTACAAGAAAGATCTTCCCACTTTTGGGGTGCCTTATTGGTTTTATGAGTATTGCTACAACATTGTGTTTTTTAATATTCCTAAATCATGAAATTATATCTTACTGTGAAAAAGACATTAAAAGTTGTAACCTATAATTAATAGGAATGAAGGAGAAGCAAAGGGTCTTATAAAAATGGTCATTATCTCTTAATATCTCCTTGTCCTAGCACATTGGCAGAGCACATATGTGGTCATAAACTACCACATGAATGTACTCTTACCCTGTCAGAGTAAGCTACACTGAGCCTGTCAAATTCCAATTCAGGTAGCTCCATTTTTCCACCCACCCCAAATTCCTGTTGCTTTTTCAATTGGGTGAATTATTTCTACTTCCTCTATTTTAAAGAATAGCCGCACACATAGGTTATCAGGTTTCCATCCCAGTGACTGCCACATATCCACAGTGAGTCAATGATCTCTCAGAGGTACTTTCGGGATGAAAGCTAGTGGATGAATGTGAAGAATTATATTTTTATTTCTTCTCTTTGGAGGGATTATTCTATAACTTTTGTGTTTAGCTTGGAGGGCTCTTATGATTGGATTTCTCTTCTGAATAAGGAAAATAGTCACCCAGATGGCAAGCACTTCAACATTTCAGCATAGAGTAATTCAATTTGGAAGTTCAATGAAACTCACTTGGAAATGTCCCTCCAGTAATATTTCACCTCTTTAAAAGTTTAGTTTTAAATACTTAGTTTCATTCATAAATTAGTACCTAGGAGGCTGAATGGTGAGCTGAAGACTAAAGATATTACTTTCAACAATTTAAATAAAATATTCAAAATAGTGTTAGGTCTCTACTAATAAACTTAGTATTTTATATTGAAAATATTGTTTCCTGTGCAATTTTTAGCTCTCAATACTACTTACATTTTTAAATACAATTGCAAAATTTATTTTCACTTATTTAGGAATGGCAGTATTACATTCAGTGAATATTTACAGTCTGCATAAGAAAAAAATATGAGAAGAAATTTATTCTAGATATTATCAAATATTAAATCTAAGAAGTTACAATAAGACTAAAAATACTACAGAGAAATTAAACAAACCTACCAATCATGTATTTTAATTCAAGTGCTGCTAGTTTACCAGGATTTTTCTGAGTTTTATGAATCTGCTCTTTACAAGAAGTGCCATTCTAAGCTTTTTTTTTTTTAATTGAATAACCGTGACATAGCTACAAGCTTTCATGTTACACACAATGATCAAACATCCATCCCTTCACCAGCGCACATTCCCCGCCACCAATATCCCCCTCTCACTACATTTGGGCATTATAGTTTGCAATCTGGAAACAACCCAAGTGCCCTAGAACAGATGACTGGCTAAAGAAACTTTGGTACAACTATACAATGGAATACTATGCAGCTGTTAGGAGAGATGAAGTCATGAAATTTGCTTATAAGTAGATAGATATGGAGAGTATCATGCTAAGTGAAATGAGTCAGAAAGAGAGGGACAGACAGAGAAGGCCATTTCTAAGCTTTGATTCCTAAAAAGACTTAAGTATGTTTATTTTGATATTTAAAATGTTTTCCTCATATTTTGTTTATATCCACCTACACACTTACATTACACAATTATGCACACAAATACATAGATTAGTAGAAAAATTTAAGTTTTCTTACAGCAATACTTTTCTTTAAATTGTTTTTGGAAAATTAAATTCTATTTTTTTATTCCAGACCCTGAAAAACTAAATTAAATCATCAAATTCTCCTTTATAGTTATTCTAAATGCTGAAGGTGAAGTAAATATTTTTTATTTAACAGAACATAGTATTTTTCTCTATAAACATATCCCAATATATACACACACATGCAAATACATACAAAATTTTATTTATTTGCATCTGAATAACAACACAGAAATGGAAATTAGAAAGCTGAATGCAAAACACTTCAAAATCAGTTGTTCAGGTGATCAAAAGCAAAAAGTCCAAGAAATAATAGAATCTCTATAATGCACAGAAATATTTGTATTAATTTAAATTCCAAATTTAGATATGTTGATTTATCATCAGAGGAAAATGGTAAATTTTTGTAATTTATTGAGCATAGGAAGTCTACATGCTACACTATTTACATCTTCAAATAGGATGACCCAATGAAAGTATATTACTCTAAGTGTAATAGATGAAACTTACATATGTATGCCATTCCTGTATCATAACTCTCATCACTGAGTATACTGATGAGTTTTAATAGTAGCTATCATTTATGTCAAGAATTGTTTTCTTCAATTTTATACTGGATAACTCACTAATCTCTCCATACCACTATAGAGCTACAAGAATTTGACAAGTGTGACATTTTAAACTCCTCTCTAATAAAGTCCTCAGTTACCTAATCAAAGTAGATTGAACTAAGTTGAAATCTAGATCTGAGACAGCCAGCTTATTCTAATACTCTGATGTAGTTAATAATATATGAATTAAAACCTCTATGGATTTTGCTCTAGATCAGCATAAATTTACACAAATAATTTTGAAGTGCTCAATGAAAATTATTTTTCTTATGAATTTTAATGACTATAAAAGGATCCAAGAAGAGAGTAAAATTCTTCTAAATTTTCAGAGTAAGTATAAAAATAATTAAGATGTGTTTATTATTTTCATGTCTCTCATTATTGAAACATATACTTACATATCCATATCATTTCATTTTGTGAACAATATTTAACACAATTTTTATACAATTATTACATCAGACATAAATGGCAATATGTGTTTTCAGAATGTTACACACCTAGTTTATCACAGCTGCACTGTATTTTAGAGTCAAACTGGTTCCAGTTAGCATGACCTGAAATGCAACTTTAATGCTCCCAGCACCAATAAAGAGATATCACAAAGAAGTACATATAAAGAAATTCCAAAAGAATCTAAGTTTCAAACCAACTGACTACACCTGATGCCTGTGACAAGGATAATTACCAATCAATGTGGAGATGAAGGAAGAACTGGGATCAAAAGGACATCTGCCCCTTCCTCTCTCAGATCTGTGTGACTCCAGGTGAAACAGGGGGTCCTTAGAAGAAAACCAGAAAGACCATTATGCATCTGCTAACTTTAATAAGGATCTAATTGCCTAGATAAAGCATGAAACCAGGATTACTTATAGTATAGGTATTGTAAATAGGCCACCAGTGAATAATATCAAGTTATTTAGAAATGAAACAAGCTTTAAAAATAAATTCATGCGATTTACAGATCTAAATAAGTTTCTCACTCCTTCCAAAATGTGTGCATGTGATAAAAAAGAAATCTTCAGTTTTTAATCATTTTATCCAGCGGAAATCATTATTCTGAGATGTGTCATATATTTCAAATGAATGAAAACTTGTCCAATAAATATTACAAAAAAGAAAATTCAGTGACACACAGAAATGGGCCACTTTTTCATCCAGACCGTTATTAATTCTTATTAATTCATAAATAAAATGATAAACATTTCTAACAATTCATAATACATATTTCTAGCCATTTACATTTTTACATCATTGCTTATGATCATTTAATAGTTTAATGAATGGCTACTGTATAAATAATATTCTTAAATACATGTAACTCAATGCTGTTTTTAAAGAAACATTTCAGTCTTTCTTTGTACCTAATAATAATTTTCATGAGAAATGAATCTGGTTATGATCACATAACCACAGAATTTTTTCCCGAATGTTCTTATAGTTTAAAACTCTTTCTTAATCAAGTAAATTCTAAACAAACAAGGTAAAATGAAATATTTTGGAACAAAGTGCCAGTAAAAATCAATTTGGGTTAGAGAGACAGTACAGGGAGTATGGAGTTGCCTTGCATGCGACAGACTTGGGTTAGATCCCCTGCATCCCAGATAGCGTTCCGAGCATCTCCAGGAGTAATTACTGAGTGCAGAGCCAGGAGAAATCCTTGAGCATCACTGGGTGTGCCCCACACACCAAAAAAAAAAATATCAATATTGTAAATAATTACAAGGGAAAAATACTATTTGTATTAGAGCACTGCTTCTGGAAGCCCCAAAAGCCACACCCACATCCTACAGCTGACAGCATGTAAAATTATCAATGGGTTCTGTTCCACAGAGCCTCCAAATTCCACAATACTGCATCCCAATGGGAGCACACCAAATTAGATGGAAAAGCAACATAGAAGCCAACTAAGCTCATTAAACAAAATGACACAGAAGGCTCAAGAGGCAATACATAGTTTAGTAAACCTTCAGACAAGGACTTAATAGCACCATGGTGATATAACAATTTTCAGAATTTTTTTTTTCACTAAAGTATGTTTTGTAATTCCATTAGTGATTTAGTTGTAACAAGCAATTTAACTATTTTGTGCCTACTAAGGGGTCAGGCTTGGGTGGCTGTTGGGAAAATGAAGACAATGACTGAGCTTCCCTGGTCAAAATAAATGGTCACTCTGGTGGTGAGATGGGTGTTGAACACTGAATACCCATAACAACTGCGACTGAATTATGGACAACTTTGTAAACCACAGTGTCTAAATAAAACTTTTTAAAACACCTGTAAAGCAAATGAGACATATTAAAAATAAAACAAAATTATGAGATCAAAAGAATTGCCAAATTTGATAAAGTGAATAAGTTAGAATTTTAGAAAATTTGAAAACTTTCATAAGGATAAGTATAGCCTAAGCTTCTTCAGCTATTGTTGATATGCAAATTTAGTGTGTGTCTGAGGTACCAGGTATTTGACATATCAGTGTTTTCAACTTCAACAGAAAATGTTACTTGCAAATCTAACATTTGAAAACAATTTAGTAGAATCAAGACTCGTCCTGGAATTTTTAGTTACATATGAGCGCACAATTTTGTTTAACATATAAATGAATTAGACTTTGCAAAGACATCTTCAATAAAATGCTAAAACTTATTTTTATAGCAAAGAAATATATATACCAAATTTTTAACTTAAAAAATACGTGTGTCAGGGGCTGGAGCAATAGCACAGTGGGTAGGGCGTTTGCCTTGCACGCGGCCCACCCGGGTTCTAATCCCAGCATCCCATATGGTCCCCTGAGCACCGCCAGGGGTAATTCCTGAGTGCAGAGCCAGGAGTAACCCCTGTGCATCGCCGGGTGTGACTCAAAAACCCCCCAAAAAAAAAATTACGTGTGTCGATGTATACATTCATCAAAGAATCACAATTTATCCTTTTTGTTTTATTGAATAGGACTTGCTTAGAAAGTTGTGAGGGGAGAGGATCAGGAAGTATGCGTTCAAGAAAGAACATAAGCTTTCCAGAGTAGAAATAAGTAAGCAAAAAAATACAGAAATAAGCTGGTGAGATACATGTTCAAAGGAGAGCACAGGCTTGAAGAGCCACAATTTATACTTTGATATTGTATACATTTGTGGATTATTCCTTAACAAAGCTAAAAATAGAAAAAAAGAACATGCTCTAATTTTCTTGCCCCATAATATTTCTTAAAAAAAAAGAGGAAACAGTTATTTTATTAACACTGGTTTACTAATAGCCCAGGAGTAAACTAATATAGTAATAGAATAAAATATGAATTTGGATTATATATTATAATATTTAATAAATTTAAAGACTATTATAATATCTTTTATTTTACTAGGGGTTTAGGAATTTTTTTTTGCATCTTGGGGTCACACTTGGCTATGCTAAGAACTTATTCCTCTGTCAATTTAACATTGGTCTCTTAAACAGTTTCCCAATTTTAATCATTAAATCTATGCTGATTTCAGATAGTTATTTTTGGAATGTGAATTTTCTCTCATCCTCCTGCTTAAATTCTTCTGCTGACATACAGTGTCTGTCAGATATCAGTCTAAGATATTTTGGATTTTAGGTAAGTAACTATACATAGAGAGTTTCTTCTGTCATAAATTGTACTTTTATAGTCTTTGTTCGACCCATTCTGAACTATATAAAGGACATTGAATTAGTTTTGGCTGGACTCACAATTATATTTAAGATAATAATGACCACACCCATACATTTTAAAAAATTTAAAATAATAAAATTTATCATTGGTTGGATAGTACTTTTAAGATAAAGTAAAGCAGGCAAATTCCAATTTTTATTGCTTTGCTTTGCAGAGATAAGGCTAACTTCAAAATTAACTCTAAGTTCAAGAATAAAGTTTTACACATTATTTTGAAAGTTCACTGTGGTCTTAAATGCGGTGTTTAATTTAGTGCACAATCCAATAAAATACTAAAACGAGAGTAATGTAATTTTCTTCCATGAAGTGGAATGAATTCAGCAGCAAACCAACCAGAAAACTTGTGGCACAATGACATTATCAATGACCCCAAAGCAATCCTGTTTAAGGTTCAAGGAATGTGTAATGTTGGTTTTTAACCCTATGGAGAATGTTGGTCACAACTTACATTGGCTTTCCATTATCTATGTTTTAACAGCTGGAATTTCTGCCTGAGTAATGTGGCTTAAATTTACAAAACATCACTAGTATTAACAGTCTGGGCTGCACTTTTTAATTCTAGTGTGGAATGGAGAAATTTTTCAATAGGAACTCCCGTGTTTAAGAGAGAGCAGGAACTAAGTTTACCAATGTGGACTTTAAAAAATATATGTGGTCTTTAAAAAAAAAATTTTGTAATGCAAAAATGGTAGATCTTTCTAAGAGATTTTCCCTCTAGGCCTTGGGTAGATCCTTCAGCATATGGCAAGTCTATTGCAGGTTATTTTAAATATGTGTGAATCATTGCATATCAGGTGTTAAATGTAATGCCAACTAAGTGAAATGAGAGTTCTCCATTAATAAGTCTCTCACACAAAACTATCTTGCTCTTAATGTTCATAAGCTATCCTAAAAGTTGTTAGAAGAAACTAGAACATTTTAAATATTGCATTACAAAGGAAACAATCTCCATTTTACTAGGCATTTCTAAATAGTTAGATAAAGTAAATAATTCAAGTCCCATATATCTATATCTGGGACACGGACAAATAAACATTTGTTTTGACATGTTAATGTCCAGGATAAAGAAAAATAATATGCATTTTAATTCTTTATATAACAGCTACTTGGTAATTTGCATCAAAAATTAATTTTGAGTTTGAATAACTATGATAATAATCACATAACACAAATTTTAAGGAAATATTTTATTATTATTTTATTCTTAAAAAATATGTCCACATGCTTTATCTTTACTATATTGTAATAACTTATAATCTTACTGCCAATTTTTGTTTTTTCTGGGACAGTGGTCAGAGATTACTCTTAACAGAGCTTGGGAGACCATATATACTGTGCTGAGGTATGAAACAGGGAGACTGCATGCAAAGAAACCACCTTACCCACTGTACTATCTTTCCAGCCCCCCCAATTTTAAAAAATTTTTTAAAAGTATATCAAACATCAAAGTAAATTTGAACTCAAGTGATAAGTGTTTTATTTTTAAATAGATATATTGCTAAACCAATATCTGTAGGTAAAATAATCATCCCAGTCCAATAAATAACTATATTTTAAAAATTTAATCACAATAAAGACAGAAATAACAGACATATAATTGGTAAATTTGCTAAATAAATTTCAAATCCGATAACAAATAAGAAACGTACAGGTCACAATTTTCTAGCAAAATTCTAACAGTCTCTCTCTCTCTCTCTCTCTCTCTCTCTCTCTCTCTCTCTCTCTCTCTCTCTCTCTCTCTCTCTCTCTCTCTCTCTCTCTCTCTCCAGTGGTGCTCCATTGGATAAGTGGATAGAATGTTCCTCCATTATGAATATTCCCACCCTTAAACCTGGCCTGGTATTTAGAGCAGCTTGTACTGAGCCAGAAGTTGAAGAAGTGATTCTATAACGCTTCTGATGCTATCTGAAAAGAAACCAAGTAGTTTTGTGTGTGTGTTGCTTATTAATATTTCTTGGAATCTAACCAACATGATGTGAGAACCTCAAGTCACATGGAGACAAAATATATGGGTTCTGTGATTTGGGGTGCCAGCAGAGCCCAGCTGTCATATTATCACAGATTATAGCTCAACTTCATATGAGTGATGGAGTCTTCAACAGTGCCAGCCTGAAACTATTTCAGTCATCAGAGCTGAGGTAGGTCCTACACACCGTGGGGAAGAAATAAGGCATTTTCAACTGATCCTGTCTGAAGTCTTAACCAAAAGATTGGATGAGTGAAAAAGTCCTTGTTTTACATGATCACCTCTGAGTGATTTGTTGCACAGCAGTAAATAAGTGAAGCATAAATAATATAGACAGAATATGTGCTATGATGATTTAAATGAAAAAATTGCTCTAGTCTGGATATTTGTGTGTTGCTTCCAAAATTCATATAACACCTACTCCCCACTTTCACTGTTTTTTAGAGGTGGTGCCATAAAGATGTAATTAGTGTTTTGCCTAAGAAGCCCAAGAGGCACTTCTCATCTCCTGACAGATAAATTTACAACTCTAAGCAAAATGTCCATGAAAAAGAATTAGACTCTCATGATCACTTGGAAATCTAAGACTTTCCAAGACTCCAGAACTCAGAGAAAATTTTTATTGTCTATAGTCAATTAGTCAAATAAATGGCATATGACAGTAATCTGAATTGAAAAACAATGCAGTTTAAAGTTAACTGTTAGGTCAGAATAATAGTACAGCGAATAAGTACAGCGGATAGTACAGCAAATATTGCAGTGGATCGTATAGCAGTTGGGCCTTGCATGTGGCCTGACCAGGGTTCAATCCTTGGAATTCCGTATGGTCTGCCAAGCACCACAAGGAGTAATTCCTAAGTGCAGAGCCAGCAGCTGGGTGTACCCCCCAAAAAACAACAACAACAACAACAATAAAGTTAACTGTTATTGGGGCTAAAAAGATATAGTGGACAGGACTCTTGCCTTGCACACAGCTAACCCTGGTTTGATCCCCATGTGGCCCCCTGAGCATTACTAGGAGTCATTCTTGAGTAATCCCTGAACACTGTCAGGTGGCCTCTGCCAAAAATTAAAGTAAATTGCTATTGTTAATATACTATTAAGTACAGAATAAAAAATTTAAACATTTTATAAGAGTGAGCATATATGGAAAGAGACATTAACACAGATTATAAAAGGACTGTGAAATGTTACAGCCTTGTGAAAAGCAATAAATGCCAAATATCTGAAAAGCATTATAACCTAAATAAAACAGTGTTATTTTGCTGTAAGAGAAATTAAAATGTTATATATACACATGTATATATATTAGCTATATATATAATTAGAAAAAGAGGGGGTACTAGATCATTGTAATAACTTTAATTCAGACTGCAAATTAATGATACGAATTTTGAGCTTAACTTTAGGATTAGCTATCAACTTCAAAGACATCTTGGTTATTTTACCAAGAAATTCTACTCTTTAAATTTGCTCTATAACTAAATAAGCACACCAGGGTAGTCACTGTCTTGTTTGTAACATGTCACTTGTATCACTTGTATCATTTGTTATCCTGTTGCTCATCAATTTGCTCGAGTGGGTGCCAGTAACGTCCCATTCTTCCCTGTCGCCTGCTAGTGTAGCCCAATGGCATCTGCTTGCTCCAGGAACATGAAGAGCATCAAACCATTAATTCAGCATCTTGTCGAAGAAGTCTGAATATCTTGTAGGTGGGCGGCCAGGCATTCTTTTGATGTCCCATAAAATCCAGTAGGTAACGGCTCTAGTCCAGCTGTCATCTCCAAATAGCATTATGTGTCTGGCCCATTTGATTTTCGACGCCTTGGCAAACAAGGCAGTGTCCCTAATCCTTGATCATCGACGAAGGTCTAAACTCCGGATTACTTCTCTCATTTGAGTGAAACTTGATACTCCAAGGATAGCTCTTTCGATTCCTATTCTAATCTATAATTTCAAAATAAAAATCTATCTATATATTGATTAGATAAATTATGATGCTGTCAATTAATTCAATTTATATCATTTTATTTTCATTTTCATAGGGCTCAGGTCTCTGAAGCATATGTTAGTGCAGTATGAACAGTAGAGTCAAAAAGATGTGCCTGGAGCCAGAGGTTCTTTGTCCTCTTAACCACTTCTTTGACCCTCATGAAGCCATTCCATGCAGCTCTCTTCCTCTTGTGCAGTTCTGGCGCCAATTTGTTCTTCATGTAGAGTTCTTGACCCAGGTACACATAACTGCTGCATTCGAAGATGTTCATTTCTTTGAGAGCAAATGGAACGTCAAGAACTAGTTTGTTTCTCATGAACATAGTCTTTGTGAGATTCATCTGCAGTCCAACATTTCCACACTCGAGGTTGAAGTCGGCCAGCATTTGTGCCACTTGGCTAATGTTTGGTGTTATGAGTACAATGTCATCAGCAAAGCGGAGGTGGTGTAGTTGCCGACCATCTATCTTCACTCCCATTCCTTCCCATTCCAGTCATTGCATGACATTCTCAAGGGCGGCACTGAAGAGTTTCAGTGAAATGGTATCACCCTGCTGAACCCCTCTCTTTACGTCAATGATCACTTCCTTGTAGAATGGTGAGATCCTGGTGGTGAATCTGTAATACAGCTCTTCGAAGATCCTGATGTACTGAATTTGAAACCCATGTTTGGCTAGGGCTTCGATGACCATGTCGGTCTCAACAGAATCAAAGGCCTTATTTAAATAGATGAATGTTAGACAAAGTGATATCTTGAACTCTAGTGAGAGTTTTAATTTTGCAAAAATCACCTAGAAATATTTACATACTTAGATTGGCTTTGGGGCTGGTATGTACCAGAGAGGTTTACAAAAATATTTACTCTTTATTTATGCATTTCTGACCATTAAGTTTTTTGTGTTGTACATATATCAAAATTTTAAAACAATCATATAACATCAAATTTTTCTTAGAATATATAAAACATTTCATTAGAAAATGATCATCATAGAGGGCCGGAGAGATAGAACAGTGTGTAGAGTTCTGGCCTCACATGCAGCCAGCCTGGTTTTGATCCCAGCACCCGATATGTCCCCCGTGCCCTCCCAGGAGTGACCCCTGAGTACAAAGTAGGAATAAGACCCGAACACTGGGTATGACCCCCACAACAAAACAACACAAAACTAAAGAAACTGAAACTGTCAGTATAATTATTTATTTATTTATTATTTAATTATTTAAATAGTTAAATTTAATCACACATAAAAAGAAAACATAAGCGATGCATTTAAAAAGCTTAAGTGATTAAGTGTGGCTAAATCCAAATTCTCATTTTTGTGGTGACAAATCTGTTAGAGAGCATTATTCTAGCATTTACTCCAGAGGTTTGCTGTGAGACTGGATATAGCAATACATTTAAACACTATGTAAAATAAATGATTAAATAGTAATATTATTATTATTATTACTGATTAAATAGTAACATTATTATTATTATTACTGAAGAAGAAAGGATGCTAAGGATGCAAATTAATTTTAAGGTGGCTTAGAACTAAAAAGACAAAGGGAAATGTTGTCTGACTGTAACATACACTTCTAAGTGTCTAGTTGGTGAGTCACCTACGGACCCACATCCTGACTAGGTACAACTTTGCTTCTACCCGAGAACTACTGACCGAGAATTCCAGGTACTAAATCATGTTTTTTAGTTTTGTTTTGTTTTATGGTCATACCCAGTGATGCTCAGGGATTACTCCTGGCTCTGAACTCAGGAATTACTCCTGGTGGTACTCTGGGGTCCATGTGTGGTGCCACAGGGATTGAACTTGGGTTGGCCTCATCGAAGCAAGTGCTCTACCTGCTGTACATAGAAATAATTCAAATAATTTATTAATAGTTTTTAAATATGCTTTTTGGTAAATATTGGGAATGGTTAACAAGTGTAAGTCTTAAGATTTATTATCTTGAAATATGTATTATTTTTTCATATTTCTCTTCATCTTCAGTATGATACCAGAAATGCCACTTCTGGTCACAAATTCATTAATTAACTTTGTACAGTAACATTTTAAGATATCCAAATATTTGCATCCTAAGATTTCCTTTTTCTTTTTAAATGTATATGTTATTTTATGTGTAAAATAACATAACATAAAGTGTTTATTATAAATAAAGTATTCAATATTACTACACTGACTCAGAGCCAAAATATCAATGATTGAATTGATGTATGAATGTATCTTTTGGGGGGGTTGGGAGGGCAGGAATAAGCAAAGGAATAAGCCACCTGTACTTAGGACTTACTCTTGGATGTGCTCAGTATCACTTCTGTTGGGCTCAGGTGATTGAATGGAGTGACAGGGATTAAACCCAGATTGGCCACTTGAAAGGCAAATACCATACCCGTTGTATAATCCCTCCAGCTGCTAAATGTCTGATTTTAAAGTAGTCAACAAGTTGGGGTCATTTTGGAGACTGCTCTTAGAATACAAAATAATAACTCAAAAAATATCTATGCAAACTCAAGTTCATTACAGTGCTAGGCACAATAGCCAAAGGTCCAATAACTAAGGAATGGATAGAAACAATGTGATATATACACAATGGAATACTATAAAGTGATAGGAAAAGATGAAATGCTGAAGTTTGCTGCAATTTAACTGGATCTGGAGGGCATGCTGGTAAGTGAAATAAATCAGAGAGTGAAAAACAAATATAACATAATCCTTAATATGTGATGTGTAAACAAAACAAGGATATAGATAGAATCGAATCTTGGTAGACTCTTGTCCTTTGATTACAAAACTGATATATCCAAGGCATTTGGAAGTACAGAAGAGGCAGATTAAAAATGTCATAACAACTCTGGTGGAGGGTCTTGAACACTGGTTGGAGTGAAGATGTAGTGACATTATACATCAAAGCCATAGACATTAACACTATTCTAACACTATTACCAAAGTATAATAAAAATAAAATTATAAAATAATATTATATTGATAGCATATGACAAAATTTAAATATGGAAGGAAAGGTATTTCTCTTCACATTTCACTCAAGTGAGGGAAGGAATCCAGAGTTCCGACCTCCATAGATGGTCAAGAATCAGGGACGCTGTCTCATTTGCCAAGGCATCAAAAATCATATGGGCTGGACACATAATGCGATTCAGAGAGGACCGCTGGACTAGAGCTGTTACTGACTGGATTCCACGGGACGTCAAAAGACCTCGTGGTCTCCCACCAACGAGACGGTCAGATTTCTTTGTCAAAACCCTGAATGAATGAACGGTTTGAGGCTCTTCCTATTCCTGGTGTGAGCAGATATCATTGGGCTACACTAGCATGCGACAGGGACGAATGAAGACGTTACTGGCACCCACTCAGAGCAAATCAAAGATCAACGGGATGACAAGTGATACAAATGATTAATCCAAGATGCCCATGCAAACTTCTTGGTGGGCTCTTATTGCTGTGTGATATACATTGCTCCTTAATGTTAGGGATTATAGACTAAGATAACAGAAGAGCCTGAATGCATCTTTTGCATGTGAGAAGCCTTGGTGTAATCACTGGTACTACTTGATTCCCAAAATACTGCTCTGAAGAAAATCTGGACACAGACTCAGGTGTAGTCTTTTTCTACTGCCAGGTGTGGCCAACACATACCTTCCAATTTCAGGGACTATATTCATGGTATTTCTCTGATGTATATAATATGTGTATACACATATATACTTCATATATTGGATGAATACGAATAAATTAGAAAAATCATCATGAAAGTCTCATAAAGAGAGTCTCTTGCCTGCATGCCTGGCTGTCTTCCCCAGGGCCCCTCGGAGGGGATGGGATCCAGCTTCCCTCCCCACCCCGAGCAGAGCTCCTGGCGGCCGAAGACCACCGGAACCTAGCTACAGCCATGCTGGAGGCTCCTCTCTACACATTTGGACAGGCCTCACACATGAAGGTACCGGCAGAGGAACCCAGATGTGTGTCATCCCATCAACGGCCAACATCCAGAGACTTGAAAGCGAGCTCCCAGAAGTGATATCTTTAGCCTAATTCTCCCTCTGGGAGAAACTGGCAATTTTCTGAGAGTTTCCTGCCTACATGGGACAGCCTGGCAAGCTTCCCATGGTGTATTCATATGCAAAATCCAGTAACAAGCTGGATCTAATTCCCCTAACCCTGAAGAGCCCCCAGTGCAACATCGTTAGGAGGGCCAAGTCGAGATAGATTTTTTTTTATTAATTTATTCTTTTGTTGAATCACCATGTGGAAAGTTACAAAGCTTTCAGGTTTAAGTCTCAGTTATACAATGCTCGAACACCCATCCCTTCACCAGTGCACATATTCTACCACCAAGAATCACAGTATCCCTCCCCCCTCCCCCCACCCCCCAGCCCCCCACCTCGCCTGTGTAACTGTTATATTTCACTTCACTTTCACTTTACTTTGATTACATTCAATATTTCAACAAAAAATTCACTATTACTTATTTGGAGTTTCTCAACCCTAAAGTCCCTGCTGAAAAGAAAGCATTTGGTAATTTGTTTTCCATTGCTGAGAATGAAGAGATATGAGGTTGAGAGGGTGCACTAGCAGCTGCACGGTTTTGGATCTCAGGGAAAGGACGAAATGAGATGTTACTGAGCGCGCCCGAGAAATCGGTGATTAACGGGATATTGTGTGTGTGATTGTGTGATCATGAAAATAAAATACAAATAATGTCTGAGGGGCTGGAGCAATAGCACAGTGGGTTGGGTGTTTGCTTTGCACGCGGCCCACCTGGGTTCGATTCCCAGCATCCCATATGGTCCCCTGAGCATTGCCAGGGGTGATTCCTGAGTGCAGAGCCAGGAGTAGCCCCTGAGCATCACCAGGTGTGACCCAAAAAGAAAAAAGAAAAGAAAAAAAATAATGTCTGATTAAATTCGTATAAACCAGGAGATATACCAAAAATGAGAAGGCAGGAGTAGGGAATGAGAAGACAAATAGTAATAAGGATCAACATGTTTTGAAAGAGGAAATAAAAAAATGCTTGATATAAATTTGCTTATGATCAATAACATTCTTTAACTTTAATTTTATCTCTGTAAAAAGGATACTACTAATGCTACTACCTCTTAGGATTGTTGTGAAGATCACAGGCCATTGGAACACTACAAGAATAATGAATATATGACATGACCATGTACAAAAAGAAAACATTTTAAAAATCTGAGTTTGCAATCACATATTCATATTAAACCCAATGATATATAATTCTTATTTTATTCATAATTATTTCATTTTTGTTTTTCTACAGTTAACTTTAAAACATTTTTCTTTCTTATAAGAAGCCAATGAGGTGTAAGAATTCACATTAACATGGACAGTGTTTCAAACTACTATGAATAAGTGATGGATTATTCAATAAATGGTGTTTGTACAACTGGAAAGCCATCTGAGAAAAAACAAAGTTTGATTTACTACCGGATGCTCCGTGGTTCAATCAATTTCTAGATGATCTAAAATTTAAATGTAAGAAATAAAATCATACAAATAATAGAAAAGGAAGTAAAATTTCTTCATATAACATTGAGGTGGGAAAGGTTTGTTAAAATATAAGAAATAAAATTCAGAAACAGAATGATCAATAATGACTTTCAAACTTAAAATCTTGCATGGAAAAAGCTTTTACTTAAGAAAAAAACCATTTTATTTATTTTATAACTAATTCATACAAATCAATAAAGATCACAAAATACATTTTAAAAATGGTCTACAGAAATGTGAAAATTGGACCTGGAATATTTTTATTTTAGAAATCAAGGAAAGCTATCAAAATTATTAGGCTTATTAAAGGTGGAGAAGTAGTTACATAGCAAAAATGGCACAATTTATTCATCAATGGGTACAATAATTGCAAAATATTAAAATTAGCCCAAACAAGTCTAATAATATAAGCTTCTGAATGTTGACAATGTTTTTGGGGATTGATCCTATAGGACACAAAAGAAAATGCCATAAGTTCTAAGATTTAGAAAAAAATGGTATTTTAATTATGAAAGATGGGCACAGCTAGACTTCTTATAATTATAATATGGACTTTTAATTGGTTTATTTACTTATATCATCTGTGTTGAATTACAAAAAAAGTCAAATTTAAAATGATAGAATATCCCTCACATTTGTCTATTTAATCCTTTTCTGCACTCTCCAGTTAAGCTGAATTTAAATTTACAATTCATCATGAGACAGAAACAGCATTCCATAACAAATTAGCCATGTAACTTAATTGAAATCACTTTACATAAACAAATTACAAAATATTTAACGTAAGTTTGTAGAAAGACTGAAAAGAAACTTTTGCAGTAATTGGTCTAGCAGTCATCATTTAAGTAGCTTATCAAAATGCAAAAAAAGTTTACTTGACTGGAAGTATAATTGGCTATTTTTAAGCAAGTATCAATTGGCCATTCTTTATATGTATTATGGTAAATTATGTAGAAAAAACGTGGTACTAAATGCTTTTCCTGGTGCAAATGTATTGGTCTTCTGATTATCTCCATATACTTATAAGATAAAGGAATAGTCAAGCAACTGCAATAAACAAACATATCAATTTTTTAGATAAATTTATGATATGTAAAATTTATCTATGTATATATGTATAATTCACAAATAGGCAGTAAGATAAAACATTTTTTGTTTAATATGCAAAAATGGAATAAAATATACCAAAAGAAAATTATTTTATAATAATTTAACATTACCATACAATTTGTACAGCTTTAAAATTTAACTGAAGTAATAACAATTTAAATAATTATTACATGGCAAAAAAAAAGAGAGATACTGTGACTCAACTTAGCTTTCATATCTGTATTTCTCCTGTCTATTTTCTCTGGGTTTCACTACTCTGACTGTAAATCTGACCACACACAAAGAAGTAAGGATTAACATTCTTTTTTTTTGAGGACAAAGATGCTTTTTATAAAACTATGAATATCGACTTTTCATAAGAAGGAAGTCATAGCCCCTTTTTAGTATGCAGATAGCCTTTGGAGCAATTTCTCATTTCTGAATCTCTGTCCCCTTTCACTTGGACACATTTGAAAACTCCCCAGTTCTGAGAGTGTTCCTATTGCTGAGTCATACATGATCACAAAGGATCACAGTCCTGTGTGGAGAAGAAAGAAAGGAGTTGCTGGTAAAAGGAAAAATAAATCCACCATCTGCCTAGGGAGAACTGGACAGCTGCAAGGGAAAGGATGCTTTCTGTAACAGCTGATTTGTCACTCAGTCCTGGCTGGAATCATACAGCTCTTGGAGTTAATAGTGTCAACATCTTTTTTATTTTTTTTTTGAAACAAGGTTAATAGATGGCTTTTTCTGGCTCTCAGAAGAGTCTAGGTTAAGAGCTCCCTGGTGTTTCTTAGAGAAAAAGGAAGTATGCATGTGAGGACTCTATTTACATTGTGGTACTATTATGTAGTTAGACAGTGATATTATACCAAAATTCTGTACAACGCTGACAATGAACATTTTGTAATTTTTATAATTTTATGTCACAATTTCATGTGCCTTCATTCATTTCATTCCATTCTTACCTCTTTAACTTTATTTATTTGAAATTTTTGATTTTGTTGTTTGGACCCCATACCTAGCTGTGCTCAGGGCTTACTCCTGGCTCTGCATTCAGGCATCCATTCTGGCAATGTTCAAGGGACCATGTGTGGTGCTGGGATTGAACTCCGCTTGGCTGCGTGAAAGGCAAATGCCTTACCCGCTTGGAGGAGGTTATTCTCTGGCCCCATCCTGTTCCTCTCTTTATAGTCTGCCCTCAGTTTCTGTTACACAGAAAAACAATGGTATGATTGTACATGGAGAGAGAGAAAGAGAGAAAGAGTTTGTGTGTGTATGTGTGTGTATCTATCTATCTATCTATCTATCTATCTATCTATCTATCTATCTATCTAATTATTCTAGAAATTAATGCCTATAGGTAGAATATAACAAAACAAAACAGAATAGAATTTAGGATAGACTATAAACAGAAATAGAATTAAATCATTTTCCTGTTCATTTTGCACTTCACACTCCATGCACAGCACTGTGCTAGGTACTTCAAAATAATAACAATGCACTTTATAGAGCAATTAACAACATACCCAACATTTCAAATTAAAAGTTTTACTTCAGTGTGTATCATGAATCTTTAAGACCGACATTAAAATATGTAATAATCCTCAAAACATATCACAGAACAGGAACTGTATTTTCTGGGTTCTAGCTAGGAGAATATAATTAGTAAAATGAATCTATAAATGCAAAAAGTGTTTATTATGAGAACAGTAACTTGAAACTTATTTTTAATCCTGGGGGCAGAGTGGTCAGGACTCATGGAGGAAGTAATAATATCTAGGGTGTTTTTCTCCAAGGAAAAATAATAAAATCATTGATTTTGATTTACATTAGGAATCTTTGAAAGCATTGTATTGCATTAGAAGCAATGCATCTTTTATGTTACAATAACAGTTTTGAGCTAGATAATTTTATCCTCATCTACAAAAAAAGTAAACGAAGTTCAGACATACTAAGAAACATCCAAATTCAAAGTTAGTAACAGAAAAATCTAATGACAACATGTTTTAAACAGTTTCTAGAAGGCATTTTAGAAGGAAACAAAACAACACAGCATTTAATTATAGATTTTGTCGAGTGTATGGGTGAGATAGCAACAAGAATCTCTGAGTGATTTCAACCAAAGTATATAGGGAACATTTAATAAGTGGGAGAGGAAGGGACTGGGAGTATACACGAGAGTCAGGCATTGATGAACACTCTCTGAGACAAAGCATTTAGGTCTCCTATGCTCAATGTGCAATGATAAATCCTGACTTTATTGAAAAGTCTTGGTATTAAGGAAGATTAATCCGATGGCAGGACAGAGCTAGATTGAAAAGTAAATGAAAATTGTAAGGAAACTAGAGTGAAGACTGTCAAGGATAACAAAGATTTCATGTAAGAAACATGAAGAGAAATATACTGCAAAGAAATTTTAAAGATACTCATTAACCTGAGGAAGCTAGGCTGACAGTGAAACTTGGAGGTTTTTCACCTGGGAGGAAAAGGAAAAGCATTATCTTAACTGCGGAAATGTTCACAGCAGAATAAAATGAAAGAAACACATTTAAAGAAACACAATAAGTGTCACTTTAGAAATGCACTTATTTCCTGATTTGTATACTTAACAAATAATAGAAATTGAACATAGGAGAGCAGAAAGGCTTGCTAGGTCTAGAAACTCAGATTTCACATAAGTGAACGAGTAATGGCAATAACTGATGCTCCTGGAAATTAAGGACCAGAATGGTCGGAGAGATAGCACAGTTAGGTGCTTGTTTGCACATGGCTGACCTAGGTTTGATCCCTGGCACCACACATGGTCCCCCAGACCCTGCCAGGACTGATCCCTGAACACAGAGCTGGGAGTAATCCCTGAACACTGTCACATATGAAGCAAATTTTAAAAATAATTAAAAATAGAGCTGTTACTGCATTAGTGACAATGACTGCTAACAATTATATGATATTCCTCTAGTGCCATTCTAGGTGCTTTACTTATAGAAATGCAATCCTCAAAACAACCCTATGCATGAAAGAGTGTTGAAAGCTTCATTTTATGAAAGAGGACACTGACACATGAAGAATAGAGTGAGCTTCCCAGCTCTTTACATAATTCCATAGCTAAAAGAGACTCGTTGAGGTCTACAATTACAGAAATCACTAAACCACTGTCATTATTTTAGGTGTGTACTTTCCAGAACAAAAAGATAGAGGGTTGCAAGACAACCCAAACTCTTGGTGGTGATTTAATCTGAGGAAGAGAATATGAATTTGGGAAGTGTTAAAGAAATATTTTTAATTTGTCTCTATTATTTAAATTCCTTACAGAAGAGAAATCAAGGCTTGCGTGAGTATAATTGACTGAAATAATATGGATGCTATTAGCTTCATATATCATTATGGAGGAAATGCAGAATATACATTTATAAAAGCTCTTAATAATGACTTTTTAAGATCCTATAATTAGAGAAAACCACTGATGAAGATATGTTCTATTTCCCCCAATCTTTAGAGTGCCTTTCATTTTCATATCTTCTTTCATACAGCCTGTACAATATAGAATTTATTTGGATGTCAAACAAATGATATTAAACTTAATTTGCATATTTTAGTAATGCATTTTAATGTTCACCACTACAGCATTCTAGTTACAGGATCTATTTCTTTAACTCCAAGTGTGCTGATTTTAATTAGACAGCACTGGAAAAAACACAAATCTACCTGGCTAAATTTCTGTCTTGAACCAATGGGCAAGTTTTAAAATAACACTGTTAGTGCCTTCATGTTTCTTTTGCTTTGTATTCTCTTGTGTACTACTGAGATTTGATAGATCTTATATTTTCTCTATAAGCACCTATTGAGAAAATAGATTTAATCAAGTGAGGAATAAGATATAGAAGTTCTACAGAAATTCCTATAGGAAAAAAAACCTTTTCCAGAGCAGGATTTGCTTACTTGTTTCTTTCTTGCTGTGCTTGCTAGAGTTCTTCCCTGGAGATGGGTTCATAGTGTGACTTTAGTTTATCTTGCAAGCTTTTTACATGTGACTTTAGAATCAAGCCAGTCCCTGTCTAAGCTGTTCTTGGCAAGGTCCAGTTGACCAGTAATTCCCTACTATAAAAGAGGAGTACATTGTTCTTGCAAGTAATACTGGGTGACCCTAAGAAGATCAAATCTGGTATTTCATTGGAGTAATGAATGCCCTTGGGTTAGAAAGCAAGAATCTGTGGTCGCATGCCAATGGACAGTAGAGAAACTGAGACACACAAGGATCAGGTCAGAGCTAGTCCCCTTGGACACACAGAAAAAGTCATGCTTGCGCACAATAGGGAGGGAGGTTGTAGTTAAAGGTACAACTACAGATTTTCACAGATCTAGTGCACTGGGATGGTGCAGGTTGAAATGGTTCAGGAAAGAAACAAACAACACTGGCTGAGGAGTAACAACCGGGGCCACGTGCTGGAAAATGCTGTGCCCAGCAGGCACTCTGTGGTAATGAAAACCACATGAAATAAGTAGTGGGGGAAAGGCTCTCCTCCAGAAGCCTGGTGATGGAGCCACATCTGAACCCCATGGAGGGATTGTCTTGTCTTTCTGAGTGCCACTTAGTATCCTGTACTGACAAATTTCTCAACTTTTGCCTTACAGAGAGCTGTGGTGAGGGGATTCACCCATAAACAAATATGACAGGTATATGAACTGGCATAGGTCAAAGCGAAACAACTGCTAACAGCTACATGATGTCTCCTTTGACTTACTCAGCCAAGGCTTTGGCAATCTGAATTAAGCAAATGCTCACTTGCACAATCCCAAGGAGAGATAGGATCAATTAATGCTCTCTGAGGTTACAGAAAGTGAGTCATGAACTAAGACCTTTGACTCCTCTCACACAGTGTCTCCTCTGCCAATCTAACTTTCCAAAGGTTTTATTTTAAAGAAACAGCTAACTTTCAATGTATCTAGAAAATTACATCATATATTTTTAACAAGTCTAACAATGGAGACGTATTATAGAATTCTGGATAAAAGTCGAGACTTTGACTGAAACCCAACTATGAACACTTTATAACTGTCACAGTAATTCAATTAAGAAAAGTCAGGACTCAGTATAAGATCTTGTGACGATGGACTGGAGCAGTAGCACAGCAAGTAGGGTGTTTACCTTGCATGCAGCCGACCAGATTCGATTCCTCCATCCCTCTAGGAGAGCCCGGCAAGCTACTGAGAGTATCCCACCCATACGGCAGAGCGTGGCAAGCTACTTGTGGCATACTGGATATGCCCAAAACAGTAACAACAAGTCTCACAATGGAGACATTGCTGGTGCCTGCTCGAGCAAATCGATGAGCAACGGGATGACAGTTCTACAGTGCTACAGACAGTATATAAGATCTGAGAGTTAGGAAATATATAATTCACATGAATTTATAAAAATATCAAGGAAAACATGAATATAAACTAAGGACGATGGGATTCCAACATTCATAATTTAAAGGATGAGAAGGCAAAATGTTCAAAATCTTAAGACAATGATGAGAAAGAATGGCTGAAAAGATAAAAAAAAATCTACAGAAAATTAAAAATACTATCAAGCATAGCTGAGAAACAGCATATGATGTTGAGTTGAAAAAGAACTAGAAGGCTCTGGGTAACAAGAGCAAAGTGATAGTTTATTCTGGGTTTAAGAGCAAAAACAGTAGAGGAAATATATGGCTTGTACAAACCATTTTTAGGACAAGTACAGTAAGGGTTAGAGTTAGCAAGGTCACAGTCTTATAGACAAAGTAGAGTTAAAAAAACATTTTTGGGGGCTGGAGAGATAGCACAGTGGGTAGGGCGTTTGCCTTGCATGCGGCCGACCCGGGTTCAAATCCCAGCATCCCATATGGTCCCCTGAGCACGGCCAGGGGTAATTCCTGAGTGCAGAGCCAGGAGTAACCCCTGTGCATTGCCAGGTGTGACCCAAAAAGAAAAAAGAAAAAAAAACATTTTTGTTTGCTTTACCATTCTTTTATTTTCTAAATTACAACTTTATTGCGGCTGATCCAGGCTCAATTTCTCCATCCCTCTCCGAGAGCCTGGCAAACTACTGAGAGTATCTCGTCCACACGGCAGAGCCTGGCAAGCTATCCCTGACATATTCGATATGCCAAAAAGAGTAACAACAAGTCTCACAATGGAGACGTTACTGGTGTTCACTCAAGCAAATTGATGAACAATGGGATGACAGTGCTACAACTTTATTAATATATCATTGATTGCCTTACTGTATAAATTTCAAGAATATTTGTTTGTTTCCTTCTAGGAAAAATCCAGCTTTTCTTAGGGCTTACTCCTGATTCTGAGTTTCGGGACCACTCATGGCAGGCTGATGGGACTATGTGGAATGCCTGGATTAAAATGTGGATAGAACCTTAGTTGACCGCATTCAAGGCACCCTACCCATGATATTATTGCTCTGGCCCCATACGTGTAATTTTCATTTTAAAATAGACACCTCTGTAAGATTACATGGGGTTTGTCCTTTTAGTCTTGCTGCAGGAAACTTAGTTTACTCTAAAGTAATGTCCTTTCTGTATGGACACAGGAAGACAGTTAATGTTATGCTTTGTAACTTGGGAGCTGATTGACACCAATAATATTTACTCCTGGGCATCTGCTTTCTCCACTCAGTTTCCCATAGTTCTTAGCACCACAAAGCAGGGTCCCGAGGAGGGACGGAATGGACCCAGGGCAAGCTGTGAGCTACGCTGGCATCAAAATGGCCCAGGCCAAAGTGCCACAATACTCAACCATAAGTTGAGAGCATGGTCATAAACAAATGCTGTCATGATCCAAAAGTAACAACGAGACTAAGACCCTTCTGGGGTTAGGAAGACTTACTTGGCCTGAGGACTGTGCTCTGGAATATATAGTAAATGTCCTCATGAAGAACCAAACTTTAAGTCTGATATATCTCTTACTGTGCTCATACAGAATGACATTGCTAGAAATATTAGAAGTAAATTTACTATAACTATTTTAGCCAATTACTAGATGACGAAGCAAGGGACACACCCTGACGCACCCTTGTTTGGACCCCACCCTTGAGAGGATCTCCTAGTAATCTCCTTAGATGAGATTTTGTTAATCTCCTGGAGTAATGGTCTTACCCTTTTTTGTTGATTTGTTAATGTTCAAACCACCTTTGTGTTACTGCCCTAAGTAATTTGCTATATAAACTAAGACTGTGAGAGAAAACAAGGGAGACAGAAGAAGAAGATTGGGGAAACAGAAGAAGGAGACGGGGGAGAGAGAAGAAGATGACACAAGAGAAGACACAGAAGACACACAGGA
Organism: Sorex araneus; assembly: GCF_027595985.1. Lineage (NCBI taxonomy): Eukaryota > Metazoa > Chordata > Mammalia > Eulipotyphla > Soricidae > Sorex > Sorex araneus. Next base: position 396,536,107 of record NC_073302.1, on the reverse strand, counting down.
AGACACAGAAGTGAAGAAGACAACATAGACAGAAGATAACACAGAAGCAGAGACAGAGAGAGGTCGGAAGAGACCAGAGGAGAGACTATAGCAACAGAGACAAGAGACAGACAGAAGAGAGCATAGAAGCACACACAGAAGCAGAACACAAGGAGGAGCCGTCCCAATCCGGTCCTTACACAGCGGCTCAAGAGCACCGAACGCGAGCGGCGCATGCGAGAAAGAACTGCCCCGAGTGCCCTCGGACAACAAAACAACAGGACACATCATCGCGTCTCCTCCTCCTGCATGCCGACTTTGTGATGTTTTACACGCCTCTAAAATTTGTGTGCATTAGGAAGAAATAGTAGAAAAGAAAGAATGAATAAAGTAATAAAATAAATTAATGAAAAAGACAAGATAAGTGGATGGAATAGAGTTGAATATCCTGACACACAACCTCAAATATATGGCCATTTAATCTTTGATAAGGGAGTAGTAAATATGAAGTGGAGCAAGGAAAACCTTTTTAATGAGTGGTGCTGGGAAAACTGGACAGCTACAGGAAAAACAAAATGGACTCAAACTTCTACCTAATACCATGCACAAAAGTCAAATCAAGATAGATTAAAGACCTCAACATCAAACCCAAATCCATAAAACACATGGAAGAAAATGAAGGCAAAATCCTCCATGATATTGAAGCTAAAGGATCTTCAAAGATGAATTACTACTGACCAAGCAAGTAGGAGCAAAGAAAAACAAATGAGACTACATTAAACTCAGAAGCTTCTGCACCTCAAAAGCAATAGTGACCAAGATACAAAAACAGCTTAAAGAGTGGAAAACATTGTTCATTCAATACTCTTTTGATAAGGAGTTAATATCAAAGATATACAAGGCACTAGTAAAAAAACCTTACCAAAAAATAAAACCACAAACAAAACTAATCCCAACAAAAAATGGGGAGAAGAAATGAATATAAACTTCCTCAAAGAAGAAATTCGAATGACCAAAAGACACATGAAAAAATGTCCTTTATCACTAATCATCAGGGAGATGCGAATTAAATCAACAATGAGATATCATCTCACACCACAGAAACTGACATACGTCCAAAACATCAAGGACAAACAGTGGTGGCGCAGAAGCAAGGAGAAATGAACTCTCTTACACTGTTGGTGGGAATGTTGACTGGTCCAGCCTTTTTGTAAAACAATATGGGCATTGCTCAGAAACCTAGAAATAGAGCTCACATTTGACCCAGCAATAGCACTTCTGGGAATATAACTTGGGGGCCCCAAAACACAGAGCAGAAACACCATTTGAACTCTTACCTTCATTGCAGCACTATTCACAATAGCCAAAATCTGGAAACAACCTGAGTGCCCAAAGACAGATGAATGGATAAAGAAATTATGGCAAATCTACACAATGGAACACTACGCAGCTGTTAGGAAAACTGAAGTCATGAAATTTGCCTATAAATGGATGGACACGGAGAACATCATGCTGAGTGAAATGAGTCAGAGGTAGAGGGACAGATATAGAATAATGACTGCATTCATTTGTGGTATATAAAAATATATACTATAAAACTATATCCATGGCCAGGGAAAACAGGGACTATGGCTGGAATCTACCATAAGTGTATGTGGAGCAGAGGGTAGGTAAGGCAGAGATGGGGCCAATATCACAATAAGAGTTAGAAATTATCATGGTGGACAAGAGCTGAAAAGTATATAATGGGATATATTGCAAACCAAAATGACCCAAGAAGAAAAGAACCTTCTATAGAGAGCAATCTGGCAGGGGGTGGTGGGGGTGAAGTGATGGGGTGAAACTAGGAACATTAGTGCTGGGAAATGTACACTGGTGGAGAGATGGGTGTTGGAACACTGTATGACTTAAACAATCTTGAACAGCTTTGTAAAGGTCTATCTCACTGTGATTCAATAAAAAAATTAAAGAGATATATGAAATGGAGGCATAAGAGAAAAAAATAAATAATATCAGTAATAGTCATGAGTGCAGAGATGTCCAGTTGAGTCAGTACAAAAGTAGTATCAAATATTTAGAAGTGAAGGGGCATGTTATTGACATTTATTTCAAGTCCTCTATTAGCTGTGTAACAGGAAGACATATGTTATAGTTGAAACTATGAAGGAAACTTCAGAGACCTAAAATGAAAAAATAAAACAAAACATATAAGACCCAGGGCAGCTGCTCTGCACATAGAATCTCAAAATAGAAATCTGACATATTTGTGCTGAAATTGAAATCTTTGATCATTAGTTTTTCATCTTTAAAAGAGACATTTGAAGATGGAAAAGCAATGTTCAAAGGTTTAAAATAGTAACCGGAAGTCACAGAGCTAGTAGGTAGCAGAACCCAGGATTGAAAATGAATTGAATTAATTCAGTGAAGCCTAAAATCTATTCCCTGCAGTATTTTGAACCGATCTCTTACACCCAGAATAATAGTGATTTAGATAACCAGAAAAATTGAGAACAAAAATTGTTGACGACTTATGGTGTATTCATTGGAGGGGGGTGGGTTGTGTGACAACAACCAACAATCTCTGATTATAGTGATCTGAGAGTAAAATGAAAAAAAAATTGCTAACGGTTCAACTGAATCATAGTCAAATCATTGATGAGGATTCACAAAGACCATAGAGTTTGGGCAGTGAGTGACTATTACTACAGTGAGGCCTTCACTTTGCCAAGAAGAGAACATAATCAGAGGGATTAAATGATTGAGCAAATAGGAAGTTGTCTTTTGACAGCTGCAGATGGTGATGCGGTTTAAATAAAGAGCAGGCTGAATAAGACAGCTCAACAGATTGAAGCACACACACTGCTGAACTGTCTACCTGGCCACTTAGCACTGAACTGTCCCTCGTGAGCCAGCTCAAATATTCCAAAAGTAACTAACTCCCAGTTCTCCCAGGCACTAGTAGGGAGACTTCTCCACAAATGAATGAATGGAGAAGCAGAGCAATGGAATATGGAGATTCAAGAAGGTTGATGATGTCCAAACTGTTACGAAAATTACTAATCAACTCTATGTGATCTATTGTAAATTCATAAAATGTCTTAGATAATTAAGAAAACAGGACAGCACAGTGGGAAGAATCTGACCTTGGATCATAAAGTTCAAGTTCATCTACTTACTGGGCAGCTTCAGAAGCAACTTAAATTCTGTCTACTGTGCTCATTAGTTAAAAGAGACCTATAATTCGTCCCATGTGGGGAGTTTAGAGCATCAAAGCCAATGAGCACAAACATCTGGCCCATGGTAATCATGACAGTTACAGTCACATATTTACTGGAATAAACAGATTCTTACAATAAAATTGCCAGGTAAAGAGTATTACTTCAATGTGTAATTTTAGTTTTAAAAGTCTTCTCTCACTTTAGAATTTAAATGGGAGATTAGGGAGAAAAACTTTGTAAGGAGGTAAATATTCTTCAATATATTATTGCAGAAATATAATAACTATTTATAGCTGGTTTGTTTTGTTAGAAATAATAATGAATATGTATATTGATCAATTGATGATTATCCAAATCTGAATGATATTTCCATAAATAGATATCTATAGTCATATTTAACATTTCCAACAAAGAAGAAAAAAAGCTATTGCAGGAGACAAGGAAAAGGTGGATAAATGTGGTAGATCTATGTATCTACCCAAGTGCATAATTGAAAAGATTTAAGAAGATTGATATAAATACTGGAGCATCAATATTCTCCAATTATACTCATCAATGAACACTATTCACTGATAAGACACATTAGTGTTAAAAATGTTATAAATAAAGGAGTAAAGTGTATTCAGAGTGGCCTGGAAAATTATATTTCCTCAAAGTTAGTATAATAAGAGTGTTATCATTGTTTTTATTTTTAAGTTTTATATTACTTTTTTTATTTTCTTGAAGGAAAATTATGGTAATAAACAGCATAAGAATAATCCTATAAATCTGTAAACTGCTTCCATTTCTCTGCTATCTTTTCTTACCTGACTTTTTGTCTATGTAAAACTCAACATACCATTTCCAGGAAAATATTATAGTATTGAAAATTCAACAGTATTGAAAAGTTAACACAATAAATGCATAAAGTTAAGAGTTGACTTACTTTTAAAATATGCCTTAATTTTCCCTTCAGAAAGTAAAACACGACAAAATTCAATTTGCCAGACTGGAATAAGCAAGTCATTTTAATTAAGCCAATATTTTAATTAAGCTACCAAATTTAACTCTATGTACATCTGTTTTATATCAAGTCCATGAATTAGCAGTATATCATGTGACTGAATTTATAACTAATTTAACTTGAATATATTAATAAAATTCAAATTAGTTATAAGGACCACATATTATTTAACAAACTAAGGTTACTCAAATGTCTTAGTGAAAATATTATGATAACTAGAAGTCCACCAAGTTAGCATATTTTCTTCTATATACTAAGTTTCAATGAATATATCTAAAATCAGAGAACTTCATTAACATCTTAAAGGACATATTTTTCTAGATACTTTCAAGAGAATATTTAAAAACCAAATCCTTGATTTATCTGAAGTATGGAGCTGTTTTTATGGAAAAATAGGATTAGAATATAAAAACCAAAAATAAAATGTGTTAGTTCTTAGATGAATCAAAGGAAAAGAACGTGCTCATAACAGCATCAGCAAATGAAATAAATTCCTTAGAATGTCATCTAGAAATAGCAGTTAACCATAAAAGTAATTACCTAAAGAATAATAAGAGATTAATAATTGAAAAAAATTGTAATAGTTTGAAATAATTTCCTATCTAAAGCAGGCTTTCTGCACCTCAAAACAAATAGTGACCAAGATTAAAAGACAGCCCACACAGTGGCAAAAAATATTTACCCAATACCCAGCTTATAAGAGGTTAATATTCAAGATATATAAGGCACTGGTAGGAGTTTACAAGAGAAAAATATCCAATCCCATCAAAAAAGAGAAAGAGGAAAAGAACAGAAACTTCCTCAAAGAAGAAATACAAATGGCCAAAAGACACATGAAAAAATGCTAATCATCAGGGAGGTGCAAATCAAAATAATAATGAGATATCATCTCACACCACAGAGACTGGCACACTCAAAAAAGAACAAGGGCATCCATTAATGGTGTGGGTGTGGGGAGGCAGGGACTCTCCTTCAGTGTTGGTGGGAATGCTAACTGGTCCAACTTTTCTAGAGAACAATACGGGCATTCCTCAAAAAACAGGAAATTGAGCTTCCATACGACCCTGCAATACCACTTCTGGGAATATACTCTGGGGGAACCAAAACCACACAGCAGAAATACCATCTGCACTTACATGTTTATTGCAGCACTACTGGATCATTGTATGACCGAAACCTGATCATGGAACAGCTTTGTAGCTATGTATGTCATGGAGACTCAATTTACAAAACTAATGAATAAATAAAAATAGCAACCATGATTAAATAACCATCAAGTAAGGACTAGAAATGACATGACTACCATAACATTTCAATGTGAAAAAAAATAAATTTTGAAAATATTAAGTTTGAGGCATAAGGTACAAAAGTCTAGATGGAAAAAGTCTGCTTTTTTGAATGCAATGGATTTACACTGAATATAATCAATTATGTTAACATATTGTAAAACATAAATACACTGTAAAGCTCAAAAGTGGAAAAGTTAATAAAAATATCCATTTTTTGAGTAGTTAGGGCTGAAGAGATAGTACAGCAAGCAGGTCATTTGTCTTGCATGAGGCCTACCCGGGTTGGATCCCAGATACTCCAGATAGTTCCCGAAACTGGCCAGGAGTGATCCTTGAGTGTAGAACCAGGAATAAGCCTAGATCACTGCTGGGTGTGATGTCCCCCAAACAAAATAAAGCAAAAAACAAGCAGGCAAACAAAAAAATCCCCACTACTTTTTGAATGCTTTATTATAGGGTAATTTTATATATGGCTATATAAAATTTTATCTATATTATCTATAATTATTATATATAATAATTCATAAAGAATTTTATAGTTATAATTCCTACAACTAACCCATTGAAAAAATATTTTTGAGGCCCCAATAAGACATCTGATTAAATTACAGGAAAAATTAAAATGGAGGTATTTTGGAATCCAAAACATATGCTATTATTTTCTTCATAGGAGAACAATCCCCACCCCCTACCATATTTAGTACTATCTTTAGCATCTCTGAAGGAAGAATAAAGGCAAAAATCTAGAGATATGTATGTCCCAAATCTTTCTTAAGATCTTCTCCTGTGAGAGAATCTGATCACTGAAGAAGGCAGAGTTTAAATAGTTTTGCTATGTCACTTTTTTATAAACTTCATACTTTTCTTCTTCCTAAAGTTTTGTTTTAATTAGGTTATTCAAAAAATGGTGTCTAAACATGTAGGTGAGTTACCTTTGCTGGGTACAAAGGTACATGTGGTGTTAACACATTTCTTTTTACTTTTTCTCTTATCAGTGAATGTCATGCTTAACTGATGATTTGCCCAACATCTGTAGAATCTAGAGATATAGAGGATGGTTTTATTTGAAGCCCTCAAAATGATGCTCTTTTCTCTTTATGTGAATTTAATGATGTAGCAACTTATTTTTACTTTTAGTTTTTGGAGAGGGGAACTTAAAACCCTGATTGCCAAAAAAATCATCCATAGCATAATCAGGATATATATATATATATATGTATATATATATGTGTGTGTGTGTACAGATATACACACATATATGTATGTATGTCACTGTCACTATCATTGTCATTCCATTACTCATCGATTTGCTCAAGCGAGCACCAGTAATGTCTTCATTGTGAGACTTGTTGTTACTGTTTTTGGCTTATCGAATTCACCTTGGCGAGCTTGCCAGGCTCTGCAGTGAGGGCCCAATACTCATGGTAGCTTGCTGGGCTCTCTGAGAGGGGCGGAGAAATCAAACCCAGGTCGACCGCATGCAAGGCAAACGCCCTACCCGCTGTGCTATCGCTCCAGCCTATATATATATATATATAATATATATATGTATATATATGTATATATATGTGTATATATATTTCCTAAAAATATATAGAAACATGTTTCCCCTTCCTGTTTCTCTTTGCATTTTGCATTTTTATACAATTTGCCCTTTGTTCCATTACTCCCCATTTGTATTAAGTTTTCTATCAATTCCACAAGAAAAGAGGCCATAAAACCTTATAAATATTTTACCCCAATATATATTTTTCTTTTTAACAAAATATATCTGATATTTACATTTGCTTTTAGCTTTGTTTGTTTGTTTGCTTTGCTGGGGGAGGGGAGGAGGCACATACCTGTAGGTGCTTAGAATTTACTCCTGGCTCTGCATTCAGATATCACTCCTGCAGCCTAAGGGCATTATTTGAGGTGCTGCAGATTGAACCTGGGTCTGCCATGTGCAAAGAAAACACTCTACCCAAATATCTCTTCAGCTTTTAGTATTTTGCATTGGTCCCTTGTAAACTCCAACAACAAATTCATTTGACAAATGACCATCAGTTCTTAAATAGTTAAGTTAAAAATTAAAACTAAGAAATTTAAAAATTCTGACCCTTAACAGATATATGAAAAATGTGCAGTTTAATTAGTCATGAAATAAATAAAATGTAATCTATAGAAAGACAACACTACAAACCCAACAAACTTTCATAATAAATTATTATCTGGGAGTAACTGGACTCTAATACCCTGATGATGGCATGAATTGGTACAATAACTGAAAAACAGTTCAGTAGCATTTACTAAAACTGGACAATGCATCTTCCTTAATTCAGTAAATCACACTGTTAGAATGAATCAAGAGAAAACATATGCATGGTTACAAAAACATGAAAATATATTTTTACAGTAAAATAACATTTCAACAGCTGTAAAAACACAAATGATCAGCTAAAGGAGTAAGGGTAAACTACTGAAGCATGCTTTTAGAAAAAAATACTAGATAGAAATGGGAAGACATGAACTATAGCAGACACACCACAGATTAATTTCATCATATTACTAAACAAAAGATGTTATATTACTAAACATAATTATGCTATGAATGCACCATTTACATAAAGTTCTGAAAGTTGCAAACTGATAAAAGAAGATAAATATCAAAATATTGGGGTTTAGACAATGGTCACTGAATGCCTCTATTTCAAACTACAACACCCAAAATGAAAGAGAGAACAAAAGGGAATGCCATGCCACAGAGGTGGGGTGGGAAAAAGGGGGGATGGGGTGTGGGTGGTGGGAGAGATACTGGGATCGTTGGTGGTGGAGAATGGGCACTGGTGGAGGAATGGGTACTCGATAATTGTATGATTAAAATGTAAGCACGAAAGCTTGTAAATATGTAACTTTATCTCAAGGTGATTCACACACGCACACACACACACACACGCACACACATATATATATATATACATACACATATATATGGGTTTAGGGGTTTAGGGGAATATTTTTAAAGGTACAATAGCAGTACTAGGGTACTGGTTATTTCTTTCTTTTTTATTAATTAATTTATTTTTTTAATTAGTGAGTCACTGTGAGGGTACAGTTACAAATTTACCCATTTTTAAAAAAATTTTATTTATTTTTTATTTTTTTAATAAATTTTATTGAATCACCATGTGGAGGGTTACATAGTTCTCAGGATTATGTCAGTTATACAATACTCAAACACCCTTCCCTTCACCAGTGCCCATATTCCATCACCAACCACCCCATTATACCTCCGCCCCCTCCCACCTCCCCAGAAAGTGATCAATTTCACTTCGTTTACACTTTATCTTGGTTACATTCCATGTTTCAACACATAACTCACTATTGTTGCTAGGGTTTCCCCCCAAAAAAGAAAAGACAGTCCTACTGTCAAGGAAGCATTTGATAGCTCTCCATTGCTGAGAATGTAGAGATATTAAGTCCCGCTGTTTGTTACATAACTTTTCTATTTCCACCCCCCCTTCGTCCCGCGCCTGTTTAGTAATCACCATGCTGCCTGACAAAGGGAAAAAAAAACGAAAAAGATGGTTATTTCCCGTTTCAGCCAGCGTGGGGCTCTGGCTTAGTTGATAGTCTGGTAGAATGTCTGCCAGCAGTTTCTGGAGCCAAGAGTAATACGCTGGTATTGGCCCCGGCTCGAGATTCCACCAGCGTCCCACTGTTCCAAGTACATAATAATTTATTCCCTTGTATCCCATTCCCACGCCACCAGGTCCGTGTCAGCTTAATGGACATCATACTATGGTTAACGCCACACCGCATTTCTTCCCGGGAAAGAAGGATATTTCTTCTCAGCCAGTGTGGGGATATGGCTTAGTTCAGTCTATAGAGATGGCTACCACTTTGATTGCCTTCAATATTTCAGCAAAAGACTTACTATTCTTGTTAGGATTTCCCACCAAAGTCCGACCAGTTAAAAAGGAACCATTTCATATTGGTTATGATTAAATGACATTAGGTCGCGCGGCCATGGCAGTGGCCGCACGGCTTTGAATTTCTGTATAAAGTCCAGGAAAAGTACAGCCAGAAATTACACGTCACTAATACTTTAACCCTATTATGGTCCCCCCAAAGTCCAACCCGTTACAAAGGAACCATTTCATATTGCTGTTGATTAGATGACATTAGGCTGCTGCGGCTGCGCGGTTTTGGGTTTCTATATAAAGTCCAGGGAAAATTCTGCCTAAAATTCTATCGCTACAATCTTTTACCCTTCAACAAAAAACTCAGTACTATTGTTTGGAGTTTCCCCCCACGGTAAGCCCTGCTAAAAATGAACATTTACACATTGCTGACAATCAAGAGATATTAGGTCTTGATTGCAATAGCAGCCGCGCGGTTTGGGATTTCTATATGAAGTCCAGGGAAAATACTTTTGGTAATTGCTCCGAGCACACAGTTTGGAGGCATTTGGGGAACGCCGCTCATGTCCAAAGTGGTTCAGTTGCCTCCGGGGTCGATCTCGCGTGGCGGCACAAAGGGCACAAATTTACCCATCTTCATGCTTGTGTTTCCCTCACACAATATTCAAGAACCAATCACTCCACCAAGTGTCCATTCTCCACCACCAATGAACCCAGTATCCCTTCCACCCTCCAATCCCATCCCCCTCACCCCACTCTGCCTCTGTGGCAGGGTATTTCATTTTGTTTTCTCTCACCTTTTGGGTGTTGTGGTTTGCAATAGGGGTACTGAGTGGCCATTGTGTTCAGTCTCTAGTCTACTTTCAGCACGCATCTCCCTTCCCACGCGGGATCTCCAACCACATTTTACCTGGTGTTCCCTTCTCTATCTGGGCTGCCTCTTCCCCCAGCATGTGAGGCCAGCTTCCAAGTCATGGAGCCAACCTCGTTGTATTATACACTACTATTCTTGGGTGTTAGTCTCCTATTCTGTTACTTTATATTCCACAGGTGAGTACAATCTTTCTATGTCTGTCCCTCTCTTTCTGACTCATTTCACTTAGCATGATACTTTCCATGTTGATCCACTTATATGCAAAGTTCATGACTTCATCTTTTCTAACAGCTGTATAGTATTCCATTGTATAGATGTTCCAAAGTTTCTTTAACCAGTCATCTGTTCTCAGGCACTTGGGTTTTTTCCAGATTCTGGCTACTGTAAACAGTACTGTGATGAACATATAAGTGCAGATGTTATTTTGACTGTACTTTTTTGTTTCTCTAGGATATATTCCCAGAAGTGGTATTGCTGGATCAAATGGAAGCTCAATTTCTAATTTTTTGAGAAGCGTCCATATTGTTTTCCAAAAGGGCTGAACCAGTCAGCCTTCCTACCAGCAGTGTAGAAGGGTCCCTTCTCCCCACATCCTCTCCAATAGCGGTTGCTTTTGTTTTTTTGGATGTGTGCCATTCTCTCACATTAGTGTGAGGTGGTACCTTATAGTTGTTTTGATCTGCATCTCCCTGATGATTAGTGATGCAGAACATTTTTCATGTACCTTTTAGCCATTCATATCTCTTCCTTAGAAAATTTTCTGTTCATTTCTTTGCCTCATTTTCTGATGGGGTTGGATGTTTTCTTCTTGTAGAGCTCAACCAGTGCTTTATATAAGGTACTGGTGATTTCTTACCTCTTGAGCTTGATGTTGGTTATTTGTATTTGCTCAATTTTTGGATATCTAATCATGCATACACTATTTTTTGCAACCTATATACTCTTTTGAATACATTTTATATGTGAAAAAAAAGGTATATTAAAGTATGTCTCGGCTCTCTATGTTATGCGCCTAAATTTGTGTTCTAAAGACTTAAGACAGAGAAACAAATGTTACTGTGTTATCATCAAAAATCTCAAACGGTTGGCCAAATTAAAGAAAATTAAAGAAAAGGGGGGCCGCACTTCAAAATTCTATCTTATAAATACTATTATTCAATTTCTTAATGTGAACTTGTTAGAATTTTCAAGTTTTACATTCATCTATGAATTAACAAAACCTGTTCATTCCTTAATTCATTCCCTAACTCATTCTACGGTTACTAATTATTTACAAGATTCTAAACACATGGGTTTTAAGAAGTTTTTATAATCTTTCTAATACTTAAGTAACAAATGCAAAGTGCCTGTCAGGATCAGAGGGAGAAAGAAACTGGCTCTGGCCACTGGTCCAAGTGTGCATTGTGTGAGTCCTGAGGCCTGTGCAGCGTTGTGAAGGGCTTGCTTCTATGGGAGGGATGGCGTAGCAACGACTTAGCATCAACTGATTCTTTTCATTTCAGTTGTGTGGGAATCACAATTTACTATGTGCAACCAACTGGTTTTCAAATGTAAGCTGCCTTAGAGAAAACAAACAAGAAACACTGTTTGTGACAAACAAAGTACATCTGTGAGCTGAATCAGGCATATGGCTGGCAGTTTTTTTAGTGTCTAATCAAACTTAAGGGGCCTGAATGCTCACTGTGCTACAGCCATGGGCAGCCCATTTGCCCTTTGGGGACTCCAGCACTATACTCATTCTCTGACTGAAGTCTCAGAATTAAAAGTATAAAAATAAACAGCCTAATCATATGCATAATATTTGATTCTTAGTATAAAATACTGCATAGATGTTTTGGTCAGTAAGACATAATTATTGTGTCTTGTAAAGAAATAAACTAGCCTTGAAATATTGGCGTGAAAAAAAATCAACTGAACATTAAAAAAAAACAACTTTAGAATACGAATGGTTTTTATTATACACACATGTTTACAGAAATTAATATATCAGATTCCTATGAGTATTTTGGAAGTTAGGCCCAAACACCAGTTTCCTTTGATTATTTCATTGACATTTTCTGTGTACTCATAATATTCAAATGGAAAAATAAGCTTCATAGCAGAGCTGGCTGCTCCCTGGGGATTTGGCCTGTTACTTTTTTAAATTAAAGCTATGACCAGCATAGTCCTTTCCTGGCCCTTCATTCCCAAGAGAGGCAACAGGAAAGATGCTCAGTAACACTGCCTCCCTTCCCCCTGAGCCAGCAAGGATATAGAAGGACAAGCCTCTTACTAACTTCCTCACACACGGAGATGGTGTAAAAGAGGGCAATGAGTGATGTGTGTCTAGCAGTCGGCTTTCACAGCAGCTTTCTTGGAACCATTCTCAGATGAAATGGAGCACAAGGAATCCTTTTTCCCTCCCTAAGGCCTAAAGGGAGCAATCTGTCTACCCTGAGACATTCTTTAATAACCTCTGGGATTTTAGGCATCACAAGAGTAACAGACTGCAAAGTCCTGAAGAAAGTATCAAGCTCAACTTTTAAGGTCCTACAGCTCATGATAATGCCTTTACGTATCACAGAAACTTAGGTTTTGATCACAATGAAGTAGAATAAAAACAATGCAGAAGATGAGCCCTTGGGGTACAAGATACATTTCTTTTTAAAATACTGGAAATAGGCTGGAGAGACTGTACAGTGGGCAGGGTGCTTGCGTTGCCTGCCACTGACCTGAGTTTGATCCCTGGCACTCTGTTTGGTGCAGAGATCACCAAGAATGATCCCTGAGCACAGAGCCAGGAGCAAACCCTGCACACAATTTTGTTCCCCCCAACAGAACAAAAAATAAAATAACAAAAATACTAAGAGTATCTTCTATGCACTGTTGGGTGTATGCCCCCAAATATATAAATGAACAAAAAAAACACAAATTTATCATCTTCTAATACTAATTTCTAAAGAATAAATCTTGATATAATATAATATTTAATTCAAAATTACTTATCTTTTCCTATTGTGTTCTATATCTTTTAAATTATGACATATTTCTGCATATGATCCCTCTTTCTTTATTGCTTGCTTTCTTGATGGTATCTTCCTTCCTTCCTCCTTTCCTTCCTTCCCTACTTCTTTTCTTTTAATGTTTTGTTTTTACTTAGGCCCCATGATTTGTAACACTGTTCATAATAAAGTTTCTGGCTCAGGGTGTTCCAGCACCACACCACTACTAGTTAGTGTCTTCCTTCCAATGTCTCCACCCCCATCACACTCAGCTCTGTACCGGTTTCATTTAAATGCATTAGGGCATTAATCTTCATCATCATCATCATCATCATCATCATCATCATCATCATCATCTTGTTGATCATCGATTTTCTTGAGCAGTCTCAGTAACATCTTCATTCGTCCTAGCCCTGAGATTTTAGAAACCTCTCTTTACTCGTCCTTCCCAACAGTGCCACATTGGAGGCTCTTTCAGGGTCACGTCAATGAGACCCATCATTATTACTGGTTTTGGCATATGAATACGCCACAGGGAGCTTGCCAGGCTCTTTCTTGAGGGCAGGAAACTCTCGGTACCTTGCCAGGTTCTCCGAGAGGGAGAATAGGACATGAAAGCCCATCAAAATGTGTAACCATTAGGTTTATAACTACATCTTCATCCAAATTATAATCTGAATATTTCTGTAAACTTAAAATGAGTTTAGTATGTTAAAAGAAAACTGATAATTATTGTTAAATAATAATAATTTCCATATATTTATCATACTTGAATGATTAATTCTCACTCTGGATTTCTCTTAAAACTAATCAGCTCCAACACTGTGAAGACAGTCAAAATGAAACAAATGGAAATAAATTGGGACAAAATTAAAAAAAAAACACTGAAAAACAGATTTGGAAATCTTTTTAGAAACTGTTGTAGCAACTCTAAGCACGGCCATGTATGGTCCCCAAACTAGAACTAAAACAAACAAAAATAACCACATGTGAAGTACTGAGAAGAATAACTTAATTACTGGCCCTTAAAATTTTGAATTTGTTTTACCTCTCCAAAACCACTTAGAATAACTGTAATGGGAGAGACAGACAAAGATTAAGGTTCTTGCCTTGTATAAAGCCAACCAACTTAACTTGGATTCCTGTTACCACATAAAGTTCCCAAAGCAGGAGTTACTGCTGAGCACATAGACAGGACCAAGTACTGAACACAGACATAGCACAATATCCCCATAAATAAATAAATAAATACATATATAAAACCATTACATAATCACTCTATCTTAAACATGTAAAAAAACAATATGGCTAGTAGATTGCTAATGACATCTAAAATTACCTTTTCCTATATATTAGTGTCCTGTATAAACTCATACCTTATGTGTGGGCAGAATCTACTCTAGGGTGGTCAACCACTCAGATTATAGTATTCATATGATGGATAAATAGCAATTTTCATAACTAAGTTACATTATATGAGTTCCTTTTGGTCAACTGGACTGAAAAAATTGCCTGTTGGTGTTGAACAAATGTAAGGATGGGTAAAGTGACAAGGATCTGCAGGTGTCATCTAAGATAAAAGAATGGTGGTTGGTAATACATCAAGCAAGTGCAAGATTAGGGGCCAGAGAGATACTACAGCAGGTAGGGTGCTTGCCTTGCACATGGCCAACCTGGGTTCAGTGGCCCTAAAATCAGCTAGGAGTCATCCCTCAGTGCAGAATTAAGAGCTAACCCTAAGCAGCAAAAGGAAAAACCAAAAAAATTAAGAGCAAACCCTGAGCCCCAAAGCAAAAGCAAAAAAGAAACTGCAGATTTGAGTCCTACACCTTCAATGAAGCAAATATTTCAGCAACTACAAGATCTTGAAGATATTACAGTCCATATAAAATTTGATTTTAGCCTTGAGAGACCTTGAACTATGAGGCCACCCATCCAGTCCTACAGAAACTGTAAGACAAGATATATGTTTTAAGCTTGTTGATTTTTGATATTTTTCAACAAGTGGCAAGTGATGCAAGTGATTTTTCAACATATAAAACTAACACAAATAGTAACATGCTAAATTCACTTTGTTCTAACAAAAAATCATTTGTTAAATAATGAAAGCAAAGTAATTTTGCAGTTCAAGGCATTTAGACCTTTCCCAGTTCTCCAAAATCAACTTTCAAAAGTAAAAAGGACTCAATTTCTGAACTTTAAATGGTTTTTACTTATTACTGCCTTTGTCATCATTCAACTACTTCTTAATCTCGTCTATTCTGATTATTCTATTATGAATTTCTGCTATCCTGGTCTGTACTAGTTTCATCTGCTTGGGCTCTGCTTACATTGAAGCTCCCTAGACATCTGCTGTCATTTAAATAATGGCATTTTCAATTGACTTGGTAAATTGAGAGAAGAAAAATGAATTGAGGGTAGGAGAAATGAAGAAGTGGGAGCAAGAAGGGAGGGGACAGTGAGGAAGGAGTAGGGATAAGGAAGGGCTAGCATGGATGTGTTGGGAGAGAGAGAGGTAGGGAGAGAGAGAGACAGACAGATGGACAGAGAGAGATAGACTTGATAATCGTCAGGGACAGTACTCTAGAACTCACTAACTCAACTTATTCTTATCCTCTCTTTCGCTTCAGCAGCTACTTTTTAAATAACTTTAAAATAAAATTAAGAGTTGTAACCGAAACACTGAATATTTTTACAGTTCTCATAAAAACCTCCTCAGCTCTCTCTTGCTCTAAAGATTGTTATTCTTCCAAATTATGAAGAAATAAAATTTGAACTGCTTTGAAAATTCTCTTTTATGAACAACATTCAATAAAATACTAAGTTATATAAACTCTCCTGCTGATCGGTTTCTCACATCACTTCCATACTTGTTTTTCTTTGCTATTACAAGAACACCGCTGCATGGTCTTACAGAGGCTTCTGTAACAAACTCTTTTAATTTCTGCCTTTCAGCTCTCTCTACTTGAATAAATCCTAAGTATTACTAATGTCATTCAATCAAGCACTGTTCAAACTTTTTCAAGACTCCATGGTATTTTTAGATATAATAATGAAATTTTAGTGGCATTAAAATATTTCTCCAACTTGTCTTAACATTATTAACAGTTGTTTACTAACCAACCAGATTAATGTCAGCAAAATGAGCCCTTGGGTATCTACCTCTTAGGTTTTTGAATGTATGTATTTTGTTGTTTATAACAATTTACAAATTCTTATTCTCTCATATAAAATTTTATCAAATCTCCAAGGAGATTTTTCGCTAAATATGTCACTGCTCTTATTATCATATGAACATGCTTCCTTAATTACATGCCACATTTTATTTCAAATATAGATTTTCAATCAAATTTTATATTTAGATAATCACTTGAGAAAAATATTGAATGTCATGTATATAAAAATAAGTTATATTTTGTTATAATTTTGCTAATTACAATGCACCTCTATGGTGCATAATTAACTTTTATATTCAACCACAGATGACTAATAATCAAAATATGATAATTAAAAAATTCTACATAAGGGCCGGAGTGATAGCATAGTGTGTAGGGCATTTGCCTGCATGTAACCGGCCCAGGTTCGATCCCTGGCATCCCAAAATGTTCCCCCACCACCAGCCCAAGCACCACCAGGAGTAATTCTTGAGTGCAAAACCAGGAGTAACCCCTGAGCATCGCTGGGTGTGACCCAACAAGAAAAAAAAATTCTACACATAAGAATACTTTACACCTGAGGTAACTCAACTAGAAGCTTTCTGCAGAGGCAAGTGAAGTAAGCATTTCAAATATTGCTACCTATATTTGTACCAGAATATTAACTAGTACAAAGTATATCAGAAATGAATTTCACTAGTAAATGTAAGTTTTTTTGCATGTAGTGAATAAAATATTTGAGTCAACGATGCTTTTAGATAAAAGGAAAGCGTATACTTAATTACAGAAATACCTAGATCTCTGTTTTATCTGTGTTGCATCTAATTGTAGTATTTCACCATCAAACCAAAATTAATATTACATATTCTGACATCAGAATACAGTTTAATATGCTTCTATGTGAAACTATGATACAAGTGTTTTAAAATGTGCCTAAAATAATTAAGGGTTGAACATTTGTTAGGGCAGGTTATACAACTGATCTTCAGGCACAGCTGTTAGTAAATATATGTGTGGCTGAATTCAGTTGAGATTTTCTTTCTTTAAACTGCATCACTAGTTGTACAGTGTTGGGGAAGACACACAACTTTAGTCAACTCACAATTACTTCTCACACCATCTTCAACACTATATATAGTAATTCTCTTTGTATAAATTTATATGTGTGTGTTGAAATGTATGTTCAATGTATATATCTTCTAGCTGGCAAGATTTTAAAGCTTCAGAGATTATTTTTCTGATTCAAGAAAACAAAATCAGGGCAGCACAAGTAGTTTTACTCTCTTCGAAAGAAATGCTATGATCTTCAAGCAGACTATTATTATGTTATTTTTATTGATAGCAACACATAAAAAACATCTTACCTCCAAATGATAACCAACTCTGATAAAGGCACAGTGTGGGTCAAAAGCTCCAGTACCACAGGTCAGAAGGTGCGTCCTGTTATAGTGATGCAAGACTCGAACATAATTTGCACATTCACCCTAAGTCAGGACAGAGGAAGGGGAGAGAAAAACAGTTACTGTGTGATAACCTAATTAGCACTATTTTGATTTTTGCTTTTTCTCTCCCCAGAAATTTCATGATTTAATCTTCATTTATGAAAGGAAGCCAGAAAAACAGATGAAAAGAGAACCAGCAGAAAACATTGGGGAAACAAGCCGTCCTGATTACAATTTCTAGTACACAATGGAGGCGCCGAAAAAAAAAGCACTCTTAAAGAATACATTAAAATAAATAGGCTTTCATAACAATATATTTGTCTAAGAAATTAGTTTATTCACAATATGACTATTATTAAATATAAGGAAAAATAATGAATTAGCATAAAGACAGAGAGCCAGTAAATAGGAAAAGCTTTATTACCCAGAAGGAAACAAAAAAATCTCTGACATAATAGAGCTCCATTGTTTAGGATTAATGTTATATATTCAAAGTCATAAATTCAGAGAAAACACTTGCATAGATAAGTGCCACATAAACATATAGCAATACAACCAAAAGTAATGTGTGTATGTATATAGTACCAGGATCAGATCTATTTATCATGTAAGATGTGTTCTACAACTTAACTACATTCTGGTACTATACCTGGTACTATAATACTATAACAGAGAAATCAGTAAACATTTCATAATGTTTTTAATATTCTAATAAAGGAGCAAAATGTAAAAGTATTTACTTTTTGTATTTGATGAATCACCCAGTCTCAGTTGTAGCTATTTTCCTCTTTAACTACAGCATAGACACAGCCATAGAAAACATAATACAAATATCTGTAGTTATGTACTGATAACCCTTCCTTTACCATAGCCCCCCCAAGAAAAGAGCAGGCCACATTTGGGAAAACATGTCTTATGTGCATATGCTGAGACTCACTGCATTCTTTTTAAAAGACAGAATATTTATTTTATTCATCTCTGTATTCCTGTTGATCAAACAGTACCTGAAACATTTGTGCGTTTTACAAAGTTGTGTTCTACTATTATGCTATATTTGGCACATTTCTAATATAAAAGTCACTAGGTTAAAGATTTAATATATTAATCACTCCTTGAGTTTTATTATGACTATGCCAAATCAAAGAAGTTTTAAATTATGGCAAAGCAATTTAATTCTTTTATTCTAGCAAACATGTTGGCAAATTGGGTATTTCTGGTTTGTCAAAAAAATGAAAAAAATGTGAAGTTCTATTTGTATATTGATAGCGATAAGCTTAATAACAATGCATGCAAAATTCAGTTAATCAAATGCTTTGGAAGTACAGACTTTTTACTTTAAATGTGACAGTCTTATAATTAACACGTTATATCATTAACCTAAAATATAACATATAACTCATATGATAAAAGCATCAGAATAAAAGGGCCAGCATAACCATCTCATCATTAATGATTCAAAGTGTAATATTTCCTTGGTAAGAAGTAGCAATGCATTCCTAAACTGATTAGCCAAGAAACAGATATATTTACTTCTTTAATTTTGCCCTCATGTAGCATTTTATCCTGTGCATGACACATGTAGTTAAGAAATGTAATCAGTTAAGCATGGAAAAATAGTTTATTTCTCACATTGCTATAAGCAACAGCTTTATATGTCCTTAAACTGGCACATCTTGGATGAGCCAATTGCACCATACTTTGGCTCCTATGAGCTTTATACAACACAGTCTAAGAGAGTGTTCAATTAGTCAACATCTTGCTGTGGACTAAAGAAGCAAGAATGCCTTGACTCATTTCTTGGCTAGGACCCAGTTGCTACAGAAAATCAAGAGTTGGTATAATGTATGTTAATCTTTGTACTACATTATTTTTTCCCCCTGATAGCCAAGGAGAAACTAACATTCAAAAGATGGAGAAGAAAAAACATAGAATGACTGTACTCATTTGTGGGATTAAAAACAAAAACATAGTATGAGACTAATCAGTAGAAACAAGGGCCAGGACAAATAGTCCATGGTTTGGAGCCTGGGGTAGAGGGCAATTGGGATAGAGAAGGGATTATAATGACAATGATGGTTGGACAGGATCTCTCTGGATGGGATGGAAGTGGTAAAAGGACCAAACATGATGGCCTAATGTCCTCTCAGTATTTGCATTGCAAACTCTAATGCCCAAAAGGGTGGGGAGGGAGGAGGAAGAGAGGGAGAGAGATAAATAGAGAGAGAGAGACAGAGACAGAGAGACAGAGACACAGAGAGACAGAGAGAGAGAAAGAAGAAAAGTGCCTGTCATAGAGGCAGGCTGGGGGTGGTGGTGGTGGGGGCATTGCAGGAGGGATTTGGGAATATTGGTGGTGGGAAATATACACTGATAGAGGGATGGATTTTGGAACATTGTATGACCAAAACTGATTGCAAAAGCTTTGTAACTATATCTCACATGATTTAATTAAAAAAAATTTTAAAGATGTGCATTCCCTACTATAGAGACATGCATGGTATGATCAGCCAGCTACAACTAGAATGTGGAAGAATTTCATTCAAGTTTAAGTGTGTGAGGAACCTTGTTAGAGCTGTTCCTGAAGCACGGACTTATTTACTCAGACACTGTAGGGAATTATGTAAGAAGAAAAGAAAAGAAAAGAAAAGAAAAGAAAAGAAAAGAAAAGAAAAGAAAAGAAAAGAAAAGAAAAGAAAAGGAAAGAAAAGGAAAGAAAAGGAAAGAAAAGAAAAAATGAAAGAAAAGAAAAGAAATATTGACTCTGTAAGTATGCGAGACCCTGATATTATTGCAGAATACAGAAAACATGTTTATCGCCCTTGCCTTCTATCTTTTATTTCCCCCATTTTGTTTCTTTATTAATGTTTTATTGAGGCAAAATTAAATTTCAGAAGAAATGTGCTTAGATTTTTCTTTTTTCTTTTTTACTTTGTTTTTTTTGGGTCATACCTGGCAATGTATAGGGGCTACTCCTGGCTCATGCACTCAGGAATTACTCCTGGCGGTGCTTGGGGGATCATACGGGATGCTGGGAATCGAACCCAGGTCGGGCATGTGCAAGGTGAACACCCTACTAGCTGTGCTATCTCTCCAGGCCTCTAGATTTTTCTTAAATTAAAAAATAAAACTACGTGAGGAGTCAAAGTTATAGTAGGGTCTTGGTTTACATATGGTCAACCCGGGTTCAATCCCAGAATCACATATAGTATCCTAATCACCACCAGGAGTAATTCCTGACTGCAGAGCCAGGAGTAATCCCTAAGCATTGCCAGGTGCAGTCCAAAACAAAAAATAAAACATAACACTACCTGAAATTATTTTTCCCCAAATATATAGAAATAAATGTTAGAATTAAAATTTATATTAATTCTGAGTTGATTAAAATGTAATAAATCACATCAACTGCATTTGAGTCTATATTGAAATCAATTTAAATATTTACATGCATATATGTGCATACTGGATATGGATAGACAAATTTTTATGAGCTAAATTTCACCTGTACTTTTTAAGCATAAATAAAGGGGTTTTAGTCCCTTGTGATTAACCAAGAACATAAATGATGATTTGTTTCATTTATAAGGAGTAATACTCACTGCATCTTTTCCTTTCATTATGCATTCTTCAATTTTTAGTGCTGTGCTAGGCCAGTGTATCTGAAACAAAAGATAACACACTTTAATATGATGAATAAAAAATTACAATGAAAAAACATTTTTCCTGCAATTCTAAATATTTTCATTTTGTTTAATTTTGGGGGAAGATAAAATGAAACTTTATCTTCTTCACATCATTACTTGCCTAATTAAGGCACGTATTTTTGAGGTCTAGTTCATGTTTACCACTTTTTTAAAAAATCCCTATGAGGGTTAGAGAAGTAATACAGCACATAAGGAATTTACCTTAGACTTGGCCAGGCCAGGTTCAATTCCTGGCATTCCATATGGGTCCTAACCTTTGTCAGGAGTTATTCCTGAGTCCCGTATCAGAATTAAACCCTAAGGAGGCAGGTGTGACCCAAAACCAACCAAAAATTGCCTTGAAGGCTCCCATCAAACCTCAGAGTCTTAGAAACTGCTCAACCTTCAAATACTCCTGTCCTGCACATAACCTGCTGTCCAGTATTCCTCCTGGTCTGAAGCGCTGCCTCTCCACTGCCAGCACCAACTGGAGCCCCTATACTTTTACCTCTCAGCATGGAGCATGGTGAGTGGGGATTCAGTAACACAATATTTCCTACTGGGGAAGGATTTGTCCTGTGAAAGGATTATGGGGAAAATGACATAAAGCATTTATCTATAACATATCACCTATTAATATGCCACAGAAGCCTTTCTTTATTTCTTCAAATGTTTACCTCCACCAGTTTTCTATTAAATTTCAGAAATTTTTAATTATACTTTCAAGTCTGTTGTAATTCTTCTCTGAAAAGAGATGAAGCACTAAACATTCCTCAGTAATGATTTACTGTGCTGAGAACAAAGGGAGAAATCAATCAATATGTACTAAGCCCGTAATTTTTTTCACCATAAAGTATTTTTAATGAAAGAAACTTCTCTCTTGCTTTTATTTTGTCATATTGCTCTGTTCTCTTTTTTGTTAAAATAATAGATTTAATCTATGTGTCGGAATGTGATATTTACTTTAGCTTTTTTTCCTTTCAGTTGCTTTACAAAGTCATCAGTAGAGGCTTACATTAGTTATGCTGTTCAACTCATGGCTCATTACAATCAATTGATCTAGAATGGTCCCTCTCTTGTATTCAAAATATATATTTCACCCCTCACCCCTGTGTGATCATTCAGAAGACAATCATTACAATTTAAATGTTCTTATTTGTTTATATGTATCTATGTCATGCATATACTGTTGTTTCTTTGTGCAAATTTAAATATTTCTCTAAATGGTATTTTATAAATTTACATGAAGCTTTTCTATTATTTTCTCTTTTTTACCAATGACAGTTTTTAAGATCCCCACACGTGGTATGCATACATAAATAATTGCTTTGTAAAATTTAGGGTAAGGCCTTTTACACTTTTTTTATCTTTTCATCAGTGACAGTTATCAAGGTTTCCTCCAAATTCCTACAAAGTCAAACATTGGCACATCTTTGTACATGTTGTATTAGGAGTGGAAAAAAATATCATTATTGTATAATAGGAGCAGATTTACTCCATAGACATATAATCTGTTAATGTAGTAAATAAGTACTCTTTAGAATACAATAGGTTAATACTCTACCTGCACTGCTATATATCCTCATTCCCTCACTTGTCTTTACCACCTTTTCAAATTTTTGTATGAATCACTTTGGTTTCAATATCCAATTTAATGCGGATTGCAAATCAATCAAATATAGTAATAGTTAGGGTGTTTCTTTTTTTCTTTTTTTTTTTTTTGGCGGGGGGAGTCACACCCAGCGATGCACAGGGCTTACTCCTGGCTCATGCACTCAGTAATTACTCATTGTAGTGCTCGGGGGACCACATGGGATGCTGAGAATCAAACCCGGGTTGGCCTCCTGCAAGGCAAACATCCTACCTGCTGTGCTATCGCTCCAACCCCTAGGGTGTTTCTTTTTAAGAGCTCATACTTCTTTGCTCAGTCCTACAACATAGCAGATCTAAGGGCTGTGATTCATTTGAATAACCAAAGCAACTGGTAAGGTTCCAAAAGCTGCCTGTGCCTCATAATCTTCAACTCTATAGTAATAGTTTATCCTCACATCTGCTGGATCAATCACCTTTCCCCCAAAATCTTGGAAAATATACTGTTAACAATATCATATTAATAATTACAAATTATCTCTTTTCTCTCCAATCTCTTTGGCCAAATGGAGCTAGACTAAGCCACACATCTCCACAATTAATTTCTAAGTTCAAGTTACAACTTTGGAAACTTCAGAGGCAAGTAGCCTCGGTTTTTCAAGATGGTAGTTGGTAGTAATATTTCTGTAAATACTTCTTCCTCCCCCCTCTGCACACACATACCTTGAAGCTCAAAAGTTCTCAAATTCTGGATTGGAGGAAAAAAGATGCAGTTTCCTGCAACTAGAGTAATTATTTTCTCTCATTAAACTTTATTGCCAGGCCTATGCCTGTAAACCAGACCCATTCTATATGAGTCTTTTATTATCTATTAAATCTAGATTATCAAAACTAAATGTAGAAGTTATTAATTGGAAGGGCTTTGTTTTTTTTAGTAATCACAGTTTAACTATTTTCATAGTATTAGTCAAGCTTCAAAAATATATATTTTTAATAAAATTCTAGAGTTCTTGTTTCTTTAGGAAAATATCAAAACAACTAAAGACAACAGATACATATTCCTATGTGGCAAAACTCCTTTGGGAACTGATAGTCTTACTTTAATAGAACAAGCACTCTGAATTGCTTCAGACTTCCTTTTTAACAAAAGCTGCCTCTATAGGCAATTTAGTTTTCAATATCTGAAATAAATGTTTGAACCACAACCACGGTGAAAATTTAAGTTTAGTTTTGTGATGCTGAACCCATTTTAAAAAATCAGGTTGGACATACAAATCCTTAAAAAAATCAGGTTGAACATACAAATGTTATAAGAGATAAAAAATGCTATTAGAGAGTTAAATTTAACATATTATGTAGTCAAGTCCATATCTTAATATTTTAATAATATTAGACATTTTTAAAAGTTTTAACAGTAGCATTTTATTATCATATTTATATGATTAAAATTATTATCATAGGTATAAGCACTCTATTACTTGAACTGCATGTAATACCTTTGCTAAGAATTAGTGTGATGCTCCCCAAGTTATTTCTCTAACAATACTCACCATCAGATATTATTTTGCTTTCATAATACAGCATATAAACTCTTATATGAAAACACATGAGCTTATTTTTTCACTTTTTTTTTCTTTTTGGGTCACACCTGCCGATGCACAGGGGTTACTCCTGGCTTTGCACTCAAGAATTACTCCTGGCGGTGCTCTCAAGGGACCATATGGGATGCTGAGAATCAAACCCAAGTCAGCGGTATACAAGGCAAATGCTCTACCCGATTTACTATCGCTCCAACCCCCTATTTTTTCATGTTTTAACCAATAACAAAGATAAAATTGAAAGAGGGAATATATATGAAAACTAAAGATATAGTCAAGAGAACACATATAATACTTGGATTAATGTTCTTGATTATAGTTATGATTAGATCAACGGGTTATGTATAACTCAGGAAAGGTATTCTAGAAATGCATCAACATAAGTTTTGGCTGGAGGTTTGCACCAACCTGAAGAAAGTTATACAACAGCAGTATAGAGCCAATATAGAGTATAGATCCTGAAACATGACATATATAATATATATGCAAATTGATTTTAGAATTGTCTATTGTTGGTAAGGATTTTATTCCTGCTGCTCGAATAAATTAAAGGAATTACCTCTTTAATTCACAATAACTTTTAAGAATAAACACATTCAATTTTTTCATTTTTAAATTAAAAACTGGCATTTACAAAGTTATTGATAATGCATTTAAGGCATATGATTCTTTCAAAACCAATCCCACTACCAGTGTCAATGTCCCCCCACCAGTGTTCCTATATTCCCACTTTACCCTTCAAACCCTTTCCCAGTCCCTGTAATGTGCTTGGCATTTTAACTTGACAGGCACATCACAAAGTTTCATTGTTTGCATCTTAGATATCAGGTTTCCAGTTTTGTTGAGTCTGTGTTTTGGATACAGGGCTATACAACTCACTCATGTCACCAGTATAACTGAAGCCCTGATGCATGATCATCCATTACTTCCCATTTTCTTTTCCCCCCCTTTAATTTCCTTCCTTCTCTGTTCTTCTCTCTGAACACTGGAGTCAAGGATGAACTTGACATCCCCCTTTTACTACAGTACATTTACTCCTCCAGTTATTATGTATACCACAGATAAGTGAGCAAAAACTTGTATCACTTGTATCACTGGTCTTCCCATTGATCTTTGATTTGCTTGAGTGGGTGCCAGTAATGTCTCCATTTGTCCCTATTGAGTGCTAGTGTAGCCCAATGATATCTGCTCGCTCCAGGAACAGGAAGAGCCTCAAATCATTCATTTAGGGTTTTGACGAAGAAGTCTGACCATCTCATTGATGTGTGACCATGTGGTCCTTTGACTTTCCATGGAATCCAGTCGGTAACTGCTCTAGTCCAGCGGTCGTCTCTGAATGATAGTACATGTCTGGCCCATCTGATTTTTGATGTCTTGGCAAACAAGACAGCATCCCTGATTCTTGACCATCGATGGAGGTTGGGATTTCAGATTCCTTCTCTCGCATGAGTGAGATGTGATACTCCTAGCATAGCTCTTTCGATTCTTCTTTGGGATACCTGAATAGCGTTCTCATCCTGTTTGCATAGGGCCCAGGTCTCTGAGGCGTACATTATAGTGGAGGAAGAACAGTGGAATCAAAAAGATGTGCTTGGAGTTGGAGGTCCTTCATCCTCTTAACCACCTCTTCGACGCTCTTGAAGGTGTTCCACATGGCTCTCTTCCTCCTGTGCAGTTCTGGCACCAAGTCATTCCTCATGTTGAGTTCTCGACCCAGGTACACATAACTGTTGCATTTGGAGATGTTTGTTTCATTGAAAGCAAATGGAGTGTCAGGGACTAGTTCGTTTTTCATGAGCATTGTCTTGTTGAGGTTCAGCTGCAGTCCGACCTTTCCAAACTCGCGGTCGAAGTCAGCCAGTATTTGTGCCGCTTGGAAAATGTTTGGCGTTATGAGAACAATGTCATCAGCAAAGCAGAGGCAGTGTAGTTGCCGACCATCTATCTTCACTCCCATTCCTTCCCATTCCAGTCATCGCATGATGTTCTCAAGGGTAGCACTGAAGAGTTTCGGTGAAGTGATATCGCCCATTCGAACCCCTCTCGAGAACTTCAACAATCACTTCCTTGTAGAATGGTGAGATTCTGGTGGTGAATTCAGGTAATACAGATAAAGGAGGATCTTGTACTGAGTTTGAATGCCCTGTTTGGACAGGGCTTCGATGCCCGCTTCAGTCTCAACAGAATAGAAGGCCTTCTTTAAGTTGATGAACATTAGACAGAGTGGCATCTCGAACTCTCAAGAAACTTCAATGAGTTTGGTCACTGTGTGGATATGGTCGATCGTGCTGAATCCTTTTCGGAACCCGGCAATGTGAGCAATGTGCAAATTAATTTACACATTTAATTCATTAGATTCAGGGAAATTTCTAGAATATCAGTACAACTTACTTTTATTTTTTATCATAAAACATGATGATTTTAAACCATGTTTCTACAACTTCAAAGTGCTAGAAAACTTAATCCGATTTTTTTGATCAATATAGTAAGTCCAGCTCTTCAATGCTGAAATAGTACTCAACTCAGTAAAACAACCTGAACATATCTTGTATTCCCTTAAATCATTGCTTCTTAATGATTATTTCCAGAAATACCTGCATACACTATTTGGGGGAGCAATTCACTATAGCACATCTATTTACAGTCTGAGCCCAGTGGGACTTGAGAAACAGCAGTTAAGAGGACAGGAAAGCTCAATTTGCCTGCTATGCTCTAAGTAACAGATTCTCTTGTCAGATCCAGAAGTTTCAAGTCAACTTCAACATTTACAAACTGTGGCGGTATTTAAATAATTGTTCTTGCAAAATCCCTTCAAGTAAAATCACTGTTCCTATAAAAAGAGAGGTAAAATATTCATCCTTCACGGTTCTTGACAAAAAAAATATACTATGCAGTATGATGTTTAAGATGATGAAAAGCTTTTAAAATGTTGTCAGAATGTGAATGTTTTATAGTAACAAACCTATGTTGATTACTCTGAATAAAACAAT
This sequence comes from Sorex araneus, assembly GCF_027595985.1. Taxonomy (NCBI): domain Eukaryota; kingdom Metazoa; phylum Chordata; class Mammalia; order Eulipotyphla; family Soricidae; genus Sorex; species Sorex araneus. Next base: position 396,508,406 of record NC_073302.1, on the reverse strand, counting down.
TCTGTGTGTGTCTGTGTGTGTGTGTGTGTGTGTGTGTGTGTGTGTGTGTGGTGGGGGGTGGGGGGTTGGTGGACCCAGCTATGCTCAGAGGTAACTCAGGTTCTGCATTCAGGAATTTCTTCTGACAGTGCCTGGGGACCATATGGAATGGTAGGGATTGAACCGGGTTGGCCCTATGCAAGGCAAGCCCCATACCTGCTGTACTATCTCTCTATCCCTGGACAAAATCATTCTTTCATCTAAGATTTGCAGCAAAACCATTCCTGTTATCTTTTTAACAAGGTACTTCTCTATCCTTTGATGTTCTCTGTTACTCTTACTACTTTAACTTAGGACAGTAGTGGCTGTGCATTGGACTTTTATTCTCTTATAACAGAAAGTTACACAGAACAAGACTACAACTTATTTCCACACCCCTACCAATGTCTACTTGGCAATATGCCTTAAACTCAGTCATTGTTTATTTAGTGTCTGCTGATTGATTTGAAACAACCAGCAAACCTTTATTAAACATTGTAAAGTCAATCTACTAGTGGGTTGACTGTGAAGGTTGAAGAGTATGCCTCATGAAATGGAATTTCTGTAATCATTGTGCAAGATATGAAAAGAGCAATCATATTTAGTTTGAGTAAGAAATCTTGTAGGAAGTTAGCATAACGAGGCATGACAGACTGATAGGATCTGAGGCAGCCAAAACAATCTTACCCAAGTGAGTATGGATAGATGGAAGGAAGAAAGACAGAAGATTAATTTGCGGCACTGACAAAGTAAAGTTCAACATATGGGAACTCTCCCAAAGAAACAATTAATTATAAATTTACTATAGTTTCATTAGTGTTGATTTGGTTTGTTTTATTAAGAAAGTTTAACAGTCTCAGACCACACTGAAATATTCACTCAGGTGAGAAAATATGATATAGAAAGATCTCACTGGAAATGCAAAGTTTTTTAAAAAAATCATCATGTATAATTATTTGCCAAGATAATAAGGAAAATGAACTCTTCATTTATTTTGGCAGTTGGTATGTCTTTTGATGCTGGTCTAGAGCTTATCACCAGCAAAAACCCATAAAATTAAGTCATGTGTTCTGCAGAAAACATTTTCAAGGGCAGTTAAACCACAGGGTTTAATGCTACTTTCAAATTTTCTATATAAAAAAAAGTTACAAAAAGTAAAAGGTTAAAGACACATCATTTCATTACAAGATTCTTACAATATAATTTAATTATCACTATGAACATTAGAAGGCCATTTATTCCCCTTGCTTATCTGAACGAGGGAAAATAAAAGAAAAATTAAATTACAAATCACTTTTTTTCTTGGACTTCCAACAGAGTTGCATGATTATACCAGGTTTATGGATTTACAGATTTATTGTTATGAGATAATATAACATTCAGATTTAGGGAGTGAAAGCAAATGAACAAAAAATAAAATAATTGTCTAGAAAAAATTTCCCTTTTACTACATTTTCATACGGTCCAGCTTATTTATCTCTCCAAATGGAGTATATTTAAGTACTATGACACTATTACAACTATCTAATTTTTCTTTCTAACTCTATTATTCTTATAAAAGTGTTTTCTATTTCTGTTTTCCTTTTATGTATGTTTCCTCTATAATGCCAATGTATATTACTTATACCCTATAGATATCATTAGAGCCAAGAAATTTAATTTGAATATAACACATTTAAAAAAAACCTAATGGTTTCTTAATAGTAGCCTTTAACCTGACACATCTTTCATGTTTATGCCTTTAATCTTATAATAATTACTATCATTATTCAAGTAGTTAATATGCCAAAATTATAATCTTTTGAACTATACACAAAATTTGTGCATGAAGTGTTTTTAGACTTTTTTGTTTGTTTGCTTTTGCTCCCTAAATCTGAATATTATATTATAACAATGAATCTGCATATCCATTATCCCAGTATAATCATGAGCTCTATTGGGAATCCAGAAAAAAAGTATTTTGCAGTTTAAGTTTTAAATGTTAAAAACCATTTGAACTAGAATACTTTTCTAACCATATGAATATTATTGGCCTGATGCATGTTCTTTTAATGAATAAAATGCATTCAATTTTATTATAAATGTGAAATGGCTTCTGCTGTTTAGATGTGAAGTTGACTTCAATACTTAAAGGTGAAAATATATGAAAATATATATGTAGTTTAGAAAAAGTATGTATATTTTATAAACAAAAGTGTCTAACATGTATACCTTCAGATATCAAATTAAATTGCATAATTTGATAATTAAAATTTATTCAAAGCATAGTAGTGAGAATAATTGCAGGGCAAGAAAAAAATGATTTGGAAACTGAAGAAGAAGTCTGGACAAACGTTTCTTAAACTGAAAGTTTATTATTAAACATGGACTATACGGAACGCAAATATAGAATAGTCAATGAACCCCTCAAATACTTTAATTAAATAAATATATCCCATTGTATTTTTTCATGGAATGGAAAAGAGAACATATTTCACTCCTATAACTAGAATATTTTGCTTTATTTTTTTTTAAGGAAGACTTAGTAATTGTCAAATAAATGAGGACTAAGTAGAGCTATAGACAGAATACAGATAAAATGATCTCTTGTGACTAAGGAAAGACTTAGGACTCACCCTTTCCCATAAGTAAACAGGATGAAAAAGTTCCTACTCAGGCTGGTCATCAACAATGAACTGTTTCACTAGTTCTAACCATTGCTCATAAAGAAGAGCAATGTGAAGAAAATGAGAACCAAGGGGAAATACCTCACAACACAAAGGCACGATGATTGAAAGGCACAATGAAGACCAATTTGGGAACCTGAACTTGACACCTGGTTCTCAACCTCAGCGGTGTGCTGCAGTGGAAAGAACATTGACCTCTATGACTTAAGACCTGGTTTTAAATTCTAGTTGCTACTTAAGGTTCTCATAGCTCTAGTCTTCTCTCCCTTTTATTTATCCACATGCTGCTGCTAAAGTAATCATACTATTCTAATTATGCAATACATCTTCCCAGAATCCCCCACTGACTTTTTCATTTCCTAGCAGATTAAGGCTCAAGAACAGAGTAGAAAATCTTCACCAGGATCTGCTTTCAACTGTGTTTCCATCAATGACTCTCCCATTATACTCTGTCCCAATCCACATGCTCCTACCTCACCTATGTACAAGAATATGAGTCACTATTTCAAACCACTGTAAAATATCTGCTCTTCACCCTGTTCACTCTGTCCCTATTACCACGGTATATGAATCAAAATCAAAACTATCTTTCTCAGGAACTACCAGTTTTTATATTCTCTCTTATAATTTTATTTAGATCTTCATACATATTTTGTTTTTTGATCTCCACCCAGTAGTTCTCAGAGGCTGCTCCCAGCTCAGTGCTCCAGAAGAGTCTGGTGACTCTTCACAGTGCTAGGTGACCGAACAGTGCTAAGGATGATCCCACCCTCTCACATATTAGGCTTGCCCTACAGCCCTGTGAACTATGTCCCTGACCCTGGTCCTTTATTGTACTTCTATTCAAATTGTGGTATTTCTGTATATGGATTACACTACAAATATTCTGAGATAGGGATCAATTTATCTACTTTGAGTTACTTATCTTCAAAAATATTTCTAGAACTTATTTGAGTAGCTCGTGTTGTATTCTCATACCTCACTTAAAAATAGCAGCATTGGGGCTAGAGTGATAGCACAGCGGGTAGGGTATTTCCCTTCCATGCGGCCAACCCTGGTTCGATTCCCAGCATCCCATATGGTCCCCTGAGCACCACCAGGAGTTAATTTCTGAGTGTATGAGCCAGGAGTAACCCGTGTGCATCGCCGGGTATGACACAAAAAGAAAAAAAAAAGCAGCAGCATCAATGTCAAATTTATAAGTAAGATTAATAGCAAACATACTAATATTGGACTGAAGTGAGAGCACAGTGGGTAGGGCATTTGCCTTGGATGCAGTGAACCTGGGTTTGATTCTTTTGTCCCTCTAGGAGAGCCTAGCAAGCTACTGAGAGTATCCAGCTTGCATGGCAGAGCCTGGCAAGCTCCCCATCGAATATTCAATATGCCAAAAGCAGTAACAACAAGTATCACAATGGAGACATTACTGGTGCCCGCTCCAGCAAATTGATGAACAATGGAACGACAGTGCTACAGTGCTAATAAAATTTAAATCGCTGGACTGCTAGTGAGTGTCTGACTTCTTTGTGACTCTTAGGGGATCTTAAAAATTTGGAAATTTATGTTGAGTTAATTTATGTCATATTATATATATTTGAGATCCACCAAATTGTATATACATATATATCATATTCCATAATAATTAAGATTTGGGGCTGAAGAAATAGCACTTGCCTTGCATGAGGCCAACTTGAGTTGGAACCCCATATGGGCCCCTGAGGCCTGTCATCCCTGAGAAGAAAGGCAGGAATATATTCTGATTATACCCAGGTATGGCCCCAAACCAAACAAACAATAAAAGAAATTAAACTTGGATGCAGAGAAGTTCTTCAATTTAACCATTTGTATAGAAACTTTCATTCATTTTTTTGCTAAATGGACCCCTGAAGCTTCAATGACTATGTACTACTCATTTCTATTATAGCTTCCCAAAAAGCAATTCATAAAATCTCATCACTCTCAGCTCTCCTAACCTTATGTAGTCTTTATAGGTCATTTCCTTTCCTTTATAGAAGCCTGTCTTTCCAGGGTGATAGCTCTTAGGGAACAATTAGGCCAGCACTGTAAAAAGGATAAGTACGTGCTTCAATTCCCCCTACTCTAAAGGAATCACATGAAAGTGGGAAGCTGCTGTCTCTTGGCCTTCATTCCACGTATGTAATGAAGCTTGGGAAAATATTATGGCCATTTTGTGCACTTAAGAGTTACCTGGAAAATTGACATAATGGTAGTCTCAGGAACCTACTTCATGACATTCACATGATCCTGGTTCAAGGGACCAATTTAAGGACGATTCTTTAACAAAAAGAATTCTTTAATGTTTCTTTAATGTAAAGACTATTCAACGTTTCTAACCTTCTGATGTGTCATTTGAAATTCACATACACAAGGTAATTTTAGTTTGTTGGGCTGCCTAATAAAATACCACAATCTGGTGGTTTAATTACAAAGTTTAAACTTTGGACTGGAGAAGTTATATAGGATTTAAGGCACTTCCCTCTCAAGCAACTGACTCCTGTTCGATTCTGGCACTGGCAGGACATATTGTCCCCTTGGTACCACCAGGAATAAGCACTGAGCACCACCAGATGCGGCCCCCAAACAAAACAGAAATAAACAAAAAAACAAACAAAAACACCCCACAAAAAATATCACAACCCTGTGAATCATTTGATAATAGTTATGGGAGCTGGAAGTATGAGATCAGGGAACTACTGGACTGCCGTGTTCAGAAGACTCCCTTACTGGCTTGCATATAGCTGCCATTTTGCTTGTCCCACTGTTTTTCCTCTCTGTAACTGGTGTCTCCTTTTATATACAAATTTTCTATATTTTAAGGGCAAAAGTGAGAATGGATTAGGCGCACATTAAATTTGTTCAAGGTTATATATATTAGTGATAGTACACAGTCCTTACATGTGTGAGGCCCTAGATTTGTTTCCCAGTGTCAGAAAAATAAAAGTCCCTACCCATTGCATCATTAAATTTAATCACATATTTAAAGACCCTATTTCAAAATACAATTCTTTTAGACACAATATTTTAGGGTTGAGTTTCAACATATGAATTTAGAGAATGACACAGTTAAGTTCATATGCTATGACCCCAATAGTTCAAATTATATATATTTTTTTACAGAAAATTGAAATGTATCTGTGATCTAACAGATAAAAAGAAGAGAGCCTCGTGGAGTGTGTTATGTAGGGAAAGGCCATCAGAGATGGAAGAAAAACAGAAACCACTGAATTTTATTTATTTTTATTTTATGTTAATTTTTTATTAGTGAATCACCATGCGGTACAGTTACAAACTTATGAACTTTTGTGTTTGCATTTCAGTCATACAGTGATTGTTTACCCATCCCTCCACCAGTGTCCATTCTCCTCCACCAATGTTCCCAGTATCCCTCCCACCAACCCCACCCCTCCCCCACCACCCCACCCTACCTCTGCGGGGCAGGGCATTCCCTTTTGTTCTCTCTCCTTTGGGGTGTTGTAGTTTGCTATAGAGGTATTGAGTGGCCATCATGTTCAGTCTATAGTCTACTTTTGACACGCATCTTTCAACCCTAATGGGTCTTCCCAACATCCTGTACTTGGTGTTTCCTTCTCTATCTCAGCTGACTTTTCCCCAGCATGTGAGCTCAGTTTCCAAGCTGTGGGGCAGACATCCTGGTTTTTATCTCTACTACTCTTGGATGTTAGTCTCCCATTCTGTTACTTTATATTCCACATATGAGTGCAATCTTTCTATGTCTATCTCTCTTTCTGACTCATTTCACTTAACATGATATTTTCCATGGTGATCCACTTATATGCAAATTTCATGACTAACAGATGCATAGTATTCCATTGTGTAGATGTACCAAAGAAAACCCACTGAATTTTATTGGAAGGAGGAGATTATGATGTACAAGAGATTTGTATTAAGATATATAATATAAATACTATACATATATATGGCATATAGTGATAATTATTGATAATAGAGAATTTTAGAGAATGATATCAAATATAAAGTATATTTGAAAAATATCAAAATATAACACATGTTCCATTTTTATCATTTTCAAGTGCTACAATTATAGTAAAAAGACAAACAAAAAGGACAAATATGGAGCTGGAGAGAAAGTACAGTGGGTAGGGCATTTGCCTTGCACACAACCCACCCAGCTTTGATCCCTGTACATTCGTAGTCCCCTAAAGCAGCCAGGAAGCCAGAAGTGCAGAACTAGTAGTAATCTGATTGCAATGCTAGGAGTAATCCTTGATCACAACACTGAATGGGGCACCCAAAATCAAAACAAACAAAAGCACAAATAGATATTGAGTGGAGAGTGATAAAAAGTCAAGGAGTGTAAGCAATATTATAAAGATTCTATAAAAAATTAGACTTCGGGTCTGAGAGATAGTATGTAGGCAGGGTTGTTGCCTTGAATAAGACTAAACTTGGATCAATCCCTGGCACTCCCACCAGGAGTGATCCCCAAGGGCAGAGCTAGAAATAAGCCCTGAGCATCACTGGCCATGACCCAAAACAAAGTAATCAAAATCAACAATGACGACAACAAAAACAAAACCCAGAATGGACAAGTGCTGAATGATTTCATGCTCGAGAAATGCTATAAGATTTCAGTTTTTCCTCCAGTCTATCAGGTGAAGGAAATCATTAAACTGAGTTATGATAAAAGCACTTGGAAGTAGGAATACAGTCCCTCTGAAAAAGAGAAGAGGTGTAAGTGTGGGTAGAATTAGTAAAAATGGTCAAAGTTTACAGAATAAATAACAAATTCAAGTAATGAGGGGAAAAGTCTGATAGGAGGAATGGCAGAAAGACTAGAAGAAAATGTAAAGGGAGGGAGGGAACAAAAGTAAATAAATTACAATTTCTAAAGTTGAAAGCCATCCTTAGTGAAAGGTGCCTTTTGTTCCTGCAAGTAGATGAATAAAAGATCAAATCTAGGAGAAAGCTAAGAAAATTTAAGGGGAAGAAATTGCAAATGGTCAGGATTGGAGAGGCTAAGGTAGAAAATATATAAATCTTTGAAAGTTGAATGACACACAACTTCTCAGGAGCTATCATAAAGTTTAATACAATGAAGCAATATCTTCAAATTCTGAGACAAATAATTTCCACTCAACAATATAAAGTAAGTAAAAGAAAGCAGATTATTTCATTTTAGGATTTGTGAGTTTTTAATATTATTTTTAAATATCTTAAAGTCCAAGTTTTTACTTTTGATCCTTCTTTAAGAAGCAAATAGAAGATAAACTTCAATAAAATTTCAGAAAGCAATAGATATAACTTTTGTAACTCAGAAAGCTTAAAAGTACTGAGAATAATGGTGGAATTAAATTCTAGAATGAAAAGAAACACAAAATGAGTATTTTTAATTTAAAATATAAAAACTTGAAACAGATCAAAATCAGTTTCTCAATATATATTTCTCAATATATATTGAGAAATACGTTGAACACTGATAGAGTATGATAAAAAAAGAATGTGAAAGATTAAACTGAAAAATGAGAATTTTAATATAGGTATAAAGGGAAAACAAATAAGGAGTTAAGATAAAATTTTCCAAATTCTTAAAATGTAAATGCTTATTATGCAAATAAAATTTTAGCCATTGTTTAGCAAAATTTATCAAGTAAACTATTACTACTTAACTGTGAAGTAACAGTTATTACTAACAAAAAATTATAGAAAATCTATATGAAAAGGTAGGTATTGCATAGGATGGAATAGTTGCTGATGGAGGTAGTACACAGATTATTAACTATTATGCTGAAAGGAAGATACAATCTTCATCTTCCTTAAAATATGCTGTCTAGATTCAGTGACATCAAGGACAAGCAGAATGCATATCTAAAAACATGGAGGTAAGAGCTAAAGGAAATAACAAAAGAGATTGGAATTATTTTCTGTAGGAAATAGGCATTTGTAGGAAAAATGGCTATTGGTTTTCATCATAATTTTAAATAATAACTTAAAATATGATCATTTATCATTTTGATAAAGAAACAAGTCAATTATAAAAATGGCGTTTTATATATTGATAGACTGATAAAAATTATACAAATGTATGTATGTATCACAAAAATACTATGGTCTAAGTATTTCTACATATCTTGTATAAGGTTGATATAGGTCTGCAAAACATTAAGTTCAATTTATCGTTGCATAAACATATAAAGACTATTCTTTTTCTCATCATAGTTTCCTTCTTTTCCTAAAAACTAGGCAAAGCAAGTTGCATGCTTGCCTATTTTAACATCATACTTCACACCACCAAGTATAAGAAGCAACAGCTTGAATTTGGGCTATTACAACACAAGTACATGGCTTAGGTGTACTGAGATTACATGTCCATATTTTTTCAGGCTGGGTCTTCATTGTAATAAGGCCCAGAGGGACTATTAGTACTTCATCATATTCCTAACCTCACTCTTAGGATATTGGGTGTGGCAACACTCATCATCATGAGAGAGGAATGTTGAAAACACCAGTCATAACTGTAGAGATCATTGATGTAATAGGAAAGTCACAATGATTATAAACTTTTCCCAAAATGGTTTCATATTTACTGAATATATTTTTTCATCCTAGTGGTCAGGATCAATATTTTAAAAAACAAGTAACAGCTATGCAAGAAGAAAGCTCCTACACCCCTTTTCTGTCCCTCCGGAAATATAGATTGATGTTTCCATACCTCTCTATAGTCACTGCTGATTTGTTCCAAGCTGAGGGAATACACAAGGTCTTTGCCTCCCACGAAGAGTCTCTCTTGATATTCATCTAGCAACATTGTCTGGAGATCAAGAAATCCAAATGGGCTACGAAAGACTGATGTTCTGTTTAGATCCAAGAGCTCTGAAATACAATAGAAAATGTAGACTAAACACTAGAGTAAATGTATTAGTTTAATTATAAACAAAGAGCTCTTAAAGTTAAAGCTCAAGGGTAAGCACCTGGCTGGCATGCACAAGGCTCTTTCATCCCTGCATTAAGTGACTCCAGAGCATCTCCTGGGATGGTCCTGGTGACCACTAGCACCACTAGTCACCATCATTATAAAACTGTCTCTAGACAGTATGGCCCCTCGAAAATAAAATGCATTATACAAAAAAAGAGTTTTAAAATATAGTGCAAGTGAGAATAAATACTAATATGCACAAGTGGCTGAGATCTCCAAGCCCGCTCAGATCGGGACTGGGCCTCCTCCATCCAGATCCCCAGTTATCCAGTAGCTTGGCAGTCACACTCACAAACTGCCCCCAGCGCCATGTAATCTCATCAATGACCAAGATCCAGAGATTATAAACAAAGCTCCCAGAAGAGAGCCATGAAAGTTTTCCTGGAGTGAATGGCTGCAAATTTTTATTTTATTTTATTTTTTTCTCCCACACTGCAGAGCCTGGCAAGCTACCCATGACGTATTTGATATGCCGAAAAGTGTAACAACAACGTGCTCTTCATGTTCATGGAGCAAGCAGATGCCATCGGGCTACAGGGATGTAATGACAGGGACAAATGAAGACATTATTGGTGCCCGCTCAAGCAAATCGATAAACAATGAGATGATAGTAATACAGTGACAGTGATGTGCAAATTTAAAATGTTTATAGTTTGTGATCTTAAAATCTCAGCTCATGTTGGGGCCAGAAGATAATATAGTGGTCAGAGACCATGCCCAGCATGCACTCCACTTCTCAATCCCCAGTACCACATGTTTGCCTAAATGTTGTATGATGCAACCCTGGAGGCCCATAAATACTGCTAGAGTGGCCCGAGTAGTATCCAGGACTACAGGACCTGAGCAGCACCATATCCTCAGCGCCTTGCTTTGAGTACCCAGCGTAGTTGTCTGAGAATTGTAATTGGCATCTTTGGGGGTCCTGAGTACCACTTAGGAGGCCCCCCGTCAAAAATATCTCAATTAATCTTAATATGCTAGGTAATAACCTATATTTTAAAATATAAAAATAATATTCAACTTCTACAGTGGGGTGCTTTCTGTGTAAGAAAGTTATTTAACTGTTCTGTATGTGTAAACAAACATTCCAAATTTATAATACATGTTAGTCCATTAAATTTCAATAAGCACAAATGGGAAAAATGCTTTTATATGAAATTGATTCTGAAAGCTATGTCGAAGTGTGGTCAGAGTGGCTAATAAAATGAGGTAACCTGTGGACAGCACTAGGGAAGGCTAATAAAATTGATAAATATCTACATTCTATATTCTACCACAGTAGTTAAGGGTAATTTTCATGCATTCATCCCTATATCAGAAATCAAATTACATCATTTTGCTAACATCTATTTAACTTTAAAAATCAGAATCTAGTCAACTTCTCCTATGTACGTCTGTTTGCTGAAGGTATTTTATTGCATATGGCACTTTACAGATTTGGTTTGGTGAGTGACATATGAATGTCTTTGATGAGAAGAGAGAATACTGCATCCCAAGACAAAACCTTGTATCCTTAGGAATGTCTAGAGAGATCCCTTGGATAATATTGACAAGTTCCAAAATAATTTCATTTTCTAAAAAACAATGCCAACACATTTGTAAGAGACTGTGGGATATTGATGGCCAGAATTCAGACAGCAATATAAATATGACAAAATCTATTTATTTTATTTAACATGCTAACTTAAATATAATATAACACATAGAATTTTGACTAGTCAAATACCATGTATATAAAGAACTTCTATAGATGGGATAATTGTGCCTAAAAATGTCATGAACATTTTAAAGTTTATACATTATATGTGATTTAATATTAACTCTTTTTATCTTGGATACATCATGTTTCTTCCACAGGAGTACCTGAGGTGACTTATTTATATATATTCCACTGAAAAAAATTACAACTAGGGAATTGAGATGACAAAAAAAACAGAAAATAAGACCATTAGAATAATTTTATCAGGTGAGACAACTTAATATCTTATACATTTTAAATTGGGGCTGGAGCGATAGCCCAGTGGGTAGGGTATTTGTCTTGCATGTGGCCGACCCAGGTTCGATTTCTCTGTCCCTCTCAGAGAGCCTGGCAAGCTACTGAGAGTATCTCACCCACACGGCAGAGCCTGGCAAGCTACCCAAGGTGTATTTGATATGCCAAAAATAGTAACAAGAAGTCTCACAATGGAGACATTACTGGTGCCCGCTCGAGCAAATTGATGAGCAACGGGATGAAAGTGATACAGTGTCACTGTATATGTGACATTTTAAATGTGAATACAGTGATTAAGCACAGGCTTCTGCTCTCAGACATATCTACACCATCAATTCCACTAGTGAATAGGTCTTCATTTTCAATTTCAAGTGAACTATATCACCTACTTTCCTAGCAGTCTACATTATAGATAGAAAATCATGGAATATGATTTGGAACAGAAATATATATATGCATATATATGCATATGTATACAAATGTTAGAGAAAATACTAACATTTCTGTGCGCATGTGAGAAAGAGAGAGGAGTATATGCATATATATATGTATATATATATATATGGCATTGTGATTTATAGTACTGTTTTTTTTTCTTCTTGGGTCACACCCAGCGATGCACAGGGGTCATTCCTGGCTCTACACTCAGGAATTACCCCCCGCGGTGCTCAGGGGACCACATGGGATGCTGGAAATCGAACCCGGGTCGGTCGCGTGTGATTTATAGTACTGTTAATGAGAGGTTTTTATTCACTAAGCTCTTTGGCAAAAAAATAAATGTTTGTATACAATTTTTTTGTTTCTTTTTGGGTTACATCCAGTAGTGCTCAGTGTTTACTCTTGCCTCTGCATTCATGGGTGTTCCTAACAGTGCTCCAAGGATCAAACTTGGGACAGGTGCAAACAAGGCAAGTGCCTTACCCAATGCACTATCTTTCTGGCCCCATATTTACATATTTTTATGTATTTTATTTTCTTTTCTTCTATTATACTTACAGAGAAACCTGGCAAGTATAATTAAGAGAAATTTATCTTCAGTCTTAAAATGAGATTGCTAAAAAACACTATAGTGGACACTCAGTAGACTTAAGTTATCAATATTATACTTCTACACATAATTACATCCTTCTATACAAACCAACTGAATTCATATCAAATTCATATTAAAAGTAACCTTATGGACATATATTAGTCAGAACATTATCACAATGAACAGAGATTAATTGAATCTGGGATAACATAAGTCTAAGTCTCATGGCAATTAGAAAACCAAAAGAATCACAAGGTAATTTGTATCTTGGGAGATACTGTGACTTTGCTTCTCGTTTCTTTTAATGCTACTGCTCCACTATATTGCTTCGAAAGGTTTATTCTTTGCTCTCTTTGTGGTCAAATAAATCTGCATTACTTACTATCATATATACATTTCAGTTCTCTACTGTATCACTGTCATCCGGTTGTTCATCGATTTACTCGAGCAGGCACCAGTAACAACTCTGTTACGCTCAGCTCTGAGATTTTAGCAGCCTCTCCTTACTCATCTTTCAGAATGATTGGAGTCTCTTTCAGGGGCAGGGGAATGACACCTATTGTTACTGTTTTTGTCATATCAAATATGCCACGGGAAGCTCGCCAAGCTCTGCTGTTCAGGCAGGATACTCTTGGTAGCTTGCCGGGCTCTCTGAGAGGGACGAAGGAATCAAACCCGGGTTGGCCGCATGCAAGGCAAATACCCTTCCCACTGTGCTATCGCTTGAATAAAAATATACAAAAGACAAATTGTCTCACTTAAGAGGAATTCAATATCATAAATATTCTAAGATATGAATATGAAAACATTTGAAATGGTAATGTGAAAAACCGAAATAACCATAAAAATGAAGTTTACACTATTGCTATTAACACTCTTCTAAATAACATAATATTTCTAATATTAACAAGTTTTTTCCAGTGAACATGCATTACTTTAAATTTATATAATTTTGTTTTTATTTATTTTTAGGTTAGGGAGCACTTTTGTCGGATACTCAGTTCTGTGTATCTTATTCTAGCTCTGTGCTCTGGAGTGACCCCTGGGGTCTTGAGATGCAAGATCTACAGTGTGAGGGCAAGCACCTGTTACTATCTCCCCAGCCCTTACATAAAAAAAAAAAACCAAACAACACACACACACAAACACAGACACACACGCGCACGCACACACACATTCACACACATTAAGAAAAAGAATGGGGAAATTTTTTGGTGTTTTTAAAGCAGATTTCCTTATTTATATGGATACTACTGACCCCTGTCTTGATGCTTAAGGTAGGAGAGATATTTAATTTGTACATACTGACAGTTTCCGGGGTGGGCATAGTTGGGCTGGAGCCATAGCTCAGCAGGTAGGGCATTTGCCTTGCCTGGGGCCGAACCAGGTTCGATTCCTCTGCCCCTCTTGGAGTGCCCAGCAAGCTACCGAGAGTATCCGGCCCACATGGCAGAGCCTGGCAAGCTACCTGTGGCATATTCGATATGCCAAAAACAGTAACAACAAGTCTCGCAATGGAGACGTTACTGGTGCCCGCTGGAGCAAATCGATGAGCAACGGAATGACAGTGACAGTGATATACTGACAGTTACTAATCACACACTCTGTAAGTGTTTGGCAAACATTTCCTCATTTAAACAGCGTGGTAACTCTATGGAGTAGGAACTACTACCATCACCACTTTTAGGATGGAAAAAGATTTTCTGACATATAGGTATAGCTAAGCTAACTGTTTGGTCAGCATTGGTGCCAAAGCATAAACAAGAAAAGTTGACCAAAGATATCTATCTGCTTAGTAACCATGCATGGAGATGGGAAACCTAACACAGCTTGAACTCACACAATCACCCCAATTCTGGTCCCGAGTCAAGCAGCAAAACAGTTGCTTAACGTATTAAAAGTTTGTTCCTACAGAGACAGCTGTCATTTCTACTGTGCTTTTTTTTATTGTAAAGTTCTATAAGTGTCTTATATATCTTTTATGTTAGCCTATTATCAGATGGGTAAAAATAATTTTTACCATTCCATGAGATTTCTTTGTATCTTGGACACAGTTTCTATTTTTCTTCTATAATTTTATTAAGTCATCAGTTTAGTTACAGACATTCAATATTCCAACACTGATCCCACAGTCACTATTTCTTCTGAAGTGCAAAAGCTTCTTAATTTACTGTAGTCTGCCGCCCAGAGATGAACCGGGAGCCGCGGCACGAGAAGCAAACCCTCCGTGCCTATTGACTGTGATCCTGAGGTCTCCTAACCCATTTTGGCACCAGAGCGGATTCTTGCAGCCATCCATTTTGACTGTGAACTGAGCTAAAATATTAGAAACCCAAAACCGCGCAGCCGGGATGACTCAAAGCCTTCACTCTTAGCAATGAAGAGAAATTATTAGATGACGCCTATTCAGCAGGCCTGATTGTTGGGGAAAATTTCCAATCAATAATAGTGAGTTCTGTATGGAAATATGGAATGTACTCAATATATATAGAGAATAATGGGAATATCATTAGCTACTTAGGTGGGGGGTGGGGTGGGAGGGGGGTGTATTGGGGTTCTTGGTGGTGGAACGGGTGCACTGGTGAAGGGATGATGGTTTAATCAGTATTTGACTGTGACTTAAACCTGAAAGCTTTGTATTTTTTTTTCTTGTTTTCATGGTGGTTCAATAAAATATTTCTTTAAAGAAAAAAAAAGTTTGTTCCTTATTAACAATGGTTTTATAATCTCTAGAGAAGCAAATAAGAAATGTTCAGTCTATTAAAAGATTATTAAGGTGCCCCAAAATTAGATGCATATTTGCAAAGCCTAAAATAAAGAAGATAAAAAGGAAGGTTTTCTTTTTCTTTTTCAACGTTCAATCGTTGGGATGGCTTAATTCAAAATAATTTAACAGCAATTTCATTAACTGGAAAATCCAGGTTAATATAAAATTTAATTGCTTTGCATTTAATAAAGAACTCAAACAGAACTTTTTGTTATTTCAACTTATCTCTTTGTGACATTTTGTTAAAGATGTTGCAATCTTGAGAAAATAAAATATCTTTACTTTCCATAGAACTTCAAAATTCACTGGAAGTTTGTGGTGTATACTAAAGGTAAAATAAACATAACAAAAATCTTCCATCTTCCAATACATTTTTTCTTCTTTTTAAATTGAGAGCCAGCACTTTAAGTCATGTTAATAATCTAAAGTTCAAATTATAATTTGTGGGTCTGGCATATTTACCAAGCAGTGGCTAAATTCTTTATCCTTTTGCTTTTCCTTCAAGCTGCCTAGATGAAAGAATCAGAAAATATACAGGAAGAAGGGGACAAAAGAAACTCTAATCTCAGGTAATCTGCAGAAAACACAGTGCAAATAATGGACGGTGCTGACTCGGTTAAATGAAGGAAGCTCATTTTGACTTCTTCCTTCTCTAAAAATAACATGAATGACTTGGGGGAGGGAGTGGACAAAAGAACAAGACTAAACTGAGATGCACCAAGTCAGAGTTTATCCGGAAATTTTCTCAAAAGGCAACTAATTATTATTGCTAAGCTGTATGCTAATTATCAGCTGTCAATGAAGATATACATGGAGGATTTAGTCATTTCCTCTCATGGCCCTTCTTTTAACCTGCAAGAAAAGCAGTTTTAAAACTCATTGACATTGATATACTAGAGAGAGAGTTTTCTGCACTTGGTCAAATGTATTTAAATTCCAAGCAAAAACTGTGTTTAAGTTGGGGAAGAGAGTGTACTTTTTTTTTTCCAGTTTCCAAACAAAAAATAGATTTAAAGGGAGGGGAGTTTCATTCATAATGTACACATCTTCCATGATCACCTCTCATGTAGTGACTTCTGGAGACCTAGGTTTTAAGTTTTCATTATTTTCTCAGTCAATTATTTAATCCCTAAGAAAGTTAATTATGTTTTTATAATGAAAGATGAAATCAAATAGGTTACTGCAACCTGGAGGAAACTGGAGAGTTTTATATTAAAGGAAGTCAAATGGATAAGAACAAACATTGGTTGTTATCACTTATTTGCGGTATAGAGGTGACAAGAATTGGAAAAGGTGTCAGGAGAGAATGAGGTGGTGGACTCATAATGACATAAATGAATGGGGAAAGGGTCTTGGACAGCTCAGTCATTTTGAGATGAGGTATAATTATGTACATCAAATCCATAAGAGTCAACATTACTATAAATGTTGACATTACTATAAATGACACTAGTCAACATTACAGGACCCAAATTTTATCGTAAGTAAATTTTAAAAAGTATAAGAGCTCATGATTCTCTTTTGTGTGTATCAACCTTTGCTTAGTTCCCTGATGTCATATTAAAATCCTTGCCAACTCTGTCATCATCAGTGAGTTGCTTTACCTCACTCCACTTTCTATCCTTCCAGGACCTCCAAGTCTGGGGCTTTAAAATTTTTTGCGTCTCTTTGTCTAATGAGTACCACCTTATGACATAGTTGACTCCTCCTTCCGATCTCTCTGAGAAGTTTCAAATCTAATATATCTAACGCAGAGTTTCTGAGACTTATGGTCCCCTGTGAGCTTCCAAGATATTTCAAGGGGTGTGCAGACGAAAAATCGTATAACTGTAGGACCACAGCCTGAGACTAGAGAGACCATTGGTAGCATAGAGAGGCCACAAGAAGCAAACCATGTGAAAGGGACCCAAATCAGGAAAACGTTGAGAAACACCAACATAAACTTCCCACCTCAATTATGTTCCCACCTCAATTATGTTGTCCATTTTTAAGGGCTACATTGCATAAGTGGTACTTAACTTCAGCACTGACAGGAAAGAGGTGCATGAAGGAAAAGAGTTTTTCTATCAGTCACTCTGATATATCCAGTATTAAAATTATACTAGTCATTTGCTTATTAAAAACGCTGTAGGGAATTATAAAACAAATGAACTTTTCTGAACCCAAACTTCCTCATCTGTGAAATTTGTAGTAAAGAGTAGAATTGTTGTAAGAATCCTGAGTCTAACTACCTACTGTGTATGTTCTTTCTCCTTTCTTTCATCCTGATATGATTGGCATTGAAAGAATTTTCAGAAAAATAGGTGTTTCTTAACTATACTCTATCAAAGGGACAGTGCTCCCTCAAGGTTCATTATACAAGTTTAAATAAAACTTAAAAATATCTAAATATATGATTACTATTGTCAAAGCGAAGAGTGTGTTTTACTTAAAACCTTACTTCCCTATCAATAGTAGTTTTGGACCATTCTATTCCTTCATTCAATCAACAATCATCTCAGTGTGCAAGAGAAAACTTGTCCTTTTTTCTCGTTATTTAAATCTTCATTTATTTAATGTCTGAAATAAACAAATCTCCACCCTTGGACTCTAAATTAAGTACTAAAACCTTAAGAAAAAATTCTTTCAATATTTTTGCTATTATTATCAAATCTGGAATTTTTTATGAGTTTTCCAGTATTAGTTTGGCAGTTGTTTTTATAATAAAGAGTAGTCCATTTCTACAAAGGCGTATGGGTTGACGTGATATTAGGGAATCACAGCAACACAGCCTCTGTAAGCCTCCACCCTCAACTTTTATATAAAAGTCTGAGTCTCATCTTTCCAAATATTAAATTGTCTCTTTTTATTTCATTTAATCCCATAAAATGTTCACTCTAGGAAAAAGTGACTTATGGAGGTCCAGAAACCTGCAATCTGATAATCTGTTACAATAAACATTTGTATTTTAAAAATATGACATTTCAACATTGAAAGATTGCCAGAAAGACATGACTATTGTGTAATTTGGGTGTTTTCTCTATGAACACCATATTTTCAGAATTTTTACACTGACAAATTATAATCACTGAGTTTCTAATCCAAATAAAATGAGGGCAATTATATAATTTTTGGTATTCTATTAAGTGGAAATCATATGTCCTCTTCCATAATACAATGACAACAATACTAAAAATGACTCTAGTAGATGCATATCAGCATGCAGAAATAAGATTACGTGTTATTTGCTATTATTTGATAGATTTGGAAACGCTTGACAATTACTAAAAGCTCATTTACTCTTAAATTACATGCCTCAATTAGCGTAGCTGCTGCCATGTGAACCGGATGTCACTTACTGTGTAATAGGCCCCCTGGGTCAGTGGGTTCTCCTCAGATGAGGCCAACTAAGACACATGAAGAGACAAATCAGTTCTGTGTATACAATTCACTGCTGATTCTCTTTCACAAAAAGTTGCCTTAGTGACTAAGCTGTTAACAAATTCTTCCTGTGTTTTCCTTTTTCTGGAAATCCTCAATAAGCACTGATTCACCTCCCAGAAAACTCTGTTGTTATAACCTGCCACAGGACAAATAGTATCTAAAAAGGCCACCTGTGTTTTCTCTGAAAATTAGGAATTGAGAAAACAGAGTCACTAAGAAGTCTCTTGTTGGCAGGTGCCAGACAAAGCTGGTGGTGGAAAATGGGCACTGGTGGAGGGGTGGGTACTAGACCACTGTATGACTGAAATGAAGCATGAAAGTTTGTAAGTCTGTAACTGTACCTCACAGTGATTCACTAATAAAAAAAAAGTGTTTGACTTACATAATTTCATTTCCCTTTCACATTATTGAAATTAGGGGTGTGTGATGCTCCCCATCTTAGATAAGAAGAAACAGTAGCTCTCAGAAAAACTTAAAAATGTCTTATTTCCACACATCATTTAAATGTCAATGACATCACTTTATTTATTGAGCCACAAGTATTAGAATAATTTTATCATTTAAAGACTAAGATTAGTCATGGGATTTCAGCAGGTACATTAATTAGGAGCACAATAGAAATAGTTCTTATGCTTTATATATTATTTAAAAACATACAATAATGGTCATAAGCACTTTTAAAGGTAGGCATTATTTTCAATCATGCCTCAGTCTATGCTTACTAATTTGCCTCAGGTATTATAAAGGCTATTCCATAGCAGCAATATTTCACTGTGACTGTCACTGTCATCCTGTTGCTCATCGATTTGTTTAAGCGGGCACCAGTAATATCTCCATTGTGAGACTAATTGTTACTGTTTTTGGCATATCAAATACATCATGGGTAGCTTTCCAGGCTCTGCCATGCAGGTGGGATAATCTCAGTAGCTTGCCGAGCTCTCCAAGAGGAATGGAGGAATTGAACCCGGGTCGGCTACATGCAAGGCAAATGCCCTATTACCCGCTGTGTTATCGCTCCAGTTCAGCAGCAATATTTATAATTGAACAATCCAATAAAAAAAACAGGTAAACAATGAAACCCAGAGGATCTGAAAATACAGAGACTGGATGAAAATAAAACACAAACATAGATTTTTTAAGTAATATATATATATATATATGATAATAACCTATGAATAAAAATAGATCTAGTTTCTAAGGGGATTTCTCATAGAGCTGGAACACAAACCTTGCATGCACAAAAGGATCTGAGTCCAGTGCCCCATGGCTTGTGAGCCAGGTTTCATTCTGGTGGCCCTCAGCACCACTACGTGTAGCCCTAGTAGTCCACAGCACTGCCAGTTAGAGCAGCTCTGCATGACACCCTGCAACCAAGAGCCAGGTCAGAGTGGCCTCTAGGCCATGGAACAGTACTGGGATGGCCCCCAAATTAATTTACAACAGGTCAAAACACCAGTGTTTTATGCCTAACTTTGCCACTGAATGTTACCATTTACATTGAACCAACTTTACCATTTGCAGGCTGAGAGGAGAAGATAAACTACTCAGTGGGCTTACCGTTAGCTTTGTGTTTTCTTTTGTTTTTTTCTTTTCAGGTCACACCCGGCAATGCACAGGGATTATTCCTGGCTTGTGCACTCAGGAATTACTCCTAGTGGTGCTCAGAAGACCACATGGGATGCTGGGAATCGAACCTGAGTCGGCCACGTGCAAAGCAAACACCCTAACCGCTGTGCTATCGCTCCAGCCCCAGCTTTGTGTTTTCTATATATGAATTAGATCATTTCTAGCTGGAGATGATTTAAGCTGAAAGATAAACTATAAATATCAAAAGAATGCTGTCCAGAATTTATGAGTTATTAAATTCTTTATGATAGCAAAATCAGCTCTAGTTATACAACAAAATATGAAAGCATTTAAGGCTGGAGACACAATTTTCTATCTGTAATTCTTGTGTCCCAAATGGTGTCAAGGGCAGGAGGGCTGGTTCAATAGTCTAGAGAGTATGTACTGTGTACATGAGGCCTGGGTTTGACACCCAGCACCACATGGTCTCCTGAGCACTGCTGGGAGTCTTCTCTAAGCACAGAGCCAGAAGTAATCCCTGAGCACTGCTAGATATCACAAAAAAATTAACAAAACAAACAAAATATACTAGACAGTTTTGGCTCTATGACTTCTGAGCACTGTGGGGCCCAAGGAATTCCTGGAGTGACTCTTATATAAATAACTGAACAAAAGAAACATCACTATGGATACAAAAATAAATTTATAGTTATTTATTTTCCTGTGACTTCTGACAGCCTTAAAGTATGCATTTGCTGTGCATTCTAACTTCAATCAAAATAAAATCTAACCTAACCTCATAGCTAGATAGACACAATTACTAAAACATATGGATTAGATAATATTAAAATTATAAGAAATAATTAAGAGATATGATTAAAATTTGTTATTTTCAATCACCTAAACAAATATCTCATTACTCAGGAAATAAGTGACTAAGGAAATGTGAACATTTTTCCTCTTATTGAGAAGGAAATAAATGAAGAGTGATAAAAATCATGAAAATATAGAAATATACTTCAATGGAAGAAATTAGAACACCTTTTGTGAAACCCAGGGGAAAAACTTCAAAGTGCAAAATTTACTCCAGACAAGCAATTTATTTGTAGAACAAGTTTAAATAATGAAACTTGGAGTTCTGTTATGAAATTAAAGATCAGATCCATATTCTGCATTTTATGATGGGACAACCAATCATCTTCTTTGAGAACGTACTAAATTTCAGGAAAAAAAAAAAAAACCTGTCCCTTCCAGCTCAAGCAAGACTCAAATATATTAGCACTTAGCTTCCCTATCCTGAGGCCCTTACTCTATCAGAACAGATGTTTGCACCCAGGTAACTGGCCATCCATCATCAAGTCAAATAAGATTCTATATGCACTTGGATCCTTCTGGCAGGTGACTGCCCCTATCTGGGTAAAACTGGAAATAAAAGATAAATATTCTTTCAATGCTATGAACAAAATGAAATAGCCTTTGCAAGAGAAAAGAGAAATGTATAAAACTCTCTGATTGGTGGCACCCTTCGAAAAGATGGTGTAGTTTTAAGAATGAAGACAAGTTGATTCTTCTAGAATGTGTCACCTTAAAGCAGAATCAATTGCTTTTTTTTCTCCTAGCCCTCTGAAAGAGATAAAGGCTAATGAATAATGTGAAATTAGTTGGGAATTGGAGACAGAAGAAAGCAGGAATATAAGGACTGATGGAAATGGTAAATAATATAAAAAATAGCAGTTTGATTATGGTTTATATTCCTAAAAAGAACATGAATTAGCAAACACAATACTTAGATATTTAAAACTATTAACTCCATCATTTTTATATATTATTTTCAGTTCTAAGAAATCACCCTGATTTGCTATATAAAGAATTTTTTTAAAACTTAAATTATTAGATAACATTCAAACTGCTAAAATATTGATAGTAAGAGTATTCAGGGACATATAAAAATTATAAATCATTGACAGTGTAATTTTCCTCTGTGAATGCAGGAAAACTAAGATTTATAAATTGTATAACAATTTGAAGACATTTTGATAACATTTTATTATCATTAATATTTCACTGTCACTGTCATCCTGTTGCTAATTGATTTGTTCTAGTGGGAACCAGTAACATCTATCATTGAGAGACTTATTATTACAGTATTTTTGGCATATCCAATATGCCATGGGTAGCTTGCCAGGCTCTGCCGTGTGGGCGCGATACTCTCGGTAGCTTGCCGGGCTCTCCGAGAGGGGCAAAGAAATCAAACCCGAGTCAGCTGCGTGAAAGGCAAACGCCCTACCCGCTGTGCTATCGCTCCAGTCCATCCACTATAACACTTTAAACAAATGAACAGGTGAAGGAAAACACTAATATTTAAAATTTAATTATCCCATTTTGTCTTCAATATTCATTGTTAGAGATAGTAGACGTGATATCTTGTTAGATGCTTTATTATAATAAATTTTTAAGTGTTGGAAGGAAATTAGCATACTTCTTGTAGTACATATGCACATTTAATGCATTATCAGCAAATTCCCAAGTACTAATTAATTAATTTCTACCAAAACTCATTAACAATTCTGCTCATATTACTAAAGACTTACCATATTTGAAGCCAAGGAGCAAATATATATATTATCTTTTTATGTTGTGTGTACATATGCAAGTGTGTGTTTGTATATATATATATATATATACTTGCATGTATATATACACAAAACATATCACATATATAGACATACATATATATTCAGAATAAACTACATGTTTTCTAAAGAGGGATAATCTAATAAACAAGATTTCTTGTGTGGTATGATTTGAAAAGAGGTAATGTAGAGGGCTCTTTGAGGACGATTACTTAATCCTCTCCCAGTTACTTCATCATGTAAAGCTTTGCAACCTTAATATTTCTGGCATTCAATAGATCCCATTAAAATTTCTGAACCTATGAGAAGGATTATACCTTAGATTTTATCAAGTAATGATTTAGTTTTCTCTAAATACTTGGAGGGGATCTAGATAAATATAGCAATCAGACAAAACTAGAAGAGGGGTGTTTTGGGGAGATAAGAATATTTAACTAGGAGTGTCTCTGGCAATGGAATTAAGTTTGTGATTGATACCAACACAGAATTTACAGAATTTCCTATGTGGGCCAACTTTCTAGACCTTGTACAGGACTTTTCTCTGTTGCTAATATAGGGGAGTCCAGAGCCAAGAAAATTCTTCACTTTTAACCTACTTTTCTGCAGACAATTAGACATATTCTATGGCATAAATACTGTCTGTACAGAGTATATGAAGAGTATCACAAAGGTCTAAGTAATTTCCCAAAACTTTATTTAGGAGCCTATCAACCTTTTAAAGATATATCATTCTGGCTGTAAATTCAGTGTTTATTGTAGGTGACTCTCTTCATGTTAACTTTAATTCTATTTATGTTTGTTCTAGAACAATGACCCTCTCCCCCACCTTTGTTGCACACTGAAATCTCTTAGAAATTCCTAAAACAAGGCTGGGTCTGCCAAGAGAATATGTTGTGTTTGGCATGACACTGGTTTCTTTTTAAACTATCCACAGGTAATTCTAATTTGACATAAAGATTGAGAACCTCTGCTAGTGAACAATCCTGCTGAATCTCAGCTATGAAATAAAACACAAATAACATACACTTATAATCACTAGGATCTATATACTTGTGGTCCTGTTATAGGTTAGATATTCGCCAACCTATCCAGTCATAGTACAAACCTGGGTCGATAGAAGAAGAAAAATAACACTGATCACTCTTGTATTTGTAGATAAGATCAAGAAGAAGTAAAAATCATATTACAATAATTTTATAATATATTAAATATTATACCTGCCTACCATTAGTGAAATGTCTTATGAGTAACTATTTGGAATCAATTGGATCTTTATTTTACACATAGGTTAGACTAAAGATGGAATTAATCTCTATTTTCAGGGTAAGAATAATAAGGAGCCCAGTCTTTTCTACTGGTTACAATAAATGGAAATTATTTGGGGTAGAGTTGCTGAGGGGAATGGGGCCACACTCAGTCATGCTCAGGGCTTCCTCCTGGATTTAAACTCAAGAATCATTTTTGACAGTGCTCAAGGGACCAAATGTGGTGCGAGGGATCAAGCCAGGGTCAAATACATACAAAGTAAGCCCGGTACTATTTTTCCTGTCATGTGTTTTAAGAGAAATGTGCATGCAATGTCAGTGTCACCTCATTGTGAGACAAGGGTTACAATTTTTTTTCAATTTCTTTTTACCACAAAGAATGAGTAAATTCAATAAGAATAATTGACTGGAAGATGAATGTGAAGCCCAAAGAGGCAATTTTGTTAAAAAAATATCTTAGGGAGGACATTCTTATTCCTGTATTTCCCATGATCAGTTGAACTCAAAGGATCATCAAAGTCATAGTTATCTCTAGGACTCCTGAAGTTATCCTTATGCCCTCCTTAAATTTGCACATGTGAGAAAGCAAACACACTTCCCAAAGAAAACAACAAAGAGTCTGTGGACAAGGTTATATAATTTACAGATCTCACATTGGCATATAAAGAAGCTGCATATAAATTGTTAAACTACTTATAAATGAAACTTTTGCACTGAAGCATTTAGGGACTCACTAACTGGATGACTAGTGTCATACTAAAGTGTAACACAGGAACGTGCTGAAAAAGAATTAGAGGTGTTTAGTGAAGGCAACTGCACTAAATTAAGTAAAGACATTTCAAATACTCTTTTATACAAGAGTTATAAGTATGATACGAATAGACCTATAAAATATAAATTGTCTTTGTATTTTAATTGTGGTATAACAGTGATTAAAAATATGTACTGATGCATATCAATGTAATTTTAAATTATTATGTGCATATATCAAGACATGTTCTGAATTCAAAGTCTCACTACTAACAGCAGGAAAAAGGTGTTTTTCTGTTTCTCACATAAAAACTAAAGCTGAATTAGAAGCTCAACTATTCATTCTTTGAAATACAGTGAGGATTTTATATTTTTAAAATATCAAAGGGAGGGTACCACCTCAATTATAATATAAAAGTCTCCGTTTAAGTATTTTTCTTAATGAACTGCCATTTGTATTTGGTTCTTCTGGCTCTTTGTTTTTGAAGTTGTTAAGCCCCATGTTCATTCCTTTCTAATTAGTTAGATGTGTCCTCCTTGGTAATAGGTGGCTACCACAACACAGCTTTCTAGTTTTCAGACTCAATTAAAAAAAGTGATAGTGAGTCTTGGCTCAAAATCAAGGCTATGACCCCTAAAAACCATCACATCTCCTTTAATCTCCCACTGCTCTGTTCTCTGACAAATTCCCTGGACAGCATAATTATCCCTTCCAGTAACTCTTCCAAAAGGTCTAAGCAGAGTTCCCAGGAGAACAGGTAAGACGGTGCTGTGGATGTTTTAAATTTAAAAAAATAATGCATTTAAAAAAAAACAGAATGGCAACAAATTTTATGTCTAATGTTGATTGCATAGACAGTTAAAATTTTATAAATCTAATTATATCGCTGATAGTAAAGGTTAACTTGCCTCAGAACTTAAAAGTCTGAAAGACTGTATTCAGGTTATCTATTTTATTAAAGACAAAGCTATCGTTGGATCTTTAAAACACTAAAATATAAAGACATTTATAATCATATTACAAAAGAAATCATTTAAGCTGGATGACTTTAGTCTGCACTTTTGGAAAACTGGAAATTATACTGTTCTTTCACAATTTAAAATATTTGTTTTTAATAAATAACTAAATAAAAATGCTTCAAATCAATACCATAGTTAAGCACTCTCCAAAATTACTTGTATAAATGTACCCAGGGTTCCAATACAGGATCTTCTTATACCTATTTTATAGCCATTAATTTTTTTAATATTTGATTGATAATTTTTTTCTAAATTTACCTTTCTAAACAAATAATATAATAAAACTTTTATTTTCCATATACCCATATATTACACCTTAAATATAAAGCTTTTAAGATTTTATTGGCTGGAAAGAATATCATAGTTAATTCATGGTCTAAATTCTGTTTTCTCTATAATAGAAAAAAAGATGATGCAGCGTGAGAAATATTATATGCATACTCTAAGGAGCAAAGTAGATGAATTAAGTCAGGTTAGATTTACACTATAATTAACTAAATGCTTCATAAGAAAATGTGAATAATTAAAGAAAATATACTGCTTTCACCTCCATTTATCATTATTTTAAAGAATCAAGAGAGGTGGAACAAGGAAAGTTTCAACTTACTTTAAATAATTATCAAATATCTTATTTAGTACAATACTTCCCCTAACAGGTACATGCTTCTTTCTTTATATACATATGCATGGTAAGTTTAGAAAGAAGAAGAAAATTAATTTTTCCAACATATTGTTTTCTTCTCCCTTGAAACAATAACTTGTACCAGCAGAAGCTTGTCTAATTGAAATGCTCTTTGTCCTTGCCAGGGCAAATACAAGATTAAATTAAAGTAAGCAACAGCCTTGGTCAGAAGGGAGAGTGTGGAAACAATCCCTTCAAGGGGTTACCCCCACCTGTGCTCTCCTCCCTTCACCCATCTCCTTTCCTTCTCACCCATCAAGGCAGGGGGCAGAGGCCTCTCAAGCATTCTCCTGCACTGCAGTGTTTTACTTTTTTGTAGTACTTAAGAAACTCAATAAAAGGCTTTCCTTAGGAGAAATGGAAAAGTCTTTAACGCCAAGTAAGTGTTACAAATTATTTGAGAACTAAATGTGATTTTTTCTCATTTCATGACATTTCATAACAGCATTAGAAATAGTGGTATCAATAAGCCAGCAAACTAACAACAGAAAAAGGGTACTGATTCCCTTAACCTTCATGTTTTCATACATTGTTACTACTACTTGGAAGAAGGAAGAGTTCCACTTACTCCTATTATTTCCTATCACACCATCTTCCCATAACAAAATACATACAAAAGCCCAAGGATATTAATTTGTAAATTATTAAGTTATCTTTTAAAACTTAAAGTTACTACAGAAATAATTATCACATATATATCTAGAATAGAATGCTCATCTCAGAAATGGACAAGGTCCTCAGAATATTAAAAATTAGTTCTGGGCTAGAGCGATAGCACAGTGGGTTGGGCATTTGCCTTGCATGAGGCCAACCCGGGTTCGATTTCCAGCATCCCATATGGTCCCCTGAGCACCGCCAGGAGTAATTCCTGAGTGCTAAGCCAGGAGTAACCCTTGTGCATTGCCAGATGTGACCCAAAAAGAAAAAAATTGTTTTGATATATTTTTTCCAAACCCAGTCTTTACAACTGCTATTAACAATTCATGTAGATCTTGAACTGGAAAAATTTATATGATATATCACAATCAGTCGTAAATTAATTTTATTTGATTAAAACTTAATTTTACTTCTTTTGTATTTTTATGCACTAACCAAATTTTCTAGGTATAGTATTATTTTTACGAAGTTAGAGACCTTGGATTTATAAAGAGAAAATATTTGCTTCTAGATAGGAATTTAGAAAATTATAATGATTTAAGTCTTTATTGACAGAGAAACAAAGCAGATGTTAAGAAATTTTGGTTTATGTTTTCACCGTTGATTCTGCTCAGAAGAAATTCATAACAAGAGTAAATTCTGGAGGGAAAGTAAGTTTCCATTACAAATGAAGACAATGCAAATTTGTAATGTTTCCTAATATAAACAATACTTAGCAGATTTTGACACAAAGGGGATTTCAACTATTTGATGTCAGACATTGCTGAGGGATAATATTTGCTTAAGTAACTGAAGAAGATAAGTCAATATTATGCAGACTCGATAATTACAAATTACAAAATGCTTAGAACAGATATAATTAATTTATTATAACCACTGATGTCAATATATCCCGATGCCTTATTTTAATATTCAACATCATGGACTTCAATGGTATATTTAAACAGTGATAAGGAATGAATGATTTTTCTTACCCTAAAGATGTTTATAATTATATCACAAAAATCATAGCTCAGTACTAACAGTATCTGACAGCAAAATTACAATATTAATATATTTTGCAATATTATACATAATAATATAACTCCTCCATCCCTCTTGAAGAGTCCAGCAAGCTACTGAGAGTATCCCGCCTGCACGGCAGAACCTGACAAGCTCCCTGTGGCGTATTTGATATGCCAAAAACAGTGACAACAAGCCTCACAATGGAGATGTTATTGGTGCCCACTTGAGCAAATTGATGAGCAATGGGATGACAGTGATATAGTGAATATAATTCAGTATTTACTAATCCAAACGTAGGAAAGTAAGGCTTTTGCAAAAAATAAGGCTGCACCACCACGGACTCCATATGTACAAATCTTATGCATATATGCGATACATTTAGCATATGGTACATAAAGAGAAATATGTTGCTATCAGAATAATGCATCTGTTCCATGAGAATGTTTTACTTCCTAGTACATGGTTTTTGAACTCAATGTTCTCTTGTGACTACTAAAATGAAAGAAATGTGACACAAACTTAAGTGTTCATATAATATATCAACTCTAGTCCTTTCAGCATCTATAAGCATATGCATTTAAATTAAACATCTGCATTGACAAGGAAAGACTTCAGCAATTGCTTGGATGCTCCAAAGAAACTCATGTTTTTGCAGCTGTCGTATGCTACACAGAGCATGAAAGACTTTGCTCTGCATTCTTACACACTCCATTCTCTAAATAACAAGTTGGCTTTGTAGAGGCAGAGGAAGAGTACGAAACACTGTCATGTCCAGATCGTGTCCTAATAGAGGAAACTTGGCAAGCTTTTAGTATCCAAAAGTTTAGGAAATAAAAAAAGGGTTTATAATTTAGAACTTTATGGCCATTATATTCCAAGGAGTCTTGCCTTTACTATACTTCATTCAAGATATTACAGAGGTAAAAGAAAAATATCAATTGTTAAATAATTTACTGGGTACCATCAGTTTCACTAATGTCACCTACTCTTTTCTAGAAAGGTAGAATATTTTTCTTGACTATTACTTTATGTAACTATGCAGCAAAGAAAAGGGCCAAGGAGATGTATAATAAAAGCCTACAACAGCAAAACTACCATATGCAGAAGAGACGACAAATAAAAGAGGTTAATGAGAAAAAGAAACTCAACATATAAGCAAAATATGCCTCAGAAATAAAAATTCAGATGCTAATTAACAGATCAAATATACTCTTTATACAATAGAAAATGAGAGTTTATAGTTTTTAACAACTATTGGAATATGAGCCTACATCAGTTTTGAAGAAAATATCACAACTATAATTTAAAGAGGATCTGAGATAGAGGAGAATAAGCTTATACAGTAGCAGTAAAGGAGACATAGTAAGAATAATGATTTGGGAATTATGGATGACAAAAGTAATTACTAGTGCTAATTTCCACTGGGAATTTTTTTAAAACCTAAAGCTATTGTTTCCATTAAAAGCACACAAAAGTATGAATGGTTATAAATAAAGACTCAGAGCTCTTCAGAAAGTATACCATTTTTTAAAAATGTAGGTAATAGTCTTGCTTTCCTTCATAAAAGGAAAACAATTTGACATATTTGAACTGGGGATGTATTTATAGCTAGTAAATAAAGACAAAAATCTTAATTTGAGAGATATTTATATGGAGATAATTCCAAAATGAACATGAGGCATGTATAGTGAAAATGCATAGAAAACAGTTTTGTGATTTAGATCTATTTGGGGAATATGAGTTAATAACACAGTTTTTGCCAACTGTGTTCATTAGCCCAGAAATAAGTGATAGTTACTATAAATCACTGGTCAAGAAAGGATAAGACATAATGAATTCTATAACTACAGCAATATCAATAACAGTGTTTTAAACTAGAAGCTGTATAACAGTGAGAGGACATATATAAACAATGTTCAAATATTAGAAAATCTTCAGAAGGACAGACTGGTTTGAGTCTGCTTGGGTCCAAGTCTAATCTTATCTTGCTTTTTGATGTTAGAAAAAGAATTCCTTTTAATTTTATGCAGTTTCCTTATTCATACAATGAAGATAATAGCAATGACTTGATATAATTATTTCATAGATGTAATTATTTATATGAAGCAGAAAAGTAAGCAAATACTACACTTATTAATAAACAAGGTAAGAGTAAAGGTACAGCAGACGGTATCTGCTAATGATAATGATAATGCTTCTTTGATCTGCTCCATTTCTTCCTGTCTTGGTGAAATCTTAGCCATCAAAATTAGTACACCTTCACTAGCTCCTTTTTGCCTTTCTATTCCTTCACAGCCCTCACACTTAGTCATTTTTCCATTAGGCTGCTCTAGGGCATAACGAAGCTATTTCCTCCTCATTTTATCTCACTAATTTCTATTTGATCTCAGCTTTCATACTTAAACACATCTTTTTTCGTTAGACCTACAGAAAACCTTCTAGAACTTGACTTCTCTAGCAACCTGCAACATGATATTTTTTCAGCATGGCCTGGCTCTTTCTATCACTCAAACTTCATACTTCAGCATGCTCCACAGGTTGCCCCTACATTGATAGCACCACATTTTCTTTCTTATTTTTTTTAGGTGGACTGGAGCAATAACACAGCGGTAGGGTGTTTGTCTTGCACGCAGCTGACCCGGGTTTGATTCCTCCACCCCTCTTGGAGAGCCCAGCAAGCTACCAAGTGTTTCTCGCCCACACGGTAGAGCTACCAGTGGCATATTTGATATGCCAAAAACAGTAACAAGAAGTCTCACAATGAAGATGTTACTGGTGCCCACTCAAGCAAATCGAAGAGCAATGGGATGACAGTGACAGTGACAGTGATTTTTTTTAGATCATATCTGATTATGTTCAGGGCTTACTCCTGGTTCTGAACTTAGGGATCAGTCCTGGAGGTGCCTGGGAGACCATATGGAGTGCCAGGTATTGAACTGGGTTGGATGCATTTAAGGCAAGTGCTTTAACTGCTCAATATCTCTCTGGTCCTGAGAACCACGTTTTCCCATGTCTCTGTGAATTTCTGCAGTCCTACTGCTCATCCTATATCCTTCAGGAAGTCTATGAGGACTCATAACCAATCCAACCATCATGCCACTCTCCTTAGGCTCAGTAACCCCTTTCATGAGTGCCAAAGCTCTTGATTATATCTTATACTATAGCATTTATCCTTTGAGTTTCAATCAAAAAATTTTTTTATCTTTAGATTTTTAAAAAATTGAGACTCTTGGAAGCTTTGTCTTATTTATTCCTACATGAACCAAACCTTGCATTAATAGTGACAACAGCAATGATACTGAAAGCTTAGTAGAGTGTAACAGATATAATAAGTCTGGATAGCAACCCCAGAAAATAAGCATTTTTCTCTTTGTTATCATTTTGTTGAAGAGAAAAGCCAGGCATAGATAAATAAGAAAAACCTTGAAGAAAGTTAAAAAAGAAAGAAAGAAAGAAAGAAAGAAAGAAAGAAAGAAAGAAAGAAAGAAAGAAAGAAAGAAAGAAAGAAAGAAAAGAAAGAAAGAAAGAAAGAAAGAAAGAAAGAAAGAAAGAAAGAAAGAAAGAAAGAAAGAAAGAAAGAAAGAAAGAAAGAAAGAAAGAAAGAAAGAAGAAGCCTCTTCAGTCTTAAAATTAAGCCACAAACCAGTTTGTTTGATGTTTGATCTGTTCAATTTTCCTAGGCGCTTAGCTAGCCTCTCACTTCAGAAGTTTGTCACATAGTACAGCAATAGATATACGAAAGATGAATGAGTAGGTACACTCATTAAGTGAGACTTACAATAAAACCTGCCATGACATTAATTTGCCTTAGCTCTGCTATTTTCTTTCAGACTATTTTCTGATCTCTCAAACTCCTGAAATACCTTGCATTAGAGAGCTTGCATTCATTTAAATTTTTATTCAGTGTCATTTACAACAATTCTTTCAAGCTATGCCCCTGAGAGTACTGTTAGAACACTGCACTCATTAGGAGCGTATGAAATCTCAGGAACGAGCCCAGCTAGACAGCTGCTCCAGTCTCAGAATTAAGACTGAGTACACCAAGCTCTTCACCAAAGAAAGAACCTCGGAGAGACTGTTTGGCAATCGAAACCATGTTAGTTTTTTCTCTTTCTACATTCCTCTCTCCTTATCAACTAACACCAAAGTTCACTCAGTTTCTTCAAACATCTCCTGTTTTGCCCTCACTGCCACAAGAGGACTGGAAAATCAGAATAAGTGAGAAATTGACTGAGACATAGGCTTGTGAAGACCAAAGAGAGCAAGCTTGAGAGTAGCTCTGGCTCAGCTTAGATCTCATGTTTTCAGTTTTGTTATGTCTGTGTTTTTGATAGATGGCTATAAGCTTTGATCACTAGAACTTTGTAATGTGACTGTCAAGTTGATAGACCAGGGTGTGGTGGAATTTGGGGTGAGGTGGGAATATGGAAACACTGGTAGAGGGATGTTGACACTGGTGGTGGGACTTATGTTGAAATATTTTAGGCCTAAAACTCAACTATTAATAATTTTGTAAATCACAGTTCTTTGATAAAAATAAAAGTAGTTCTGCAGCAATGAAAAACATCTTTATGGGCAATACTTTATGGGCAACACTACTATATTGCTAACCCTTACTTCATAGGAGAATGATGTAAGTTCATTTCCAATTCAAATACTATTCAGGGAATAGGTAGAATAGATGTTATTATTGAGCAACTTGAAAGAGGCACTCAAAGATAGGTTTAAGCCAAATAACCTGCTGATCACAGAAAATTGGCAAATTCAAATTCTTTGCAACTACTCAGTTATTGACTCATATATTCCCTAGAGAATAAACTGGAGTGCTGCCAGGTCCTCCTGGCTGGTTCCCAAAGCAACCTGCCTTGATCTGTTTAGGGCTATGTGTATGGGGCATTAGGTTGTGGGGTGAGAGAGATGTCAGCCACATGGCCAACTCCCTCTCCGCAGTGTGCCTGGATATAGAATGTTTTCTTTGCAGTTAATGGCTACTTTGGTTCCCATTCTGGAAGTCACCTGAACAACCTAACATATTTTTCAAATACTGTGTATAGATGCACAAACTGTCAGTGGAAGTTTTACAAGCATCCATATGGCAGTTCTTTCTAGTGAATATTTTTCTTTTTAAACACAGGTCTCCCTGTAGTATCTCAGGGACCAGCTTGTCAGGAGACTGTTTTGATTGCATAAGCACAGAAAGGACACTTTTACTGAGACAAATAAGCAACATTTAGGTTCAACCTGGAAAACTGTGTAAATTTCGGCACAATTATATTCCTATTTTATATAACATATACAGTGAATATATATGTTATATAAATATATAAACTTACTTATACAATATGTTATATGAATATATAATATATATAGTGAATATATATGTTATATAAATATATAAACTTACTTATATAATATGTTATATAAATATATATAAATATATATAAACTTACTTATACAATGGTTAAGAAATTTGTACCACTGCTCAAGAGCTAGGGAAAAGATGGGGGGTTGAAAGGAAAAATAAATCTCTTTCTAGAATTTTCAATTTCATGTTTTCCTGAACAAAATTAAATATGTTGGAGTAAAGAGACAAATATGTGTTACTATAATAATCTGCTTTAGTTGCTATAGATATATCAATTAATAAATGATTTTAAAAAACAGAAATGTATTTTTTAGTCTTAGAGGTCAGAAAGAGTAAAATCAAGGTTCTGTACAATTATTACTGAGGGCTCATTTTTTTTAGAGTCAGCCTTTTTCTCACTTTTTCCTCACAGTACCCAAAGATAGAGCACACCAATGAGTTCTTGATTGCCTCTATTTATAAGAATACTACTCCTATCAGGCTGCAACCTTATCTCCTTATTTAACCTTAATTACTTTTTATACAATTTGAATAAAATTATATCAGAGATGATGATTTCCACATATGAATCCAAGGGGGATACAATGCAACCTCTAGTGGGTACCTTTTTCTGAAAAAAACTGAATCTCTCTGCCCCCCCCCCACATAATAAAGAAGCATTACTTATTGGGACATTTTTTAAAAATCCCTAATACATTAATATTCTGTCAATCTACCTGAAATACATTAATGAAAAGAATATTCTCAAATATTCTACAGACAAGTGAAATAAAAGGTCAAATGATCTATATGTCATCTGGACTTGCACCTCCACAAACCCAAGGATTTCTGATTTCTCCTTGAGTATTTGTCAAAGTTAAAAGATCGTCTAAGTTGTTTAATTACTCACTAATACAGCACTTCAAAGAGTGCAGGGAACACAATCTGAGGAGGAGGTACAATGTATTCCTAGAGGCAGGCGGTATGGTTTGTGAATTTATCCAATCAGTGTCCAAGCATATAATTATGCTTTTTTGTGTTATTAAAATATGGTGGTTGTTTTTAAAAGTTTAACTCTAAAAAAATTTAGAAAAAGAAAAGAGAAAAGATACATTTTCTCTTTCTAGTTTTCTTTTGATCATCAGATTTAATATTCTCTATTACTTTCCCTGATATTTCATAAGTTTAACACCAGACTCTGTAGCAATTAATCTATATTCCCATGCTTCATGTTACAATGTAGTTGATCTTATATTAGATTTGTCTCCCTAAGGAAATCTCTTTTGACCTCAGTTGCATCATAATGGTTGTACTGTCTTGGTACATTCTCTCTCTGTGAGCCAACCTATCACATTTATTATACTGGAGAATCTTTTCATTCCTTTCTCATCGGAAACTCTTGTTTTAGACTTAACTTGCTCAAAGTTTAGCTCTCCTGTTTTAACCATCACATCCTCTAATGGTTTTCAAAGAAGTGATGTATTAGAGCTAACAGGTAAAGAGCCTCTCTGAAATTGATGTATTTTAACCCCCCAAGTGATACTTTTGTTAAAAGTGAAAATCCATATTGAAAATTAACCATGAAGAACAAAGCAATTCTAAAACTAGAGAAGTATATAACCTATTTAATTTTCCTAGAATCTTATGTACTTTTCATAAACACCAGCTCCAGCATTCAAACATATAATGTGTTGCATTGATATAAATTTGTTTCTATCCATTGTACAGGACCTCACAATCTGGAATGAGTTTCTCAAAATACAATGACATTTTCACTGACACCATTTATGATTTTTCTCACACAGAAACTTCCTTACGTAAGTTACTTTTTCCATCATAGAAGCATACTTAATGTTCCAAAAGTCAAGGGTCACATGCTCATACTTATGGGGCTTGAGAATAAAATCTCTAAGACAAGATAAACCTTGTTAATTTAAGCATTTGCTACACAGAATACCCATATACATTTTTTACTTTGTGGAGCCCTCCATCAGAATGTTCCTCTAGATTGGTCATGTACCTTTCAGAAGGTAATTCCACTGTGGCCCTGGAAGACTGCCAATATCCTAAAAACTTAGAAGAAAGCTGAGAAGTTTTTAAATTATAATTTCCTGGAACCGTATTGTCACAACATGAACCCGATGGAAAAATAAGAATTCCTCAGTTCTTGTGTTGGTCAAGAAAAAATAATGATCAGTCACACAGACACACAGACGCATGTACACACACATACACACCACTTACTTTGTACAAAGCAAGTTTATTTAGAATAGTTTATTCTAAATAGTTTATTCTAAATATTCTAAATAAGTTTATTTAGAATAGTTTATTCCTATTCTCTCGCTTGTTCTTTAGAACAAGCGAGAGAATAGGAATAGGTTAAGTATAAGAGTACTTTTTTACTATATCCTGAGGGTGGATTAGGTGACAACATCATATTGGGGCAGGATTTAGGTAAAAGAATGGCAGGTGTAGAGTTATATAACTATATTGTTTCTGTGGGGTGGGAGGTCAGATGACAATTCTAGTCAGATTGCAATGCATTGTTTGTTGCCTTCTAGATGTGAGTTTGATTTGCGCATGAATGAGATTGGAGAGATGCTTATTTTTGTCCTCCTATATTTATTACCAGGTTTTCCACAAACACAAGTGCAGTACATTCTAATTGAGCTGAGATGAAGTCCTATTTCTCCAACTTCCATCTTCAACTGTCAACATGCTTCTTAACCCTAACTGCTCACTTTTTAAAATCTGCTTACTCTATCAGTAGAATGTGATATAGATATTGACAGTAGGCATATCTTCTAGACTTTGCATTTTCAGAATTCATGTTTATAGCTGAAGTTTAGTGTGACAGTGGTACTAACGAGCTTACAGTAACAAAATACTAAAAAGTGGGGGCTGGAGCAATAGCACAGCGGGTATAGCGTTTGCCTTGCACACGGCCAACCCAGGTTCGATTCCCAGCATCCCATATGGTCCCCTGAGCACCGCCAGGAGTAATTCCTGAGTGAAGAGCCAGGAGTAACCCCTGTGCATCGCCAGGTGTGACCCAAAAAGCAAAAAAATAAAAATACTAAAAAGTAAGATTTTTATTTGCTATTGTCTGCTTGCGTAACCTAAACACACACACACACACACATATATATATGTATATATATATATATATATATATATATATATATATATGGTTTGGGGCCACACCTGGCATATGGGATGCTGGGGATTGAACCCAGGTTGGCCATGTGTAAGAAAAGTGCCCTACTCACTATACTATCACTCTGGCCCCGATCTCAATATTTTATATTTAATTTTTCTTCAGGATTTTCCACTTTTTTTAGTGCAAATATTCATTACTTAACCTACTTCAAAGAAAACATTTTGGAGTCTTTCCTGGGATACAGAGGAGAGGAAGTAGCAGGGTTAGGATGGATTGAAGTGGGGAAGGGAGTGCATCTAAGTGGTGATTAAGCAAACTTCCACCAAATTTTTAGCCTCACTTCCATAAGTATTTAATGCTACCAATTCCTGAAGCTTTGAGTAATTCTATAGCATAAATCACGTTGTTCCTTAATTTGTGCCTCTAGGCCTTTGGATTTGGCTCTCCTGATTCTTTAAAGTCAATTATACTCATTCATGTGCTATCTAGGTTTCAAAATTAAGTTATGAATTAAGTTACTATTGTTCTTTATGCTCATATCCCCCTCCCCACACACACACAGACTGATTTGTGCTCTTGAAATCTCTTTATTATTATGTTAGAAAGACATGAAAGAACATAAATTCTTATATTTTTTAAACTGTCTTTAACTTATTTTTATTTTTTATTATTTTTAGCTTATTTTAAAAATAAACCAATAAGAATTAGTGCATAGTGGAGTAGAGGGTAGTTTCTTATTGCTATCAGTGGACCAATTCTGGCTACCTCCATATTTCTAGTGTAGGTTTACTATGACCACCCACCACTGCCAATAACAAAAAGTTATGTTTAAGGATATGATATGATAATGTTTTCTTTGTTAAGATGAACATCTAAGCAGACATAAAAATATGTGGGATATAAAGTAAAATATGCTCTAATATTTATTATAAAAACTAATATTCAGCAAAGGAACTATTAAGTATTCTTTCAAGGAAGTCAAATAAATATTAAACAATAAGCACTGAAGAAACAAAAAACCTAAAGATTTAAATCTAGAGATAAATATCATGATTTCATGGTGGAGAAAATCCCTCTCATGTGTGAGTTCCTGGTTTCAATTGAGATCTTGGGTTCAATTCTCAACCTTCCCCCAACCAAATGCACACACACACACAAATCCTAAGTGTCAAAAACCACAAGTAGGGCAAGGAAAATTGGATAATGATTGAGATTCTTGCCTCAAATATAGCTGACCTCGTTCTATCTCTGGTATCTCTATGGCCCCCCAAACACCACTAAAAGTAACCCCTAAAAACAGCCAAATGTGGCCCCTATTTTTTAATCAGAAAATCTAGACCTTATATCTCTTTTTTTCAAGTTTGATTATCAACACTATGCATTACTAATATCATTAGAACTGAATAGAAGCTTTGTTGGAAGATCCCAAAGACTGAGACATGGAAATACTGAAGTAACAAACTGGTAGCTACAACTGTATTGTCAAGAGCACTATTTGACATAGGAATTGTGCTAAATTCCATCATAGCCTCTTCAATTTATTGATGTTTTTAATATTAAAGACCTTTTCTTCATCAATACAGGCAAAAAAGAGAATGTGTAGGTAAAACCCAAGACTTCATTAAAAAGTCTAGAGAACCCAAATCTATATTTTAATACTTTCTTACAAATTCTATTCACAAAGTATGACCCACAAATATAATTCATAAGTCATGCTATCATAAATAAAGGTTACCCTTTATTTATTTTAAGAATATTTAAAATAAATACATTTTCAGAAGAGAGTAGTCTAAGAATAAAAAGATATAATAAAAATCAAGTGAGTTTTCAGTGATTTACTAATCTTCTGAGTGTCTTTCAGGCTGAACCATACTGTAAAAGCTTTAAATATGTGAAAAGTATGCTCGAGTGGAGAAGTACACAATTTTTAGATAATGCAAGTGTTATGTCTTTACAATAATCAGCCAGACAAGGTCTGAGATTAGAAGAGAATTCAAGTCTTCTACCCCCACTAAGGATTATCATTTAGGTGAAGTATTTTAAGTCATTCACATGGTAATCACTGGAATGTAACATAAGTGTTTCGGTAGTAACTAAGGAATTTTATAACTGCCAGAAGAAGCAGCTCTTCAAATGACAAAAAACTGTGTTCATGATAAAAGGGCAGAAAGACCATTTTTCTTTTAATACAGAGCAGTGCATATTCTTTCCTGATAACATATGGCCAAACACTGCACACTGATTGTGCAAACATATCTACCTGTTTGCTCATGACTTTGCTTTCTTGCTAAGATCAACTAATTTAGAAAAACATTAAAGAGGTATCAAAGAGTTAATTAGCAATCTTCATATACTCTAGGTAAGCCATGAAAAACTTGAACGGTCTCTGTCAAAAACTAACAAATGTTATATAAAATAATAAGTGAGCATATGGCACACAGATTGAATTTCTCTTGAAGAAAGAACATCCTGCCTTTTAAAAAGTCACAAACACTTTGATAATACAAGTAGTCTATAATGTACAAAGGGTTATAGTTAGCTGGGTGACTCTTCTAGGAGATCAGACAATTTCACTATTGAATCCTAGCTCATAGATCTAGGCTCTATTTTTACTGAAGTTTTGTCAGGGAAAGGCTAAGCTGAATGATCAAGATCCACAAAATTTTGTTATTTTTGTTTGATTGAAGCCTTAGAACAAAAATAATAAAAAGGGATATCGAAGCAAAATCAAAAACTGAAATTCCTTCAGAGATGGAAATTCAATTCTATGGAGCTTGTCTTCATGGGATCAACAAAGATTTGATCCCTGGCACCACATATGTCCCCCAAGCCCTGCTAGGGTTGATCCCAGTGTACTTTACAGTGTGGCTGAAAAACAAATAAACAAAAAAAAACCTGAAACGAATAAAAATAGATTCATAGAATTAATGTGTATTATAAATTATCAAAATAATTTATTTCAGGGATCAAAACCAGGTACTAGATAGTAGTTCTCTAACTCTGTCCTGTCTCTATTTCTATCTGTCTCTGTCTCTGTTTCTCTCTCTCACTTTCACTGACCTCTCCCCCTCTCTTTCTCACTTTTTCTCTCCCCTACCACACAATCTTATATTTATTATACA
Source organism: Sorex araneus (assembly GCF_027595985.1). Classification (NCBI taxonomy): domain Eukaryota; kingdom Metazoa; phylum Chordata; class Mammalia; order Eulipotyphla; family Soricidae; genus Sorex; species Sorex araneus. The sequence continues at coordinate 396,468,329 of NC_073302.1, read as the reverse complement.
TATGTATATATACACGGGCTGGAAGGATAGGGCGTTTGCCTTGCACATGGCCAACCAGTGTTCGATTCCTCCTCCCCTCTCAGAGAGCAGGGCAAGCTACCAAGAGTATTGCGCCCACACGGCAGAGCCTGGCAAGCTACCCGTGGTGTATTTGATATGCCAGAAACAGTAACAATAAGTCTCACAATGAGAGACATTACTGGTGCCCGCTCGAGCAAATCGATGAGCAACGGGATGACAGTGACAGTGACAGTGATGTATATATACAAACATATAGATAGATCTCTTTCTCTATATGTAGAGAGAAAGAAAAATTTAAAAAAAATAAAAATAAAAATAATAAAAATAAAAAGGGAAAAAGTGTAGATATATATACATATATACATATATATATATACATATACACACATACACAAATTTTTTTCTTTTTTTCTTCCTGTAGTCAGGTCTAATATAGTGGAAAATAGCATAGCTGTCAGCAACTTATTCTGATTCCATCTACCTTGTAAAACATACCTAGGAAAAGCTACCCTTCTACTAATATTTTACAGAATTGTAGATTAAAAGTCTAATTATGTTATCTCTCCCCACCCTTTAAATGTAACTTTATATTCAGAGGTATAGAGTATTACGGTTGACCACTATATGAAAAATAAAGTGAATTTTGGATTTCTTGATTGACAGTTTTTCTAAAGCAACATGAATTTGTGAAGAGCTCCCTAATGAAAAAAGTGATATCCTTTGCTTAAAATAAAAAGAACAGAGCAGTTATGATAGCACAGTTTTCTTAGAACATAAAATCAAGGTAAACAGAATGAGCAAAAGGGAAGGATTAATGATTTAACATGTTGCAGATGCACAACTATTTCTATCAAACACCAGGCACCAGTATTAAGATAAGAGAGATGAATCTCATACTTCTGTTTGGTGATTTGAAATTACTAGTGTAATAGGGAGTTACATAAGGACTGCCAGAAAATTCTTTCAGAATATGGACTGCTTTCCTACCACTGTGGAATAGAGTAGACATTTTTAAATATTGGGCTTGCTTTTATTAGGGCAAACTTTCAAAGAGGTTCAATACCTTAGATTCACAGTGCCAATTTATATTGATTAATCCATTCATTGTACTTCTCTCTTCCCAATTCCCGGCTCTGGTTTTAATTAAATTGATTAAATGTATGCCAATCCTCTACTGGGTAGATAGAATGCTTATTCACATTTGTATTTCCTACACTGAGTTTTACAATGGGGAAGGCAATCACTGAATGCTCACTAAGTGTATGTAACCATCCACTGTTCTATTCTTGGTGAAAGTTTGTGAAAGGTAAAGGCAGAGAAATGATTTGAAATTGGTTCTCAGAGAGATAGTACTACAAGTAGGGCATTTGCCTTACATGTGACAAATCCAGATTCTATCACCAGCACCATATATAGTTCCCCAAGCATACCAGAAGTGATTCTTGAAGACTGAGCCAGCAGTAAGCCCTGAGCACTGACAAGTGTGGCCCAGACACAAAATAAATGATCAAAAAACAAACATTTATTCTCAAATAAATGGCTGCAAAATTAGTAAGAACAAAAAATTAATTCAAATTTTACAAACACTATCAAGGTACATTTCTGAGAATCAACTTCTCTTATACATTCTCCATAGATCTGTTCATTATTCCACTAAAATTTATAAGAGAAAGAGTATGGGGAATATTGTCTGCCATGCAGGTAGGGGGAAGGTGTGAAAGTGGGGGGTATACCGGGGATATTGGTGGTGGGGAATGTGCACTGGTGGAGGGAGGGATGTTTGATCATTGTGTGATTGTAACTCAAACATAAAAGCTTGTAACTATCTCAATGTGATTCAACTAAAAAAAAAAGAAGAATGAAATTTTAGAGGATAAAAAAAATTATCAGTGTTCTTGTTCCAATACAAATACTTTTACTTTTTAAGTAAGTATGAAGGAAAAAGAGTAACTTGGGGGGTACAGAAAGAGAAGTTGACTGAAGTGTTCTTAACTTTTTTTTGTTTGTTTTTTGAGTCAGCCATAATAAACCCATGGAAGAGACTCACAAATAAATCTCAGAAGGGATCAACAAGTTGCAGAGATGCCTCTGGACCTTACACCAGGCTGAGTCCTACCAGAGCACCCTAGAGTGGGGTGGGTGAGCCTTCCACCCACCCAATCAGAGCCCCAGCAGCTGAAAACTTCCAGAATTCAATCTCCACCATGCTCTCGGCTGGACTCCTCAAGCCTGGATGAGCCTCATCTGTGAATGAATCTGTTGAAAAACTTGGGTATGCGGGTTTTGTGACCAAAATCTCCAGATGCTCCTGGATTTCAGAATGGGCAACCTCCCTCCTCCCCATGTTCTTCTGGGAGCCTAGTAGTGATGCCCACAAACTACCTCTGACCACATATAATTTCATTAACTGGCCATGATTCAGAGACTCACAAATAAATCTCAGGAGAGATCAATAAACTGCAGAGACATTTTCAGACCCCAGTCGAAAATTTAACTCTAGTTGTATTACGTTAAAGTTTAGAATTATTGGTATAGAGGATAGGTGTCTCATATTCCATACCACTGATGTACCAGGCTCAGCCATCCAGCACAGCAACTGCATTTGCCTTTCACACAGCCGACCCAAGTTTGATTTCTCCACCCCTCTCGGAGAGGCCGGCAAGCTACCGAGAGTATCGAGCCCGTACGCCAGAGCCTGGCAAGCTACCTGTGCATATTGGATATGCCAAAAATAGTGGCATATCCAATATGCACGGTTATGAGAAACGTTACTGGTGCCCGCTCGAACAAATCAATGAGCAATGGGATGACAGTGACAGTGATGTACCAGAAGTTAGCATACCACGTTTGACGGAATGTAAAGTAAAAGGCCACAAATCTCAACTAAAAAAAAATTAGCACACAAGGTTCAAACTGTAACAACATGTTAGCAATCCCTTATACAAGGGCTTAATGGCTCCAGGGTGTGATATAACAATCTTCACACACTTTCTTCTAATAAAATCTTTTTTGATCATTTTTAGAGAATTATTCGTAGCAAACAACACAAAATAAATTATTTAGGGCTTGCTTTTGGGGCAGGCTTGGATCGTGGTTGGGAAAAATTTGAAATAATGGTGGTGGGAAGGTGTAATGGTGGTGAGATTGTTGTTGGAATATTGAAAGCAATATATTATTGTGAACAAATTTATAAAAATAAAATAAAATTTTAAATTTTAAAATAAATAAATAAATAAATAAGCCCATGGAAAATAATAGCTATGAAGAAACCCTCTGGGTTTTTTTTTTCTTTTTTGTCTCCCACCATTACTGAAGGCCCCTCACCTCATGCTTCTTTTACTAGAAACCAGACTCACATATTCACACAAAATATAAAGAAACTTTAAGGTGAAATTTTATCTCTCAGTTTTTTCATTTCTCACATGCAGATTGCATCTTTCCAGAGAGCGAATAATTCCTTAAAAGTAAACAATGCATTTCCATTCACACATAGATATTTTATTACCATATACCTTCCTCTGACATAAGTCTTTTGTTACATGACTGTGATATCATCACTACTACCTATAAAATGAAACTTACCTTGAATAGAGTGAGGAACAACCAATCAGAATTTTGAGTGTCTACTTCACCTTGATTCTGAAAATAAAATTCCTTTCCTCCTCACAGTAGTGACTATTATTTTTCAATCAAAATAAGAAAGTCAAACAAGAAACAACTTGAGGAAATTCTTAAATCTGAGTTTTGTTGTTTTTAAACAAGTCATTGTTTGTATGTGCTTGTTGGTTGGAATAGTCTTGACAGCGTCTGCTCTCATGAAGAGAGAGACATTACATCAATGTGAAACTATTCAGTTATGAAGAATAAAAGCATTTGAATATGGGTTTCCTAAATAGTATCTCTGTATGTTAATTATATTCTCCGTTCTCTAGAACATAAGAATGGGTTCCTAGTTGCAATTTATATCCTCAAATTCAGAAGTAACGAAACAAGAAAAATAAAGTATGATAAAATGAAAGTATTCTCAAATATTTTCTTAAATTTTGCACTGAAATATCTTCCTCATATTTTTAACATTTACAGAATTTTATCTAAAAAACATTCAACAGTTATGCAAACTGAAAATGCACTTTTCTTATGAGTTGGTTTGAAAACCGAAAGTCAAAGTGTCCTTTCACCAGAGGATGCCCATATGAAATAATGGAATGCAAATATTTACATTAAAATTATTTTCATAAGTGTCAATCTTATGTCTTAAACTTAATCTAATAAACAAATTTGTGTAAAGTAACACACATTTTTCACTTATAATTTTTAAAATGGAAAACTAAATCTATTTTGTAAATATTTTATACCGTACATTTTCTAGCTTATTCAATAAATCAAAAATAAATTTTCATATTTTAACAAAGTATTCTCTCTCAAACTCTCAATATTTCAGTTTTGTAAGAAAATAAAACAAGAGGGCCAGATGATTTTATAAAATTTTGAGTCTTTTCCAGTTTTAAGATACAAGTAGATAAAATTACCATCTGAAAATAAAAAGTAAAATAAACAAATAAGAAGTGTCAATCATCTTTTGTCCATTTTTGTCCATGATTTCTTTATTAATAAAGATCCATGAGATCTGTATGGATGTAAGGGATAGTCATGAAAGTTTCTTCTCTATATCTTTCAAGATAATAAACACTAAACCCTGAACATACGTTAATTAATGTTCTCGTGTTTTTTTATTCACCGCCTAAAACTCTCTAGGATTCTACTATCTTCCCAAACAAATATTCTATCTGTACCAATAAACATTCCATAACTGTTTCCTTCTGTTTCTTTTCTCTCTTCTCTATGAACCTCGACCTATGTCTGACACAGCTGCATTTCCTTAGGGTATTAACTGGAATTTCCAGTAATTACAGTTCCAGTATTTCTCTTAAAGTGGATCTACCTTTTTCTCACTTTAATTTAGTTTGTGTTACAAGTGGAAAAGCAACAACACCAAAGAAATAAGCAAAGTAATAGAACAAGAGAAGAGAGGAGAGACAATTACATGCCACAAAGACTGGTATTTTGATACAACAGTCATCTGAGGGTTTTCACGTTCTTGCTAGTGACTTAGTCAGGGTTATTCCACCCTAAGGGAACTTGTTTTCATATGAAACTTTCTTGACTTTTTTTTCTGCTTTACTGAAATTTGAATAATTAAGACGGAAAAAGTAGAAAAGTAGTGAGTTATTTGATAAGTCATATGGTCTAAGCACCGCTGAACGTATGGTTCTTTTCTCTCTTCCTGAAAAAGAATTCATTCTACTTGCTGATTCCAGAATTGTAATTCTGGAAGAGCTTCTTACAAAAGATTCTCCTCTTTACCTAAGCATCACTGGCAATTCAAGTATTACTTTAGGTAACACACCGCATGGGAAGACAATTCAGATCCCATTTTAAACATTTATCCATTATGGGTAACATAGGATAGTTTTTAAGCTATTTAAGTAGGACCACAAGAAACAAATATATTCAACTTCATTTACAGTATGCATTTGGATGTAAAATAATTGCCTAAGATAAAAGCTTATGTTTTCAGGTTTATTCAATCCCAATATTAAAACATAGATAACATACTGTTATTGAACCAATAAAATCAACCTCTTGGAGTTACGATTCAAAAAAAATAGAAGGGTAAGTATTCCCAGGTGATTTTTATAAATAGGTAAACTTAAAAACCTACATTCTAAAGTCCTTTTAGGTGATTCTCTTAGGCTTTACAAGAAGATGGCATATAATTTTTTAAAAATAGTTTTATTAACTTATAATCACCTTCTTTGTTTCTGGGTCACACCCAGCAATACTCACAGCTTACTCCTGACTGGCTCTATACTCAAGAATCACTACTGATGGGAGTGCTATGGGGTGGAGAACATGTGGGGTGCTAGAGATCGAACCCAGGTCAGTCACATGCAAGGTAAGTGCTCAACCTGCCTTACTATCTCTCAGGCCCATTATTTATTTTTCTTTTGAATTAACCCAGAAAAATAATTTTAATGTTTAATGACAAAAGCGGCAGAGAGTCTCTTGCCTGCACGCCTGGCTGTCTTCCCCAGGGCCCCTTGGAGGGGATGGGCTCCAGCTTCTCTCCCCACCCTGAACAGACCTCCCTGAAGCCGAAGACCACTGGAACCTAGCTACAGCCATGCCTGAGGCACCTCTCCACACGTTCGGACAGGCCTCATGCATGAAGGTACCGGCAAAGGAACCCAGGTGTGTGTAATCCCATCAATGGTCAACATCCAGAGAGAGACTTAAAAGCAAGTTCTCAGAAGAGAGTGATGGAGAGAGTCTCTTGCCCGCATGCCTGACTGTCTTCCCCTGGGCCACTCAGAGGGGATGGGCTCCACTTCCCTCCCCACTCCGACCAGAGCTCCCGGCAGCCAAAGACCAGTGGAACCTAGCTACAGCCATGCCTGAGCACCTCTCCACACGTTTGGACGGGCCTCATGCATGAAGGTACCGGCAAAGGAACCCAGGTGTGTGCAATCCCATCAATGGCCAACATCCAGAGAGAGACTTAAAAGCAAGTTCTCAGAAGCTCGCTGCTGCTTTGCGGCTGCACGATATCATGTAGCCTGCTTCTCCCTCTTGGAAAAACTGGCAATCTTCTAGAGTTTCGTGCCCACATGGGACATCCTTGCAAGCTTCCCATGGTGTATTCATATGCTAAACTCAGTAACAAGCTGGATCTCATTCCCCTGACCCTGAAAGAGCCCCCAGTGCAATATCCTTGGGAGGGCCAAGTGGAGATAGACTTCTAAGATCTCAGGGAAAGGACGAAATGAGAGGTTTCTGAGCCCACCTGAGAAATCGTGATTAATGGGATTTTCGTGATTTCCTGAATGACAAAAGCAAGACTATTAAAAAATAAACTTCTCCAACTGGAACATGCATGTAAGTTATTTTTACAAGTATTAATATTGTAATCATCCCAAAAAATATATATCCAGGGGTAATTAAGAAAACCTCATTTAGTTATCAATTAAAACACAGCTTTTGTTTTCAAAAGACACTGCTAAACATAGATAGGAAGGGCAAGGAGAGAGAAAACTTGCTGTATTGAGTTGTTCTTCCTCAATTAAAATGAAAAGGTGGTGCTGAAAATCTGCCTCTAAAATGTATGAATTTAGGTGCCAAATTGGTCCAACTTAAGGATTTTTATTAAATCCACAGTCCTAGCCTGAAATCTTATCACCAGACTTTGGTGAAATCTGGGGATGTTCTGCCAAAGAGAAACTCTCCTTACAAAGTCCTACTGTCAGCAACTCAGCATCCAGATACCACCTGCCCACATGTCATTCTTCTAAGCCCTAGGAAATTGTTCATATTCTCCTCTTACTTTACTACTAGAAAAGTTGTACGGTTATATTGTCACAACGTGAACATATCTCAGTAAAATCATTCTGTAATTACATGCATCTGGCTTGAGTTTTAAGTAAAATCTCTTAACCATGACATGGGTCGATAGTTTTGAGATCTATAACTCTTATCACAGAACCTCTTTTCTATACATACATCCATAAGATCTAAGGCTTTCTGCAGTCATGCAGGTCTTTAGTGACAATTATATTGCAACTGGGACAAGGAATCTTGATGAGATTAACAGACAGGCCCTGAAAATGATAGAGTTGATTGTGGCACAATGTAATCTATTTGAAACTCTAATGCTTCTGGGCAAAGAGCAGTTCACTTGTATGGGCATTTATGGCTTTGACAGTCCACCTGGGCCATGTGGTCCACATTTATGTAATCTGCTGATCGATCTGAAAATCCTTGATGAGCTAGTACTGGCAAACTATGAATGAAGATTCCAAGAAGGTGATCTAAGGCATCTTTATCCTACCCTATCGGGGGTTGATCCTATTGCTGTGAATCCAAAAAGATTCAGAGTCTTGGGTACTTGTATTCAATATAAAATATCCTATCAATATGTACAAAGAAGGATCAGGGTTCACTTTTATAATATTGTGGGATTTACAGTTAAAAATAAAGGTTGGAGATGTTTTTAATTTTTTGTATGCTGTTAAATAGCCACAATTCAGCTTGTGTATTTACTGATGTACATCAGAAGTCAGAAAATTATGAAAGGCCAAATGAGATGAGCCATCTGTTTTTATAAGATTTTTTTTTAAGTTGTTGGTATTGGGATCACACCCAGAAGTGCTCAGTATTTATGCCTAGTTCTGTGCTCGGCGATCACGCATAACAATGTTCGGGAACCTTGGTGAATGAATGTAAGGCAAGCACTGAACTCTCTCTCCAGCTCCTGTTTTTTGTAAATAATTTTTAAAAGGCAAACAACCATTTTCACTTCCTAACATATTTGTGGCTGCTTTCCTGTAATAGCAACAGACTTGAGAATTGTGACAGATACATAGATACTATATGGTCCAAAAAAATCTAAACTATTTCAGAGAAAATCTGTCAACTTCTTGTTTAAATAAGCCCTTTTTTGCCTGAGAAATAGATTGAGGGTAAGAAGCAATGGAGTTAGAAAAGAAGCAAGTTTTAAATGGTTTTGTTTTCCAACCGAGGAACTTTATTTTTCTCAGAAAAAATAAGGAACCAATCACATGTAGGGGAGATATTCTTTTTTTGATGTAAATCTCCAGGTTCTAGGGCCCTAAAAATGGCCATTATTGACGTTTCTTATGAATCTACATATCATGCCCTTAGTCTTTGGATTATGTTGACTATGGAACTTCAGGAATTCAGAATCTCTTTCCAGTTCACAGGTAAAAAATCAGCCTGAGTCTCATCACAGAGTTTCATAACTCTGGATTCTTTTCAGTTGACATTCTGACTCCAGTTCAATGTGACATTCCCCTGTTTTCTAACAAGGCATGGTGTTGAAGTTAATCATGTTCCTTCTTAAAATTGATGTGATTGTGACATACGAAGCAAGCAGCAACTCTTTAAAGATGGTCAAAGGCTCTAGTATTTTTAAAAAGCTCTTTTTTAAATTTTTAAGCAGGTAATATATTCAAGCAGGTCATACTTGATTCAGGCATTAAGCTGACATGGTAAGCATTTGTACTTTTTAATCTATCAAACAAGTTTTGCTTTAAGTAATCACTGCAGTCATAGAGTTCTCAACAGCAATTTAAATTCTTGCAGCCATGAAGTTCTTAATGGCAATTCAAATTCTATTCACATTGCTCCAAAGAATATATTCAAAAGCCTGCTGTTGACCTTGAGAATGATTACTGGAGTCATATTGTTCTGATGTAATAGTTACAGCCTATATAATTTATATTTCTAAATAAACACATCTGTATTTATAAATGACATAAAATTAATATGTTCATATTCCAAAAGGTATAAGAAAAGCACGTTGGAGGCAAACATCTCAATTAATTATTTTAAAGTTTTACTTTATTTTCCAGTTCGGTTTTATTAAAAGAGGTTAAAAAATAATAAAAAGGTATGCACATATATCAGAATCTATAAATATATTTATTTTAAAAATCAAGGTCTTATAGGTGGTTTATAAAAAGACTTAAAATTTTAACCTAAATTATGATTAACTCAGTATTATACAATATGTACATAAAGAAAATAATGGCACTTTCCAAAGAGAATGGTTACATGTCAGAAGTGAGATGAGAAGAATGCAGAAAGATTAATAAAACCAAGCAGGATCTCATTAATCAAACATCCCCAAGTGCAAAGAATGATTTGATTTGAATTTGCCTTTATATACACCAATGATGGAATCTGATTTTTCTGTGAAGCAGCCAAATGTCAGCTTGATAAATGGGATTGCTCTCTCAAAAGTAACTACTCTGCTGTTTCTGTTCCATATTGATGAATGTACATAGTAAAACTAAGATTAATTATTTGCTAAAATTCTAAATAAGGCTTTGATCACTTTGACTAAGAGGATTTAATTATTTTAAATAAATTGTCTGAATACAAACTTAAACCTGAATCTCTGATTAAATACCTAAACATACGCAGATATAATCACTACATAGGATGATTTTAGCTAGCCAGAAGAACATTTAGTTGAAGTAAAAATAGTGTCTGTTACTACTATAGTATGTTAGGGCTTTGTGTAGTTTATAAAACTTTATGAAATTTCTATAATTGCCTATATGATTCATGTTTGACATGAAAGTGCTTGAGGAAAAATATGTGAATATTTCAATTAAATGACAATTTTTTCTTAAAATTATTTAAAAACTGTGGTAGAGATTATGTCCACGTCTACCTAAAGCACAATACAAACAATTGAAGCAAGTTATCTGAAGAAACTTGACTATTCTATATCCCCAATGTTTTAATAGCCATACATATTCAGATAGATTAAAAACATCCACATATAAACTTTAAAATAAGCTGGGATGATCACTGCCAAGTGAATATAGACATATAAAACAAAAAAAAGAATTTTTTTAAAAAATAATTTATTCTTTTATTGAATCATCATCTGGAAAGTTACAAAGCTTTCAGGTTTAAGTCTCAGTTATACAATGCTCGAACACCCATCCCTTCACCAGTGCACATATTCCACCACCAAGAATCACAGTATACCTCCCCCCTTCCCCCCACCTCCCCAGCCCCCCAACTCGCCTGTGTAACTGATATATTTCACTTTACTATCACTTTACTTTGACTACATTCAATATTTCAACAAAAAACTCACTATTATTGTTTGGAGTTTCTCCAACCTAAAGTCGGACCTGCTGAAAAGGAAGCATTTGATAATTTGTTTTCCATTGCTGAGAATGAAGAGACATTAGGTCGAGTGGCCACACTAGTGGCCGCACGGATTTGGATTTCTGTATTTTAGTATTTTAGTAACTAAGTCCAGAGAAATAGCTGCCATAAATTGCATCCTTGCAAGCTTGTACCTCTCAGCTACTTTATATTCCACATATGAGTACAATCTTTCTATGTCTGTCTCTTTCTTTCTGACTCATTTCATTCAGCATGATACTTTCCATGTTGATCCACTTATATGCAAATTTCATGACTTCATCTTTTCTGACAGATACATAGTATTCCATTGCGTAGATGTAACAGAGTTTCTTTAACCAGTCATCTGTTTTTGGGCACTCTGGCTTTTACAGATTGTGGCTATTATAAACAGTGCTGCAATGAACATAGAAATGCAGATGTCATCTCTATTATACCTTTTTGCCTCTCCGGGATATATTCCCAGGAGTGGTATTGCTGGGTCAAATGGAAGCTCAATTTCTAATTTTTTTAGAATCGTCCATATTGTTTTCCAAAAGGGCTGAACCAGTTGGCATTCCCACCAGCAGTGAAGAAGAGTCTCTTTCTCCCCGCATCCACGCCAACACCGGTTGTTTTTGTTTTGGGGGATGTGGGCCAGTCTCTGTGGTGTGAGATGATATCTCATGGTTGTTTTGATCTGCATTTCCCTGATGATTAGTGATGTTGAACATTTTCTCATGTGCCTCTCAGCCATTTGGATTTCTTCTTTGGGAAAGTTTCTGTTTATTTCATCACCCCATTTTTTGATCAGGTTGGCAGTTTTCTTCTTGTGGAGTTCAACCAGTGCCTTGTATATCCTTGATATCAACCCTTTATCGGATGTGTACTGCATAAATATCCTTTCCAATTCTGTAGATTGTCTTTGTATTTTGGTCACTGTTTCTTTTGAGTTGCAGAAGCTTCTTAGTTTGAGATAGTCCCATTTATTTATCTCTGTTTTCACTTGCTTGGCCAGTGGCCTGTCAGCTTTGAAGATACCATTGGCTTCAATGTCGTGGAGGGTTTTGCCAACCTTGTCTTCAATGTACCTTAGAGATTCTGGTCTGATGTTGAGGTCTTTAATCCATTTTGATCTGACTTTTGTACATGGTGATAGATGGAGGTCTAAGCCCATTTTTTTGCATGTAGCTATCCAGTTTTGCCAGCACAATTTGTTAAACATGCTTTCCTTGCTCCACTTCAAATTTCTTGCTCCCTTATCAAAGATTAGATGATCATATATTTGGGGAGGGGTGTCACAGCATTCAACCCTGTTCCACTGGTCTGCACCTCTGCCTTTGTTCCAGTACCATGCTGTATTAATGACTATTGCTTTGTAGTAGAGTTGGAAGTTGGACAGGTTCATTCTTCCCATTTTATTTTTCCGAAGAATTTCTTTAGCTATTCGTGGGGGCTTATTGTTCCATATGAATTTCAGGAGCTCCTGCTCCATTTCTTTGAAGAAAGTCAAGGGTATCTCTATAGGGATTGCATTGAATTTGTATAATGCTTTGGGGAGAATTGCCATTTTGACAATATTAATTCTTCCAATCTATGAGCAGGGGATGTCTTTCCATTTCCTCGTGTTCTCTTTTATTTCCTGAAGTAGCATTTTGTAGTTTCATTATACAAATCCTTTACCTTCTTAGTTAAGCTGATTCTGAGGTACTTGATTTTTTGAGGCACAATTGTGAATGGGATTGCTTTTATCATGTCGCTTTCTTCTCTCTCATTATTTGCATATAGGAAAGGCATGGACTTTTGGGTATTGATTTTATAGCCTGCAACTTTACTATACGAGTCTATTGTTTCTAGGAGTCTCTTGGTAGAAGTTTTAGGTTTCTCTAAGTATAGTATCATATCATCTGCGAATAGTGAGAGCTTGATTACTTCCTTCCCTACCTGAATGCCCTTAATATCTTTTTTTTTGCCTAATCACTATTGCAAGTACTTCCAATACCATATTGAACAGAAGTGGAGAGAGTGGGCATACTTGTCTCATCCCTGTTCTCAGAGGGAAGGCTCTTAGTTTTTCCCCATTGAGGGTGATGCTTGCCTTAGGCTTGTGATAAACGGCTTTGACTATATTGAAGAAGGTTCCTTCTATACCCATTTTGGCGAGAGTTTTCATCATAAACGGGTGCTGGATCTTGTCAAATGCTTTATCTGCATCTATTGATATGATTATATGATTCTTATCTTTTCTCTTATTGATATGATGGATTATGTTGATTGATTTCCGGATGTTAAACCATCCTTGCATCCCCGGGATGAATCCCACTTGGTCGTGGTGTATGATTTTTTTGATGAGTTGTTGAATTCTATTTGCTAATATTTTGTTGAGAATCTTCGCATCTGTGTTCATCAGAGATATTGGCCTGTAGTGTTTTTTTTTTTGTGGTGTCTTTGCTTGCTTTTGGTATTAGGGAGATTATGAGCCTCATAGAAACTCTTTGGGCGGGTTTCTGTTTCTTCAGTTTCCTGGATAAGCTTGAGAAGAACTGGCAATAGGTCCTCTTTAAATGTTTGGAAGAACTCGCTAGTGAATCCCTCAGGACCTGGACTTTTGTTTTTGGGAAGACTTTTGATTACTGTTTCAATTTCCTTGATATTAATAAGACTATCAGGTACTCAAGGTCTTCTTTCTTCATCTTTTGGAGATTATAGGAGTCCAGGAATTTATCCATTTCTTCTAGGTTTTCTTGTTTCGTGGCATATAGATTTTCAAAGTAGTCTCTGATGATCTTTTGAATTTCTTTGGTTTCTGTTGTGATATCCCACTTTTCATTTCTGATTCAGCTTATAAGGGTTTTCTCTCTCTCTCTTTCTTTGTGAGTCTTGCTAGTGGTTTATCAAGCTTGCTTATTTTCTTAAAGAACCAGCTCTTGTTTTCATTGATCTTTTGGATTGTCTTTTGGGTTTCCATATCGTTAATTTCTGCTCTATGTTTTATTATCTCTTTACTTCTGCCTGGTTTGGGCTCTTTTTTGTTGGTCCTTTTTAAGGTCTTGAGCTGTGAAGTCAAGTTATTTATGTGGGCCCTTTCTTCCTTTTTGAGATATGCCTGCAGAGCTATAAATTATCCCCTTAATACAGCTTTAACTGTGTCCCACAGGTTCTGGTAGCTCGTGTCTTCATTCTCATTTGTTTCCAGGTACCATTTGATTTCTTCCTTGATTTCCTTCCTGACCCACTCATTGTTCAACATCAAGCTCTTTAATTTCTAGGTGTTTGATTTGGTTTTCTGCATCTGTCCATGATTAACTTCTATCTTCAGTGCATCATGGTCTGAAAAGATAGCTGGTACAATGTCTATCTTGTTGATTCTGTTGAGGTATGTTGTGTAGCCCAGCGCATGGTCTATTCTGGAAAATGTTCCATGTGCACTGGGAAAGAATGTGTATTCCTTTTTTGGGGGATATAAATCTCTGTATAGATCTATTAGCCCTCTCTCTTCTATTTCTTCCTTCAAAGCCAGTATTTCCTTGGTGAGCTTTAATCTTCTTGATCTGTCCAGAGGTGATAGGGCAGTGTTGAAGTCTCCAACTACTATTGTGTTGCTCACAATGTCCTTAAGGTCTCTTAGCAGCTGTTGTGGGTATTTAGCTGGTCCCTCACTGGGCGCGTACACACTTAGGAGTGTGATTTCTTCCTGCTGTACATATCCCGTGATTAATAAAAAGTGGCCTCACTGTCCCTTCTAATCTTTTTCAATCTGAAGTCTATGTTGTCCGATACTAGTGAAGCCACCCCAGCTTTTTTGAGGGAGTTGTTTGCTTGCAGGATTGTTTTCCATCCTTTGACTTTGAGTCTGTTTTTGTTCTGGCTATTCAGATGTGTTTCTTGCAGGCAGAAGAATGTTTGGTTCAGTCTCTGAATCCATTTTGCCAGTCTGTGTCTCTTAATTGGTGAATTAAGACCATTGACATCGTTCAGCAGCAAAGGGGCCGTGCAAAAGCATGGCCACTCGGGTCGAATCTCCTCAGAGCCCGAGCCGGTATCAGCCCTGGCCTGAGACTGCCCAAGCATCCCGCTGTTTCAAGTGCAAAACACAATTTTTTTTCCTCCTTCCCGTGCCACCAAATTTATACCTGCTTAAAAGTCCCATAATATGGCGAATGCCACTCCACTTCTTCCCACAAAGGGAAGAAAAAATGAGGAAGAAGGATATTTCCCCTCCTCGGCCGTCCGGCATGGGGCAAAGGCTTAGTTCACAGTCTAGAGACATGGCTCCAAGCACTTGTTGGGACCAGAAGTAGTGTAGCTGGACTCTGGATCTTGGTCGTTCAGCAGCAAAGCGGCCATGCAAAAGCATGGCCACCCAGGTCGAATCTTGGTGGAGCGCGAGCAGGTATCGGCCCCAGCCCGAGACTCAAAAAAAAAAAAAAGGAATTTTTTAAAAAACTATGTAAAAAAAAACAGAATTCCTACTATTATTGGTAATTTTCACAGTGAAAATGACCTCAATGATGACCTAGAAAATGATTACAATGTGGTAATTATATCATAGGGTTTCATTTAAAATACCCACAATTGGGGCTGGAGTGATAGCAGAGCAGGTAGGGCATTTGCCTGACACATGGCCAACCTGGGTTCGAGTCCCACCATCCCATATGGTCCCCTGAGCACTGCCAGTAGTAACCCTTATGCATCACCAGGCGTGACCCCAAAAAAGCAAAATAAATAAATAAATAAATAAATATAAAATACCCACAATTTAGTTTGTATTTTATTCAAAGCTATGCATTGCTATGGATTAACTATAATTATCTCCCCAGTCAATATGTTGAAATCTTATATTTCAATGAAACTATTTGGAGATGAAAGTTTGGGGGAAATAATTAAGGTTAAATGATTTTATAAGGGTGAGTCCTAGTTCAGTAGGATTGGGATATTATAGATAAAGAGAAATTTCTCTTCCAATGGCATGAAATTTACATACAAATAAGCCAGATGAGGGTTCCTCAGAAACTACAAACACACTGATGTTGAATTATCCAGCCTCCAGAACCATGAGAACTAAATTTCTGTTGCTTAGTTTATCTGGTAAATTATACTGCAGTCCAAGTTCAGATTTAAAAGTCAAAGAATTTTTCAGTATATGATACAAAAATACCATACTTCTCCATATCTCAGTTCCCACTATCAGTTCAATTCTTTAATACTTTTTTTTTTCAATTTGGTGGGGTGGCGGTGCATTTACACCTGCTGGTGCTTAGAGCTTACTGCTGGTTTTGCACTCAAGAGTCTCTCCTAGTGATTCAGAGGCCCATATGATATGCCAAGGATTGAACACAGGTCAGTTGCATGCAAGGCAAGTGCCTTACCTGTTGTTCTATTGCTTGAGCCCCTCACATCAATAATTAATGTCTAGAGCAGCAGTTCTTTAAGGAAAACCAGTACCCTAAAGTCAACATACATGAGTAATCATTTACCAAAATAAAGTATCACTTTTATTATCACAATATGGGTAAAAGAGAGAATTGTTTACTTTGACATTTTGTGCGTAGTTGGGATGTTTTGAAACCTTCTACGATCATGGGACAGCTTCATACAAACCCAGTGACAGATGTGCCTACACTGAAGAACCTGGCCCAAATTACAAGCATTTTCATGATTAAACTTCAATGTTACCAACAAATATCTAAACAATATAAAATTCTTCTTCGTATTTTTCTTTTTAAAAGAAACTGAGGCATGTCATACACTATAGAATTCACTTATTTAAGGTGCACAATTAAATGTTTTTTAATATATTTATGGGTGTGAACCATTAACAGAGTCAGTTTTAGAACACTTCCAACATCTTGAAAAAAGAAATCTATGCTCTTATCAGCCTTCTGCACAACCTCCATTACTGGACCTAAGAAATCACTAACCAACTTTCTGTTTCTATCAGTTTCCCAGGAATACTTTCTAGTGAATGAAATCACACAATCTGTAGACTTTCATGACTGATGTTTTGCACTTGAACCTTTTTTTCAAGGTTCATCAAAGTCATTTTCCTGTTCACACAGACTCCATTCTATCCATTTGTTATGATGACCTGTCAATGAGACTTGGAAATAGTCTAAAAGCCTCACCTTTTGAATAATGTCACTAATAAACATCTGTGTACAAGTTCCTGTGTGAACATGTGCTTTTATTTCTGTGGACATATGTTTTTATTTCTCTGAATACATACCTACAGGAATTGCTGGGTCATATGGTAACTATGTTTAATCATTCAAGACTTGTCAGCTGTTTTCTAAAGCAGCTGCATCATTTTATATTCCTACTAGCAGTGTGCAAGAGTTCTGATTTCTCCATGTCCTTCCTTGTCAAAACTTATTTGACATTTCACTTCTAGCCTTTCTAGTGTGTAAAATAATGGTATCTTATTGTGGTTTTAAACTGCACTTCCCTCAAAACTTATGATATCATCATCATCATCATCATCATCATTCATAGTTTATTAGCTATGTATCTTCCTTGGTTAAGTTAAATTATTTAAATTTCTGTCTCTCATACTATCACAGCAAACCTTCTCATGCACACATGTAAATTCTTTTCTCGTTCTTCCAATATGTTGAAACTGAATTTACATTAAGTTAATAGCTATCGTATACTTATATTAGCACTACAAATATGGAATACTTAATACTTGAATACCATAATATATAATTATTTTTAACCTTCAAAATGTCTATAATGACTTTTATAAATTTTTCTCCTCCAAAGTAACTATTGGTTTCTTGGTTTTCAGTGTTCTTCTTACTACTAAATCTTAGAACATTCTCAGTTTAGCCATCTCCTCTTAAGGGGAGTAGTGTTGTTGTTGTTGTTGCTGTTTTTTATCAGTTTGGGCCACACCTAACAGTAATGGTGCTCAGGGCTTACACTTTGATTGATGTTCAATGATCACTCCTAGAGGTTCTCAGTGGACCATATGCAGTGCTGCTGATCAAACCTGCCATGAACAACAGTAATTCAGTACTTTCCCACTGTACTCTCAGTGTATTCCCTAAAATAATGTTTATCTTCTTTACCCATTCTCCCTTAGAACTATATGACAATTTTTAGGTTAGCTACACAAAGTGTAGCTCATAATCACCAAGGATTCCTATTCCTTTTCTCCTGTGATAAAGACTGAATGTCTGGATAGCATGACTTTTTTTTCTTTGTTTACTCTTATCTTCTGATAAAGTGTACTTGGGAAGAAAATCTGAGACAATGACTTCATTTTTGGTTGATCATTTTCCAAGAACAAAATTCCGAGGTTAGACATAGCTTAGAACATGAAAAAAACTGCTCTGCCATCTTGTAGCTTAGTAATACAATACAGTAAAACTCAGAGCAGTCATGAAGTCTCTTCCTTCAGAGGAATTCAAACTCTCTAACTTTCTTAAGCCCTCTGTATAAGACTCTGAGTAATGGTGAAATAATACATGGAATAATATACTGGCTTCTGAATGTTTTCATATATATTCTTTCTGTCTCTCTCTCACTCTCTCTATATATGGTATATATTTCATATATATACACACATATATATGTATATCCTGTTTCCAAAGATCACTCTCAGAAATAGATATTCTGGGGGCTGGAGCGATAGCACAGCGGGTAAGGCATTTGCCTTGCACGCGGCCGACCTGGGTTCTAATCCCAGCATCCCATATGGTCCCCTGAGCACCGCCAGGGGTAATTCCTGAGTGAAGAGCCAGGAATAGCCCCTGTGCATCATCAGGTGTGACCCAAAAACCAAAAAAAAAATAGATATTCTAATGTAGACCTGAGAAAAATCAGATTAAATAAAGAACCTGTGAGAGACAAGTTGTTGTTACAGTCAACCATCCCTAGAAAAGTCAACTTTTGACATCTAGTGCTTAGTGACTCAGTGACACCCAAGATTGAAACTTAACTTTTAATCCAGAATTAGATAAATCAAGGGATTTCTATAGCTACAATGGATAAAAAATAAGAAGGTTAATAATTCTAAAATCTTATGCTATGCTTAAAAAGTATTAAAACTTAAATTTAAAATATTTTAACTCATTGCCACTTGCTAAACAAAGGGAAACAAACATATAAACATAGAACGACATCAAATTAAGAAGATCCTATACCACAAAAGAAACTATTTTTGTTTTAGAAAAAAATAAAAACTAACAGACTAGGAGAAAATATTTGCTCTCCAGTCATCTGGCAAAGGGCTAATATTAGAGATATATGAAACACTTTTAAAACAGAAATAACAAAATAAACAACCCTATCCAAAAAAATGAGAGAAGCGATAAATAGACACTTTCTTTAAGAAGACATACAAATGACCGATGGGTATGTGAAAAAATGCTCTTTATCAGTTAACAGCAGGGAAATCCAAATCAAAACAATGAGATCTCACTTCACACCAGTGAGACTGGAACTCAGCGAAAAGAACAAAAACACAATATTGGCTGGGATGTAGTTAAAAAAAAAAAGAGAGAGAAAAAAACAGAAGCTTTATCTACTGATAGTGAGATCACCTGCTCTGAAAAATAATATAAGCACTTCTTAAAAAAAAAAACAAAAAACAGTTTCCAGATGACCAAGCAATTCTTCCCCATTCCATCTACCCCAAGGCCCAGGCACAATTTCAAAAAGACATTTGCACTCCTGTATTGCAGCACTATTCACAGTAATCAAAATCTGGAAACAATAGAAGTATCAACAAAGATATGATTGGAGAAGGAAACTGTGGTGCAATGTGAAACATTAAAAGGATTGTAAGAAAACAGGAAATCATGCAATTTGCCACTCAGGGATAGAATTGGAGAGTCTCATACTATATAAAGTCAGTATGAAGGAAAGGGACAGATATATAATTATCTATTCATATGTAGGATAGAAAGAAACACAAGAGAGTAGCAAATGGCCAAAGGCAGTAGAACCTCAGAATTAGTTTACAGAACTGAATTTTCCAAAGGGAAGACTGGGTGAGGAGAGTGGATAGGAGGTCATCCAGGGATGATAATGGAAGGAAGCAGATACTTCAGTGACTGATATGATGGTGAAATGTTGTATGCATGAAACACTATCAATAACAATATTATGGTGGTGGAGATAGACTACAGTGAGTAGGGTGCTTGCCCTGCACACAGTCAACCCAGGTTCAATACCCACATCTTATATGTTCCCCCAAGTCTGCCAGAAATGATCCCTGAGCACAGAGGCAAGGATAAGCCCTGAACAACCCTAGGTGTAATCCACAAACAAAGCAAAACAAATATTGTAAACCATAATTCCTTGGATAAAAATTTTAAAAATATAATAAATTTGACACAAAATAAGTTTTCACATAATAAAACCAGTTTTATGCATATATGTTAACAATTTTATATGCACACAATAGCTAATATACATGCATAATATAATATATTTAAATACATATGTATTTAATATATGTATATACATTAAATTGGTATAAACATATAAATTATACAAATTAATTTTGCTCTTTAAATAACAGAGCCAGCTATATATGAAATAATAGACTTAAAGAAAATTGTCATATCTAATAGAAAAGATGTAAAGCTTTATTGTTTGAATATTTGAGTGACCAAAATAAAATCCATCAAAAAAATTGGCCATTTCAAAAAAGTACAATCGAAACAACATCTGCACATGTATGTTCATCGCAGCACTGTTTACAATAGCCAGAATCTGGAAAAAACCCGAATGCCCCAGAACGGATGACTGGTTGAGGAAACTTTGGTACATCTATACAATGGAATACTATGCAGCTGTTAGAAAAAAGGAGGTCAAGAATTTTGTAGTCAAGTGGATGGGCATGAAAAGTTTCATGCTGAGTGAAATGAGTCAGAAAGAGAGAGACAGACATAGAAAGATTGCACTCATCTATGGTATATAGAATAACAGAGTGGGAGACTAACGCCCAAGAACTGTAGAAATAAGTACCAGGAGGTTGACTCCATGGCTTCGAGGCTGGCCTCACGTTCCGGGGAAAGGTCAACTCAGAGAAGCAATCACCAACTACATTGTAGTCGAAGGCCATGTGGGGGAAGGGAGTTGCGGGCTGAATGAGGGCTAGAGACTGAGCACAGCGGCCACTCAACACCTTTATTGCAAACCACAACAGCTAATTAGAGAGAGAAAACAGAAGGGAATGCCTTGCCACAGTGGCAGGGTGGTGTGGGGGGGAGATGGGATTGTGGAGGGTGGGAGGGACACTGGGTTTACGGGTGGTGGAGAATGGGCACTGGTGAAGGGATGGGTTCCCAAACTTTGTATGAGGGAAGTATAAGCACAAAAGTGTATAAATCTGTAACTGTACCCTCACGGTGATTCTCTAATTAAAAATAAATAAATTTAAAAACAAAACAAAACAAAAAAAAATTGGCCATTTCAATGTATAACCTGAAATAGAATTTAATAATTCCCCCTAGAAAGCAGACAGAAGATACAGATTTTTATATCTGTCACAGATTGTGTCCTTACCTTTTCATTATAGTTTCTTAGTCTTATAATCAACTTAAATGCCTGTCTCTCTTTCTAGACTGTTAATTCCCAAAGGGCAGGATTTAGGTGGTAATTTATCTGTTTTCAAGCATATTTCTGTCTCGAAGCCTCTTTAACTGGTATACAATTAGATGCCCAAATCTTTATACTGTATTGAATTACAAATACATACTGCAATTATATAAAAAATAGAGAGTTCTGAATAATTACTTTAGGTAGCATATAAATTTAAAAGAGGGATGCTTTTTATATGTACAGAATATTAAAGAAGATATCTAACATTAAATGATGTATCTTTACTTCCTAAATAATATAATCACTGTATCACTGTCATCCCATTGATCATCAATTTTGCTCAAGTGGGCCCAGTAACATCTCCATTGTGAGACTTGTTACTATTTTTTGGTATATCAAATGCACCATGGGTAGCTTGTCAGGCTCTGCTGTGCAGGCAAGATACTCTTGGTAGCTTGCCAGGCTCTCCGAGAAGGACAGAGGAATCGAACCCATGTCAGCCATGTGCAAGGCAAATGCTCTACCAAACGCCCTACCTGCTGTGCTATCTCTCCAGCCCATCAAGGAAATAGAAATGGTAATCTAAAGTCTTCCTCTAAACCAAAAGTTCATGGCCAGATGGACTCACTAGAGAGTTCTTTCAAACCTTTAAAGGGGATCTATTGCCAAAACAGGCTCTTCAAAAAAATTGAAGAAACAGAAACTCTCTCAAACACTTTCTATGAAGAATCGTTCCTAAGTACCATTTGGGAGGCCACCAAATGATAAATAATATTAAATAAATATGTAAATATGTTCCTGTTTCTCCTAATTGTGCCTACTTATCAGTCTAGAATATGTGTGTGTATATGTGTATGTATGAATATATACCCATTGCATCACAACTCAAAATAGCCAACATTTAGAAACAGCCAAAGTGCCCAGTGACAGATGAGTGGATAAAAAAGACACGGCACATATTCACAATGGAACACAACCCAGACACAAAAAGAGAAGAAATCAATAACACAGCGGGTAGGGCGTTTGCCTTGCACGCGGCCAGGAGTTCAATTCCTCCGTCCCTCTCGGAGAACCCGGCAAGCTACCGAGAGTATTCCGCCTGCACGGCAGAGCCTGGAAAGCTACCCATGGTGTATTCGATATGCCCAAAACAGTAACAAGAAGTCTCACAATGGAGACATTACTGGTGCCCACTCAGCAAATCGTTGAACAGAGAGACGGCAGGGCTACAGTGCTACAGTGCTGCAGCAAAAACCTGGATGGAACTGGTTGGGGTCATGCTAAGTTAAATAAATTAGAAGACAGACAAATATTGAATGAGCTTACTGTTATGTTGGCTATAGAGCAAAATAGACAAACTAAAACAAATCTTTGTACTCTTCAGAATGGAATTTACCAGAGAGTTTAGGGGGAGAAAAATCATTTGACCATAGTGGAGAGATATTGGGACTCTGTTTGAAGTTTATAGTAAAATGTTTTGAAATGGTATGAAATTGTATCCTAAAACATACACTATAATGTAAGCAAAAATTATCTTAATTATAATTTAAAAAAGCATAGAAACTATTTACACTAATTTCCTGTGTTGAGTGACAGTTATTCTTATTGATAGTCTTGCACAAATCAAATACATAAACAAATTGATTATGAGTTTGGAGAAATGGTCAAATGTAATGTGATTTTGCCAATATAACCCCCAAATTTAAAATAAAATTAAAATTAAACCTCACAACATTTTACCCTTGAATATCACAGTACATTTACAGGATACCCTAATATGAATGTACTATTCCAATAGAAAGGATATCAAAAAAATGAAATAGAGCTTTCTTTGTTTCACAGGCAAGACAACCAGCCAAATATGTTAGGAGTTACAAGTACTAAAGTAATGATTCTGTGATTCCACGGAGCCTACATATGTGTCTAGACTCATATAAACTCAAATTTTTGTTTGGAATTACTCAATATGGTAAAGTTCCAACTCATATCATCCTCTTAACAAGCTCCTTTGTAATAGGAAGTTAGTGATTTAATGACTTTTGAAACTTAAGGTGATATATGTGTGTAAAAATGCTTATGGGGAGTCAACAAGCTAAGACAGTTCTATTGTAACAAAAACAGTAAAACAAATTCTTTCTGACAGAGATGACATAAATGGAAAGAGGTGGGGAAATTGGTTAAACATGGCTCTCTCGTAAGCCCATGAATAACTTATTTCCCTTAACTTGTCCCACATACCTATAAAATGATGCACTTAACAATGTTGACTTTAGAATTGTGAACATACCCGATTTTGTTAAGGTATGAGGAAATTTCATTATCAGGGTGATGCTTAAATCACTCTATTTTCAAACGTTTTAAACAATGTACTTTAACTTTAAATGTTCAGTCAATCATTCATTAATCACTATGCTTTCAATTAAACTTTCTTCCTTAAAGTCCTATTTCTCATTTTCTCTTTTCTCTTTCATAAAGTAAATTTTTCTTTTAGAATAAAGACATTAAAATGTATTAAATGTACCAATTATTCCCCACAACTTTGTAAGATATTTTGGAAATTGGTACCTGCAAAATTGCCAAGAATATGATGCTTGCACTTTATGGGTCTTTAATAATAGGCTGGTTACAATATGTTTAAGTAGACCTATAAATTCTTTATTTTCTTTCCTTCCTTATATCACCATTTGTTTAAAACCCTAATTATAGATAATGAGAAGTACAATACTTGAGCAAATCCAGAATCTATAACATCAAATAATAACATTATTTAGAAGTGGTATTAGTTCTCCATTTGAGCCATGACACATATAAATAATAATCAGATCTAAGTCACAAGTTGATGACTATTTACCAGGATGATTTCAGGATAGTACAGGGCTCCACTGGGGAAAACTGAAAGGTTCATTGATGAGGGTTAAACTTACTAGTACTGTGTTCAGAGTCCTAGACAGAAAATAAATGCCAGACACTAAGTGCCTACATGTGTATTCTGTCCTAAGTACTTTATAGGCATTATTTTATAATCATTACAACATTTCAGTATCATAAACACTAATTATGTTTCTTTCATTTTTCTTTTACTCATAAGAAAATTGAATCTTCAGCTTAACATGGTTTCCCATAAACATGCTGCCCAAACAAAGAAAGTAGTATTGCATAAAAACACCATGGCAGAGTCTAAACCTTGTGGGTAACTCTTAACAATAAAGCCACTGGGACTCATGCTATAGTTTCCCGCCATTTGTATTCCCATCATGTGAGACTCTTTCTTTTCATGTTTTCTTTAATTAGTTAATTAATTGATTTTTTTAGACTGTGGGGTTACACCTGGCATTGCTCAGAGCTTCCCTTCCTCTGCACTCAGGGATCACTCCTGGTGGGCACGCAAGGCAAGCACCCCAACCACTGTACACCCAGGTGTGAATCTTTCCCTCACATTTATGTAGCCCCTTGGATTAGTGATGCTTTTAAAAGTAGGATGACTTAAAGGGTTCACATTAACACAATTTTTAAGACGTATATTCTAATGTATCACTCATTTTCTAATTCACAGAAAAAAATAGTTTCTTGATAAGAGAATTCTCAAATGCTGACAGTTAACAGGCATACTCATGCTTAAAAAGACAATGAAGAGTTTTGGATGCTCTCGTTCTAGGTACTATGCATGTGGGAGCCCAGGGATCTATCCCTGGTTTCACATGGCATATCAAGTACCACTGGGAGTGGCAGTACCCCTAAGTACTGCTATGACTATAAAATTACTAAGATTATTAACTATAGCTAGGGAGATGGTGCAAAATATTAGAGCATATGCTTTGCACCAGATTCTATTTCAAGTAATGCATAGTTCCCTGAGTACCACAGAGGGAAGTATCCTTAATATTGAGCCAGAGGCCATCTTGATGCAACAATCCACAGAGAAGCGGCAGGCATTCTGGTGAGCAACATGGCCCGGACAATGCTCCGGACCCGAATCGGGGCCAGCAACACCGGGGGGCTGGAAGGAGGAGGTGCCGCCAGCACACTTTCTCCAGATGGAACCCTGGCGACACTGAGCAGCAACTAACACGGCTCCAGGATTCGGGACTGGGACACATCCAAGCCGTGCGGCCGCATTAGCAGCCGCGCGACCTTTTCTAAAACCTGAAAACATACAATCTTTTAATGAAAACTAATTATCAAATGCCTCCTTATTAGGGTTATCTTGTTTGGGGATATAACTCCCACAACAATAGTGAGTTTTGTGTTGAAATATGGAACGTAATCAAGGTGAAGAGAAAATAAAGTGAAATTCATCAGTTATACAGTTGGGGTGGGGGGCGGGGGGTATACCCGGGATTTTGGTGGTGGAATATGGGCACTGGTGAAGGGATGGTGTTTGAATACGGTATAACTGAGACATAAACCTGAGAACTCTGTAACTTTCCACATGGTGATAAAATTTTTTAAAAAAATAAAAATTAAAAAAAATATATTGAGCCAGAAATATTCCCTGACACCAACAGAGATTATCCCCAAACAAACAAACAAACAAACAGAGAAAACAAGAAGACTAACAGCATATAGGCACTAATAAAAAGTTCAGAATCTTCTGATATTGCTAAGTCCAACTTCTTTGTTGCTTACGAGATAAAAATTTAAAGATTTGGTTTTATTGTACACTTGTACATGCCATTCAGTGTTAGGAGTATTCTGAAATCGGAGTCAGAACTGACCAAGATCTGCAGGGAGAAAAGTTCATTTGAAGTACTGTACTCATTTGCTAAAGTGCATGAAGTCAAAACACCGTCTTGGTGCCACTGATTTACCTCATTCCCAGTCCTAACCATTCAAGCATTAGTACCCACAGGGATCAGTGATATCTATCATGCCCTTCATGATAAAAATATCTTCTACTAACCTTCAAATACATACTGATTTTTTCTTAACCTTTAAAAAACTATTAAACTTGTTTTAGGGGCTGGAGTGATAGTATAGCAGATAAAGGTATTTTCATAGCATGCAGCTGACCTGGGTTCAATCCCTGGCATGCCCTCTGGGTCTCAGAAGGAATAATACTTTAATGTATATCCAGGAGTAAGCCTGAGAACTGCAGGGTGTGCCCACCCTAAAATAAGTAAGTGGATGAACTTGTTTATATTCATTATAATACTCTTCTTTGGAAAATATGTTTTCAGTCATTCTGGATTAAAACTATTTGGAGAAACAAAACATGACAGAAAGTGACAACATAGTAAAGAAAATAAACAGAAAGGTAGCAATAATCAAAGTAAAGCAAGTGCTGTGTCATACAAGCCTCCAGCTACTGAAAATAAGACTACAAAATGATAGAGAGAGAGAGAAATCATTTTGTAGTCTTATTTTCAGTAGTCCTGCATTCCACAGCACGTCAAAAGAATGCCTGGCTGCCCACCTACTAGATGGTCAGACTTCTTCATCAAAACCCTGAATGAATGGTTTGAGGTTCTTTGTGTTCCTGGAGCGAGCAGACACCATTAGGCTACACTAGCATGTGACAGAGCCAAATGGAGATGATACTGGTGCCTGCTCAGGCAAATTGATGAGCAACAGGATACAAGTGAAGTGATTTTCAGTATTAGCAGTATAATATATAATTATATGACAGAGAGAACTGACAAAGATGACTAAACCAAAAAAGACCAATAAGGGCTGTAGTGATAGCACAGTGGGTTGGGCATTTACCTTGCATGCTGACCCGGGTTCAATTTCCAGTATCCCATATGGTCCTCTGAGTACCACCTGGAGTAATTCCTGAGTGAATGATCCAGGAATAACCCCTGTTTAACACTGGGTATGACCCAAAAAGAAGAAAAATAAGACCAACAAATGATTCTTGCATTTTGTTCAATGCAAGTCTTATATGCTGTTCTTTGTTTCCTTTAGCTCCTTTCTATTTCATTTGGGGTTAAAGCAAACTTTGTTTAACTGTTAATTTGCATAATCTGAAGAATGAGAAAGCGATAGATAAAAACAGTCTACTTCTCCCAGAACGGAGCATAAAATGAGGCCCCCAAAACCATGCCACTGGACTCTGTGCCAGCCTGTTTCCACTCGGAGCACCCCAGAGGCCGGGTGGGGTGAGAACCCTCCCCACCTCAAAGGATCCAGCCCTGGCATCCAACCTCCACTACCCTACCACCGCCATGCTCCAGGCCGCTTTCCACATGTTCGGGCTGAGCCTCATGCATGAGCCAAGTCCCACTGAAGCCAGGTAATGCGTAACTTTGTAATCTTGGACTCTCGGCTCAATGGGACCCGGGAGCAGAGATCCTCTGCCTGCTTCCTCCAATTTCAGGCAACCCAGGGGTCACCCCCATAAGCCACCTCCTGCCGGCACCAGATAATCTCCTCATCGGCCACCCTGCAGAGCTCACGGCTGCTTCTCCCAGAAAGGAGCATAAAATGAGGCCCCATAACCATGCCGCCGGACTCTGCACCTGGGGTGCCCAGAGGGGCGTACGTGAGAGCCCTCCCCACCCCAGGGGACCCAGCCCTGGCGGCCACCTTCCACTACCCAATAGCTGCCCGCTCCAGGCTGCTTTCCACACACCCAGGCCGAGCCTCACACATGAATGAACATATTCCTGGACTGCACGGCTGCTTGCTGCATGACACATCATCATAAAGGGAAATATATATATATATATATATATATATATATATATATATACATATATGCCTCTCGGAGAGCCTGGCAAGCTACTGAGAGTATCCCACCCACATAAAAACGCCTGGCAAGTTCCCTGTGGAGTATTCAATATGCCAAAACAGTAACATTAACAGGTCTCATTCCCCTGACCCTGAAAGATCCTCCAGTCATTGGGAAAGACAAGTAAGGAGAAGCTACTAAAATCTCCAAAAAATAATAGTGAATTTTTTGTTGAAATATTGAATGTAATCAAAATAAAGAGAAGGTAAAGTGAAATTTATCAGCAACACAGGCAGTGTGGGGTGCTGGGGTGTGGGGGGTGGAAGGGAGGTTTACTGTGATTCTTGGTGGTGGAATATGTGCACTGGTGAAGGGATGGGTGTTCGAGCACTGTATAACTGAGACTTAAGCCTGAAAGCTTTGTAACTTTCCACATGGTGATTCAATAAAAAAAAAAGCTTATAAAAATAAAAAAAAAATCTCAGGGCCGGGACGAATGGAGACACTACTGGTGCCCACTTGAGAAAATCAATGAACAATGGGATGACAGTGATACAGTGATAAATAGTAACTTAGAAATAAATACACAGCAGATTTAAATTAAAAATCAAAGGGAAGTGGCCAGAGAGACAGAGAGTCAGAGAGAGAGAGAGAGAGAGAGAGAGAGAGAGAGAGAGAGAGAGAGAGAGAGAATTCTTCACAGTTCCCTGAGCATCGGTGGCAGTGACCCCTAAGTACTTCTGAGTGTAGCTCAAAAGTCAAAATCCAAAAAAGCAAAGTAGGAACCAGAGAAGCAGCTCAAATATAGGACTGTATACCTTATATATGCAGTGTTCAGAGCTACATCCTCAGAACCTCTTGGTTCCCAAACACTGCTGGGTGCAGCCCAGAAGGCCTTAAGCACTGCCATGGTGGTCCTGGTGGGCCCCGGTATCAGTGATGCGTACTGACAGCTTCAGTACTGAACCATACAGTTTGATGTCAAGAGTATCACCCTAAAATGGGCCCATCGTCCCTTGAACACCCCAAATAAAGCATTTTTTAAAATATAAAATCTTATCTTGTTGGAGTGAATGTTACTGATCCTCGTTCAAAAAACTGTTGATGGGAATAATTATCTGACTAAAGTTGTTTAAGCAAACTTTGTGTGAAAATAAATTTAAAATATTTTTTTTTCTTTTTGGGTTACACCCGGCAATGCACAGGGGTTACTCCTGGCTCTGCACTCAGGAACCACTCCTGGTGGTGCTCACGGGACCATATGGGATGTTGGGATTCGAACCCGGTCGGCCGCATGCAAGACAAACGCCCTACCCGCTATACTATCACTCCAGCCCCCTAAAATAAATTTTTAATAAGATGACAGTAGACATAATTCCTGATGATGAGACAAGAATGAAAACAACTAAAATCTATTAGAAACTCAAAACAAGAAGAAAAAAAAAGAAACTCAAAATAAAGGCTTCAAGTTAGTTAAAAAATAAAATCTTTCCTAAAACATCAAACTCCTGCCATAGTCTATGTTAGGTTTAAAAAAATACCAAATGTTAAGGCCAGAGTGTTAGGTTCTACTTGGGTTCCTAAGCACCGCCAAAAGTGATCCCTGAGCACAGAACCAGGAGCTACCCTCAGCACCTCCAGGTGTGACCCAAAAACAAAAACAAAACACAAAACTACCAAATGTTATCTTGAACTAAGCTTTCTTCTTAGAATACCAAATTAGGGTCCTAAATATATTTTGATATTCTTATTTTGATTATGAATAAGTTCTAGCAATGTTATACATTTACAAAATTCATCCACTGTATTAATAATTTTAATTTGTAAAATAACTTTTAAGACTTGAAGAACTTGTGAAAGTTATTCTAACACATCATTCATATTTTAAGTTGTTATTAGTTAGCATTTAGGTAGAATCAGAAATCAGTCTATAGAAACCACACACTATTCATGGGTAAGCACCACATGATAGCTGACATTTCAAAATAAATTCATCAGGTGCCTCCAGCAAAATCATGGATCTCCCATTCTTTTTCTGCAGTTCGAAATAAAATGTTGCTAAAATTTTAACAGAATTTCCATACTTTATGTACAAATACCAATACATCAACTGCAATTTTTTACATGGTGTGTCTCAATAAGGAAGTTAATCCATGATAGGTTGGTTTGACTGATCTTCTGTGGTCAGACACACTTTGTTATAAATACTCCCAGAATGAAGAATGTAAGAATGTATGGTATTATTAAGCTCTTATTAAGTCATACTTATAGATTCGTGTTTAACCTTAGAAAACTGGCTGCTTGCCAAAATCCCTTGGTTGCTGCTAAGAGGTGGTGGTTAGTAGGTTTGTCTAATGCAAACATAGACCAAGGCAAATTTTCTTCCACTAACTGATTCTGCTTTTGTTGCCAGGTGAGGCCAGACTCCAGACTCCAGTAGGCTTACTACAGCAGATACATGAAAAATTCGCCTACTCTGATGTTCAAGTTATCATCAATCTTTCAACAGTAAAATAAAATGCACTCAAGAATGAAGAATCGGTAGCATTTCCCTGTCTCAATAAGGCTTCCAGATGCAGAACTCTGTGAACTTTGCAACCCTCCATAGGGTATCTTCTTCCATAGCTTGGCTCCAGTAAGTCCACGGCTGGGCTTCTTAACCAGAAGTTTAGTCTCCTTTCTTTCTAACCTTTATCCCAAGATTAATCCCTGTTCCTCTCTTAAAACTCAATGTCTATTCCCAGGTCTTCCCATTCTCTATTTTCATATCTATGTTTAAGAGCTCCTATCGAAACTGAGAACTAGGATAAGCTCACAGCTTTACTGATGCTGTTATTCTGCAGATAATTTAAAAGAATTAATTACAGGAGTTCACACCAACTTAAACCTCTACATCAAGCTTTTTACTGTAAACTAGAAATGAATTGAAGGATAAAATCTGTGACTTGTGCCTTTCTAATGATTTGTATTTTTATAGACATTAAGAGTATCATATTTCAGTCATGTACAAAGACCTGCTTTATTTGCCTGAACAAAAGTATGTATAACACTGAGCCTCATGTCTCAGGAAAATGAGTTTTAGTTTATTGTGTACTTGGTGGGGGGGTGGATAGGAGAGGTGCATCTGGTGTTGGTAGGGGCTACTTTTGACTTAGCATACAAGGATGACTCCTGGCAGTTGTCCGAGACCATGCAGTGTACCTGTCCTTTGATCTATCTCCCCAGACCCATAAAGAGTTTCAATATAAGGTTTCCCTGAGACTTTCCCTATAAAGAAAGACATTCTATAAAGTCTTTCATACACAGATAGAATACTTGGTCAACAAATTCTCATCTTTATTCCATAGCCATTATCTCTAAGTTATTTGTGGTTACTAAGTGTCCCTTAACAGATTCTTGCTCATCTGGTGTTTGGTAAATTCTGGTGCCTAAGCAACCAAAAGAGTTCTAAGTATACCACACAACATTTTTGTTCCCAGAATGCCTCAACACCCTGGCCCCTTCATACCTAAGTTCTCTTTTTACCTACATATTTAATTTTCATTACAGTTTAGGTTTCACACAAAAGCCAGAAAGAGTACTCACCTTTCTCTGGCAATTTCTTTCAGCCTAATATCATATATGCCCTTAATAAGAAAAATAAATAAATGAACTTTTATTTCATTTATTTATTTATTCAAAAAAGGTAGGTTTTTACCCACCTTTCTTCTGGAAATATAAAAGTTTGGAGACAGAATGTGGCCAAACAGATATTACAGGGTTAAGTCATTTATTTTGCCTGCAGCTGGTTCAGATTTAATTCCCAGCACCACATTTAGTTCTCTAAGCCCTGCTATGAGTGATCCCTAGGCATAGAACCAGGAAGGAGGCCTAAGAACATCCCAAAACCAAAAGAATACAGGACAAAAACCACCTTCATTTTTTTTTTTTTTGGTTTTTGGGTCACACCTGGTGATGCACAGGGGTTACTCCTGACTCTGCACTCAGGAATTACTCCTGGCCGTGCTCAGGGGACCATATGGGATGCTGGGATTTGAACCCAGGTCGGCCGCGTGCAAGGCAAACACCCTACCTGCTATTCTATCACTCCAGCCCCACCACTATCATTTTAAATTATATTTCATTACCCAACAAAAAGAAAATGGTTCAATTCCTCCATCCCTCCCGGAGAGCCCGGCAAGTCACTCACAGTATCCCGCCCACATGGCAGAGTCTGGCAAACTACCCATGGCATATTTGATATGCCAAAAACAGTAACAACAAGTCTCACAATGGATACATTACTGGTGCCCGCTTGAGCAAATTGATGACCAACAGACGACAGTACTACAGTGCAGTACAATATCATTTACTCATTTTTAAGTTATATGGAGTCATTTTTATAGATATCTTGGAACAACTTATACTTGTGAATATCTATTATTTGTGATGTTTTAATAATCATGATTTTAATAAACTTACTCCATAAGCAAGTACTATTCTTGTTATATCTAAAATGTTCAAGCATTATTACATACTCTTAGGATACAAGTGTAACTGCAATACTTATCAGATGGAAATAAGGTAGACTCCTCATTCCACCCCTTATTAGTCTGACAAAAAATCCAATTATACTTTTATTTTTGAAGGGGGGACTGAGGGTTCAGTGCTGTGGCCCACACATGTGGTGCTGTTAGGCCCTGTATGGCATGCCATGGATATCAGTGCCCCAGTGGTGGTTCTCAGAGATGCAGTTAACGTCAGGGATTGAACCTGGGTTCAGTAAATATAAGCCAAATGCCTTACCCATAAACTATTTTCTGAGCCAAATTCTTTTCTTAGTTTTGACATTTGTCACTATTTTCTTTGATACACAGTTCTAAAAAGATTAATTTATTATTAATTTATTTGTTTTAGTTATTCCATTCTTATTAAAAATTAAAACATTCTGCTCTCTTCAATTTTCATGGAATTATTCCTGCTTCTAAATCATTTCTTGAATATCCATAGGGGATTTCCACCCATATCACCATTAAATGGAATACAGTATTAAAATAAGTTTATATACTTTTTTATCACATGTCCTGCTGGATTACAAATGTCTTACAAACTGTGAGATTTGCATTTTATGGCACCAACTTGAGATCTCTTTCTTCCAGATCTGATTGTTGTGGAGTCAAGTTCAGTTCTCTTCCCTTTTGTTCTTTATTCCTTTGCCCTACCAATTTCGCCTTAGCAATGAATGGTAAATAAACATATTTAGGAGTTTCCATTTTCAAAATAAGGAGCTTTTATAGTTTAATGTAGGTAAATTCAATCATCCTCAGTATTTGCTCTGGCATGTCAGAACACACAGTAGTCTGCAATGAATTTACTCTAGTCTATTATTTTTGAAAAGTTAAGATGACAGTTTTATTCACACTGCTTGAGGTTATACAAGTCAGTCCACAGAAAATATGTTAAAGAAACATTCAGAACCAAGAAAATCAATAGCCATCATTTATCCAAACTTTTCTTCAATATATATTAATAAATACAAGGAAACCTATTACTTATTAGTTAGAGAAATGGCTATACCTACAGCCACAATTTCATAGAGCAGATATTTTGGTTGATCTTAATTATTTTTATTATTTTAATGAATATAAATATCCATTATTAACCTATTATTATAATCAATTTGTCATATTAAGAAAAGTTATTTTATTAAATTCTAAATTACCATGTATATATATGTGTATATATATACATGTATATATATCTATATATGTTTTCCAAATTGGAGAAAATGGGGTTGTTACACAACTTTATTTATTTATAATATTATAAATAAAGTTATAATATTATTTTATTATAATATTAATAAAATATTATTAATTCTTTACTAATAGATACCAGTAAGATATATATTTCAAAAGGTAAACATACTAAAATATTAGAATTGCAAGAAATTGCTATCTGATATTATATTCATTTATCAAAATGACATTGAGAGATGTTTCAATGTTTTGATTACATTCAAAATTTTACTCTTTGTGACATCCTTCGCTATATACAACTGAGATTAAGTATCCCATAATAAAATCTATTTCTTAACACTATCATCTAGCCATCACAGGATTAATTTTATTATTAAGTACTTCTGAAATATTGAATGAAAAGCCCAGTTGCTCGAACCACTACATTTTTGACAGTAGAGTTTGGAGAGAGATAGTAAAGTAAGCCATTTGCTCTGCAAGGTTTGGGCCCAGGTTTGATCCCCAGCACCCCATATGGTTTCCCGAAACTGACAGGAATACTTCTTCAGTACAGAGCCAGGAGTAAGTCCTGAGCATGGCTGTGTGTAGCCCCAGAACAAAAATAAACAAACAACAACAAAAGGCTGAGTGTACAAGAGAACTGGGAAATATACAAATACCTACAAATTTAGTGCCCAAGAGACAGTACAGAGGTTTTTGCCCTGCACATAGCTGCCACTAGTTCACTCGCTGGCACCACAAATAGTTCCTCAGGCACAGCCGGCACGATCTCTGAGAACCACTGGATATCCATGAAACATATCAACAATGAAACAAAGACATATGAATCAACAAGAAAAATGTAAATATACCAACCAAGAAAGACTTGAGTTTTATTTATTTATTTATTTTTATTTTTTGGGTCACACCCAGCAATGCTCAGGGATTATTTCTGTCTCTGCATTCAGGAATAATTCCTGGCAGTATATGGGGGACCATATGGGATGCTGGGGATCAAACCTGGGTCAGCTGCATGCAACACAATTGCCCTACCTGCTGTAGTATTGCTCTGGTGCCAAGAAAGACATGAAATTTTACTGGACATTTACTAAATATTTACTAAAGATAATATACATATTCTTTTTTGCCTCAGAGAATTTAAGTGCACCTTTAAAAAGCTCCAACCTTGGTAACAAAATAACAGCAGAAATAAAGCCATATGATTTATTTTAGAACTATCATACTGGAAAGAAATGAGAATTCAGGTAATGCTAAATATTGATGGCTATATAAATAGATACTCAAATACATGATAGCAGAACTATAAATTAGTAAGTGTGTTATTACCTATATATTGACATTTTCTATGGCCTACCATTTCCACTTCTAAAGCAACTTCACACAAGGATTGAAGAGAGAGCACTGTGGGTTGGGTACGTGTCTTATATGCAGTCAACCCGGGTTCAATCCCTAGCATCCCACATGGTCTAAAAAATAGGTGTGTGGAAATTTGTAAGTTCTTCTAAGATTTCAATGATAATCTCAGACTAATATAGTAAGAAACAGAAGGTTTCATTCCCCACAGAAAAAGTGGAACCAAATTTCCACAGATGAAACAGCAGCCCTGCTTCTCCAGATGAGGGTCACACACATGTTAACAAAATAAAGCTTCTTGCACACTGTCAAGCCAGATTTGATCCCTAGCCCTGCATACAATTTACAAGCACCACTAGAAGTGATCCCTGAGAACAGATCCAGAAATAAACCCTAAGCACCCCCTGGATGGGAACCAAAGGTTTAAAAACTTCTGTTGGAGCTTGAAAAAAATAATCTACAAACGTACTGTGCTATTTTCTAATGTATGAATACTTATCTTGTCACTTCAGATAAAAGGAAAAAATCTTTTATGCATTTTGCTTAATGCATAATTTGAGAGCATCCACTTTTTCCTTATAAATATAAGATTTTTAAAGACTTGGTTTTCACCGTAGAGACAATTCGATTCAACAGAAACAATTTACATGTAAGTGGAGTAAATACTTTTCCCTACAAAATAGACACAGCATTCAATTCTGTTAAGCAAGTGCTATTTTTCCTATTGTCATTTATTGTGAACTAAAAACACATTTATAGAAAAAAAATTTTGTCCTGATATAAGATACAGAAATAAACACATGACTAGTTCAAATTCACTTTCTGCATAAAAATTTTGTCAATATGGTCTGGAGAAATAATAGAGTGGGTAGGGCACTTAGATGCAGCTAAGCCTGGTTGGATCCCTGGCACCATATATGGTCATCCAGCCCCATCTGGAGTGATCTCTGAGCATACAGTAGTAAGCCCTGAGCAGTGGGAGCTGTGGCCCAAAAATAAAAGGGGACAAAAAAGGGAAAAGAAAGAAGTTTGTCATTAACCCTATTACTTTTTCCCCTTTCTTCTTTCTCTCATTTAAATGGATTTCAAAGAACAAAGAACATAGGAAAGTCACCATGTTTTTCACATCATACAAATAAGAGTTCTTTCCTGAAACCATTTCTTAAATCTCTCTCACTTTCTCTCTCTCTCCATGCCATCTTCACATAATCCCTCAATAAAAGACAATTTTGTTTCAGTTAAAACAAATGAGATAGGGGCTAGAGCGATAGCACAGCGGCTAGGGCGTTTGCCTTGCACTCGGCCAACCCGGGTTTGATCCCCAGCATCCCATATGGTCCCCTGAGCACCGCCAGGAGTAACTCTTGAGTGCAAAGCCAGGAGTAACCCCTGTGCATCGCCGGGTGAGACCCAAAAAGCAAAAAAAAAAAAAGAGATAATAGTTTCACATTTCTAAGAGATAATACATTTACAGAACCCTTATAGAAACAGAATAGATAAAAGAGATGTGTGTTTGCAGACATAGGGGAAGGGTGAATATGGGGACTAATTGGTAAAATAGGTTAAGATGGTCAAAACCTATTGACCAGAAGTAAAACAATTCCATTTTAGTCATTTAGTAACTATATTTAATAATGCTGATAAATATATTTAATAATGCTGCACTATATATTTGAAAAGTATACAAGAGTAAATCAAGTTCCCATTTGCAGGGAAAAAAGCAATTGTGTGAGGTGACAGACATTAAGTAAACTTACTATGTTAACTCTTTTTCAATATAGACATGTATCAAAACATATGTTATCTACCTTAATGATACATAAGACTTGTCACTGTCACTGTCACTGTCATCCCATTGCTCATTGATTCGCTCGAGCGGGCACCAGTAATGTCTCTATTTATTTATTTATTTATTTATTTTTTTAAATTTATTTTATTGAATCACCAAGTGGAAAGTTACAAAGTTCTCAGGCTTATATCTCAGTTACACAATGCTCAAACACCCATCCCTTCACCAGTGCCCATATTCCATCACCAATAAAAACAAAAACAAAAGCAAAAACAAAACAAACAAACAACAACAACAAAAAAGTATACATCCCACCCCTCACCCCCCAACCCACTCCCTACGTGAGTGATAATTTCACTTCCTTTTCTCTTTACCTTGATTACATTCCAGATTTCAACACATAACTCACTATTGTTGTTAGAGTTTCAAAACAGACTCACTATTTTTGTTGGAATTTATCCCCTAAGAATACAGCTCTATTAACAGGGAAATATTTGATAATAAGTTTTCCACTGATGAGAATGAAGAGATAAAATGTCGGTTTACAATTTCTGTATTATAGTAATTAAGTCCGTGAAGATTTAAGTTTGAAAATGAATCATTTCCCTTCCTGGAACAGCATGTAGCCAAAGTTAGTTCAGTCTCCATACATGGGTGCAAGCACTTGCTGGAACCCCAATTCCTAAAGCTGTCTCTGGTTCCCGCTCGTTCCACATCCACCGGCTCTGCAGAGGCATGGGCACCCAGGCCGAAAACCCGGCCAGCCAGAGCCGAGCACCGGCCCTGTATCACGCGGCTGTTTCAAGTTCAAAGCACACTTTTTTTTTTTTTTCCGCGCCACAAGTTCATACCTCCTCAACAGACTCACAAAATGTGGGACACCACGCCTTCTTCCAGAGGGAGAGAGACCAAGAAGGAAGGTTATTTCCTCCGTTAGCCGGCGTGGGGCAAAAGCTTAGTTCACAGTCTCCATACATGGGTGCAAGCACTTGCTGGAACCCCAATTCCTAAAGCTGTCTCTGGTTCCCGCTCGTTCCACATCCACCGGCTCTGCAGAGGCATGGGCGCCCGGGCCGAAAACCCGGCCGGCTGGAGCCGAGCACCGGCCCCAGCTGGGGCTGGCCCTGTATCCCCTATTTATTTTTTGAGACTTGTTGTTAATGTTTTTGGTATACTGAATACACCATGGGCAGCTTGCCAGGCTCTTCCGTGTGGGCAAGATACTCTCGGCAGCTTGCTGGGCTCTCTGAGAGGGGTGGAGGAATTGAACGTGGGCTTGTCGCAGGCAAGGCAAACACCCTACCGTTGTGTTATCGCTCCAGCCCACAACATAAGACTTATATCAATAAATTTTGAAAAATGAGGACTGCAAAGATGTTACAAAAAAACCAAAATGGTAAATTTTATATGTCAACTTGACTGGATCATAGGTACTGAGACATTTGGCCAGATGTTACTCTCATTCTGGCCTTGCCTGTGAAGGTACTTGTGCAAAAGATCAACACGTGGATCAATTCTCCTCCCATTTGTATCAAACTGGACCTCATCTAAATAAATAACAACCTTGAAAATAATTTAAAATGCTGAATGAGAAAGAATCAACCTGCCTCACATAAGTGGGACAGTCTTTACCTGTCTTTAGACTAAAACTGAAAAAGTGACTCTTTTGGGTTCCTGAATCTGATGGTTTTCTGACTGGAACTACACTCTCAGATTTTCAGTTTACTAAACACAGATTTTTAGAATACTCAGATAATAAAATGAGTCGATTCTTTATAACATAAATCTTTCATATGTATATAACTGGCTTGGCAGTTCTGGAAAATCCTAACCAATATATCATCAAAAATGTCCCATTCCACCATGACTAATATTCTAGTTAAAATATATATGAAAAAATACCTAGGTATGATATTTTAGAAACAACACATTTCTCATATTGTTTAAATTTATAGTCACCAGCACCAAGATTTTACTGAATAATTTTCTGTGGTCTTCTATGCTACTTATATTCAATTTCAAAAGACAAACATAGGGTAGTTTAAAAAACCTTTTCTAGGCAATTTCCCTTTCAAATGTAAAGTGTGGCATTTGGAGAAGAAAATAAAGTTATAGAAACATACATTTATATATCTACTTTTCAAAGAGTGCAGTTGCCAAATTATAAAGCAGGGAAAATTATAGAGCTACCAATATTAGTATATATGTATTCCAGATGGAGTTCTTAAATTAAGATTATATTTCAGAATTAAACTGAATTTTAATACCTCTTAATATAAATATGGTTGAGAATCAATACTACAATGAGAATTCCCAAGAAAACAAAATAACAATCCTTCTATTTTAGTACTCCAAAAATGGAAGAATAAAATGCCCTAGTGTTATTTGGAATGATTAGTTAAATGTCTTGTCATTACAACAAATTTGCAATAAAAACATAACATTTCAACACAAAATACAAAATAATTTAAATGTGTTTTCTAATTTGGCTATCCTTAATATATTCCTTACATTATTTACTCCAGCTAACTTGTTAGTATATATATATATATATATATATATTTATAGTAAACTTTTCTTATAATAAACTAAAATATTACTTTATAATAAACTATACTATATTTAATTTTTTGACATTTTCTAATTTAGAAATCATAGCACAATAATAATGTACAATATTTATGGCTGTTCCTCCCAGATGGGAGGATAAAATGAGGCCCCCATAGCCATGTCACCAGACTCTGCGCTAGGCTGTTTTTACTTGGGGTGCCCCAGAGGGGGGTAGGTGAGAACCCTCTCTGCGCCAAGGGACCCAGCCCTGGCAGCTGGCCTCCACTACCCAATCACCGCCACACTCCAGGCTACTTTCTGGACACATTATAACACACTTCCTTTTTCCATAATTAGTACACCATATTTGATGGAGTTCAGACAGTAGGCAACAAATCATAGAGAGTAATATATATATTTGAATATATGTGTGTGTATATATGCATATGTATACATATATGTATATATACATATATATATATACACACCTCTCGGAGAGCCCAGCAAGCTACCGAGAGTATCCCACCAGCACGGGCAGAGCTGCCCATGGCATATTCGACATGCCAAAAGCAGTAATGGTAGGACTTATTCCCCTGACCCTGAAGTAGCCTCCAATTTTGGGAAAGATAAGTAAGGGTAGGCTGCTAAAATCTCAGGGCTGGGAGGAATAGACATTACTGGTGCCCACTACAATAAATCGAGGGAAAACAGGATGACAGTGACAGTGACAGTTATCTCTCAGAGAGCCCAGCAAGCTACCAAGAGTATCCTGCATGCACGGGTAGAGCCTGGCAAGCTACCCATGGCATATTCGATATGCCAAAAGCAGTAACAATAGGTCTTATTCCCCTGACCCTGAAAGAGCCTCCAATTGTTGGGAAAGATGAGTAAAGAGAGGCTGCTAAAATCTCAGGGCTGGGAGGAATGGAAACGTTACTGGTGCCCGCTAGAGTAAATCAAGGAACAACGGGATAACAGTGATACAGTGATGACCAGGTTAGTGTTCATTAATTCTATTCATTAATAGTGGTAATGAAGTATCATTCTTTTCAGAGAATCAAATAAATAATAAATAATGAAAAAGAGTTGTATTTCTCACACTGTATACAGATGTGCCAGTAAAAATTCAGGATAAACTGAAATACTTAATCTCTGCAAAATAACTCAGGAGTTCATTCAAAGAAGAATTATTTATTTCTCTATATTTCATAAAAGATAATGTTTCCTATGGTATTTTCCTCTGATTCTCTGATTTTGACTGCCTACTTTCAAGTTGAACTTCTGAAATAATTTAATGGAATGATTTTCACATTCTTGCAAGCACTTTAATTTTCATTTTCCTGTTTTTTCAGTTTGATTTCATTCAAATCCTTGATCATATTCTTTCCTCTGGCAGGAAATTTCATTCTAACACTGTGGCCCTTAAGGAATCAATTGATGTTTCAAATTAAACTGCTTTTTTAACTCTTGCCCTTTGCAAGAGTACCCTATTACTTATGCGTACTCACAGTAACTAGCTGATAACATTTTCAATTCACTTTGGAATCGTGTGTCAATCTCACCTGTAGCTGAACAGTGACAAACTGATTTTAAACGTTAATCTATTCATTTGGGTGAAGTACTTCATCACTGTGCTAACAACAACTGTATTTTTAGATACCCTCTTTCTCTTGTTCATATTCACTTGTATCACTTGTCATCCCTTTGATCTTTGATTTGCTTGAACGGGCACCAGTAACATCTCCATTCATCCCTGTAGCATGCTAGTGTAGCCCAATGATATCTGCTCACTCCAGGAACACAAAGAACCTCAAACCATTTTTCAGGGTTTTGGCGAAGAAGTCTGATCATCATGTAAGTGGGCGGCCATGAGGTCTTTTGACATCCCATGGAATCCAGTCGGTAACAGCTCTAATCCAGCAGTCATCTCTAAATCGCATTAATTGTATGGCCCATCTGATTTTTGACACTGTGGCAAACAAGACATCGTCCCTGATTCTTGAACGTCGATGGATTCCTTCTCTCACTTGAGTGAAATGTGATATTCCAAGCTCTTTCATTCCTCTTTGGAATACCAAGCTACTGAGAGTATCTCACCTGCACAGCAGAGCCTGGCAAGCTACTTGTGGCATATTCAATATGCCAAAAACAGTACCATCAAGTCTCATAATGGAGATGTTACTTTGCCCGCTCGAACAAATCGATGAGCAATAGGATGACAATGATACTTGGACAGTGATATAGAACTATACACTTTATTTTTATCATGCAATTGAGGGTCAGGTGATAGCATATTTTACCACCTAATTCTGGCAAAAGCATTCATAATCCCAGGTACACATCCAGAACTGCTGGTCTGACACAGAGAAAAAGCTTCCTAGAATTTCCTTGTATAGTGAGCAAATGAAATGACCACTATAGTAGAAACACTATCTTGAAAGGTGTAGTCTATACAAACTGCTCCTTGAAATTGTGTTTGACAGTTAAAATAGGACCTAATCCGAAGAATCTTCCCTAGAGACCCCAGACCATCCTGAGTGAAAATAAATAAATAAACTGGTTTCAGCCTACAGAGCAAAAGCATTTTTGGAGACTTCATGAAGTAGTTCTTATTCCTGGGAAATAAGCCTTCAGGTCCTAGTGTGAGATTTTGATGAGTAAAATTCTACCTTAAAAGTGGTAGGAATATAAGAGTTAGTCTATATATATTGGAAATTATTTTTTAAAAATAAAAAAGAAAACAAAATAAAAGTAATTTTTGTGACACAGGACAATAATCTGAAAGAAGGTTATACTCAACAATGATTTATACCTTAATCAACTATAGACTAGTTTGCTTATTAATTCATGGTTTCCTCTGTCTCCCAATTGAGATCACTGTCACTGTCACTGTCCTCCCGTTACTCATCAATTTGCTTGAGTGGGCACGAGTAACGTCTACATTCTGAGACTTGTTGCTGTTTTTGGCATATCAAATACGCCATGGGGAGCTTGCCAGGCTCTGCCCTGCGAGCGGGATACTCTTGGTAGCTTGCTGGCTTCTCCAAGAGGGGCGGAGGAATCGAACCCGGGTTGGCTGCGTGAAAGGCAAATGCCCTACCCGCTGTGCTATCGCTCCAACCCCCCAACTGTGCTAGAACTCATATAGTTCCTAGATCCAGTGTCTCCTGTAAACAGGTATTCTGTGTCTGTCACAGTTCAGACTGCTAATAATCTGATTCTGAACTTCAGTCAGGCCATGGTCTGAGTAAACTCCAATGACAATGATAGACAAGACAGGCCGTCCCTGTCCTCATGAACCACAGTGTCATGATTATCACTTGCACCAAGACATGATCATTTAAAGGTAGCACGACTGTGCTTAGGAAAATTTTTCTTTGGACTGTAGAAAAAGTATACGATGAACCAAATCACTAGGAATTATTTTTTTAATTCTCTTTTGCCATTCCTTTGCCTCTGTCACTACCACCAGTATTGATTTTATTCTTTTGATGGTATTTATACTCAAAGATGATACTTTTATCTATGCATGTTCTTCCCACCTTGAATCAACAAGTCAGAGTAATATTTCAGAATTTACTGAAAATGCAAAGGTTTGGAGCCTACCCTGGATCTACTTCATCTGAATCTTGGAGTGGGGATTC
Organism: Sorex araneus; assembly: GCF_027595985.1. Lineage (NCBI taxonomy): Eukaryota > Metazoa > Chordata > Mammalia > Eulipotyphla > Soricidae > Sorex > Sorex araneus. The sequence continues at coordinate 396,425,288 of NC_073302.1, read as the reverse complement.
TGAGCACTAGAGTTTTCAGAATGTCCTGTAGCAAATCAATGTTGAGAACCACTGTTCTGTGCCTACAATCCAATTTTTGATTCTACCTTTATCCTATGTGCTTCTTAATTATTTTAATGAGCTTTCCATTTAATTGTCCTCAATACTTGATCACCTGTAAATACAAACGCCAGTTTACTAAATAATTTGAAGTTATAGTGTCTTATTAATGTCAAAAAAAGTCTACTGCTACTAACTAGATAAAAAATATACAGATATGTAAATCTATTAGGAATAGATTTAATTTTTCAAGTAAATCTAATTATAGTGTTACACAACTAATAAATAAATACTATTAAAGTCAGAAAAATTTTGTTTTGTTTTTGTTTTGGGCCACACCTGGTGATGCTCAGGAGTTCCTCCTAGATCTGCACTCAGGAATAACTTTTTGGCAGACCTCAGAGCCATATGGGATTCCACAGGTTGACCTCATATAAGTCAAGAGCCTTATGCAGTATTATCACTCTGTCCACAAAAGTCAGAATATTTTAAAGATGGATTAAATCTCCATGATAACTTCCTATAAAGTGCATGCATAGAAATAAATTTGACTATGTTTTTATTTTATTTGCAAGAAGTTTTGCCTATCCTGTCAATCAAGGTTAATAAATGGGAGACTCTCAATAAGCATTATGAAATCCTTTCACCATTTTACACTAGTGTAAAATTTACACTATTAACTGTCAAATACTAACATTATTATTCCTGTACTGTGAGAATAAATAGAACTATACCTTTTAGAAATAGAACTAAAATTTTTAAAGCCAGTCTAATATGATGTTGTAACACTATACTAACTCTTAACTGCTAAGTCACAAAAAGAACACTGCTTCCTATTACAGTCACAAATGCAGGTATTTCTCATATATAGGAGGAAGTATATAATTTCTATATTAAAAAAAATCATGAGGCCAGACAGCTAGATAAAAGGCCTGAGCATATACTTTTGTATGCAAGAGGCTGGGGTTCGTGTTCCCCACACCACATGAGCACTACCAGGAGTGATTCCCCCAAACAGAGCCAAAAGGACGCCCTGAGCACTTCCAGATGTGATCCAAACCAACACCCCCCAAACAATCATGATTATGTATCTGTACTCATAATGAAAAGTGGAACCCTAAAACAAATGTATCATTTTTTCTAAGATACAATGTTACAAATCCATGTTTCAGGCTGAGTCCAAATAAATGAAAATATAAACAATAAAGCAATATCTCTTTAATCAGTTGAAGTTCTGATGACAACTGGCAGTCAGTCTGCACTGAACATCGTCATACCCCTATCAAGCATTCAAGCTGGAAAAATAAAATCTCTGGAACCATTGGCTGGGAGAATACAGTGGTATAACAGTAGAGCTCAGGTAAATAATCATCATCATCTAGGAATAATAAATTAATCTTAGATAGGTTGCTTTACTATAGTAAAACTGCTAATCACTGTGATTAAAACATCAACATAAGTTTTAGTATAAGTTCAAATGTAACTTTATATGAAATTTTTTCTTTTTTATACAACATATAGAATACATGTCTACCCTATCTTATATGGATACATGTACATACGCATATATATAATTGTAATTTAAATTTCTGTGAACATATAGGTGATTAGACAAACACTCATTACATGGCTACAACTGATTAGATGGAGATATTTTTAAAATAATGATTTCTTTATGTATATAACAGAGGCAAGTTTCATTTTAATATTGCCTAAACTTACACAATTTTTATTTTCCAAAGTCATTTCATTGGTCCCTGATCCACTCTTTTCTTCTAATCCTTGTTATTTTATTTATTTTTTTTTAAATTTATTTATTTTTAATTAGAGAATCACCGTGAGGGTACAGTTACAGATTTATACACTTTTGTGCTTATACTTCCCTCATAAAAAGTTTGGGAACCCATCCCTTCACCAGTGCCCATTCTCCACCACCCGTAAACCCAGTGTCCCTCCCACCCTCCCCAATCCCATCTCCCCCCCACACCACCCTGCCACTGTGGCAAGGCATTCCCTTCTGTTTTCTCTCTCTAATTAGCTGTTGTGGTTTGCAATAAAGGTGTTGAGTGGCCGCTGTGCTCAGTCTCTAGCCCTCATTCAGCCCGCAACTCCCTTCCCCCACATGGCCTTCGACTACAATGTAGTTGGTGATCGCTTCTCTGAGTTGACCTTTCCCCGGAACGTGAGGCCAGCCTCGAAGCCATGGAGTCAACCTCCTGGTACTTATTTCTACAGTTCTTGGGTGTTAGTCTCCCACTCTGTTATTCTATATACCATAGATGAGTGCAATCTTTCTATGTCTGTCTCTCTCTTTCTGACTCATTTCACTCAGCATGAAACTTTTCATGCCCATCCACTTGACTACAAAATTCTTGACCTCCTTTTTTCTAACAGCTGCATAGTATTCCATTGTATAGGAAATGGAAACATATACCCTGCTCGTGGATAGGGAGAATCAATGCTGTCAAAATGGCAATACTCCCTAAAGCATTATACAGATTCAATGCGATCCCTATAAGTATACCCATGACATTCTTCAAAGAAATGGATCAAGCAATCCTAAAATTCATATGGAATAACAAACGTCCAAGGATAGCTAAAACAATTCTTGGGAAAAAGATGATGGGAGGCATCACCATCCCCAACCTCAAACTTTACTACAAAGCAGTAACAATTAAAACAGCATGGTACTGGAACAAAGGCAGAGCCGTAGACCAATGGAACAGGGTGGAATATCCCTACACACAACCCCAAATGTATGACCATCTAATCTTTGATAAGGGAGCAAGAGATGTGAAGTAATCCTTGTTATTTTAAAGAGTAAAAACAATCTTCCCCAAAGAAAAAAGTTACATCTGCTCTCTGCCTATATGTGCCCTATTACAATCAGGGAAAATTCTTACTTTTATTTATTGTATAGGAGTTTATGTCCTCTGCCCCGCCTAGTCCCTGGTATGTGACACTGCCATACTAATCATGTTTTCAATTCTTTGAAGATGTAAAGCATTCTCTGGTCATAGCTCACTTGTTGATGATGTTCCTGCAAGCCGCTTCTTTTGCTTTCTCATGGGTAATTCTTTTTTCTGCTTACACCTCAGCAATAGTACCCACTCAGAGAAGTATCCCTGATCATTATTTCTAAAATAGGACTCCCTCTATATTATCCAACAGGGCCTCCAGAGATTTTAATACTATTTCTAAAATTAGCAATCACATATATGTTTCCTTTCTTTATTCATGTCTCCCATCAGATTGCATGAGGACAGGACTAGCATTTGTTTTTTCTCTTTTAAAAGCAAATAATATAAATATATAATTTTCTATCTTAAAAAGAATATGTATATAATCTAAGTGCATAGACCAATTGTCTGGTACTGTATTTATGTTTACTTAGTGAATGGTTTAATGTCAATTAAGTTAGATCACACATATTTGCATATGAGTTTTTAAATAATGAAAATATATCACATTAGGCTTTTAATAGCCTCACTCTATTAAAGGATCGAGACACCATAAGTTCATTAAGTAACTGAGTACATTCTCTGGGTATACATAATAAATATATATGTGTCAGAGTGTATGTGTACCATTACATAAATAAATATATATATAAACATATACACACATATACGTATTGTCTATTTGTATTTCTACTTTGTATCTTCATTATTGGGGTAAATATAATTTTCTTTTTTTTTATTTATAATGTTCATATGTGAGCCTTTAGAACTCTTTTTTTTCACTTTACTGTGGATAATTGAATACTGCATACTAATTCCTGAGCAGTGAGAAAATTGCCCAAAGTAGTAAAACACTGGCTAAGCTGTGTGAAGTTTTGACTTATTAAATTTTGGAGGTCTCAATCCTTCTTTATTAGTGATATTCTACTACCCATTTTATAGAATTTTGATAAAATCAAATCAAATAGCATATCAAATGTCATGTGCTTAACAAATAATCAATAAGGATAACTAGAATATGAATAGCCCAAAATATACATAACTAGAATAACTAGAATGTCTAGCCCCAAACATACATAACCCAGAACAAATGACTACAGAAAAGACCAGTATTTCCTTATTTGTTCAAAGTATCTTTGTAAATATAACTAAGGATCTTTAGATAAGATCAGCGTTGGCTACCTTAAATCCAATGACCAATGTCCTCTTTTTTTGCTTTCATTTCATAGGCGGGCTATGCCTAGTGGTACTCAGGGCTTACTCCTGGCTCTGCACTCAGGAATCATTCCTGGTGGATGCAGGGTGACCATATGCGCCGCCAGGGATTAGACCAGGTTGGCTACTTACACTGTAAGCAACCTTTGCACTGTACTGTCACTCTAACCCAACGAATATCCTCTTAAAAGAGACACACAAAGAAAACAGCACATGAAAATGGAGGCAGGATGAAATTTTTGAGTTCAGTTTATAACTAGTTCAGAAGGCAAGTACATGACAGGACATGCATATATGAACAGAGATAAATTCACACCAGAAAACTTAAACATACATTCCATGTATTCACCTTATATCACTTTTATCTTCTATAAAATAATGGCATTATGCCAGATTAGATGACATGAATCCAATATTAGCGTACTTTTCAGGGCAAGGTAGACCTTTAAAGGCTTAGAGGCTTTGCCAATTAAGCAAATGTTACATTTAGAGTCAAATGCATCTTTTCCTATAAAGAACATACATAGTTTTTACCAAATGAGTTTAGGACTGCCAAAAGAATAATAATATCAAATTTAGAAATTCTTGAAGGTACTTTCAAGTTGATAGAATCTTTCATGTTTATATCACTTTAAAGGATCCAAAGAGATTTGAATGCTATTTTAATCAGTCAGATCCCTTCTTTGAAAACCAAGAACAAGCCAAAGAAGAGACTATAATAGAAGTTGTTTTAAGTAAACTTCTCCTCCTTCCAAACATTATAATAAAAATCTACAGGTTTCCGCTTCTTTATGTGCACTCTGTCATTACCCACCATCCTCCAGAGAAGGAAATAATCTCTATAGTCAACATTATAAATACAGACTCCAGGTTTCCTTGAGCCCTAAAATTGCTATATTCAACTTAAGGGTGCACAGAATTCATGAAGACAGAGCAAAGAAAGTAAATAACAAATACACAGTTTCCTCATTTCTTTTACCATAGCAAGCTGCAAGACCATTCTTGCAGAAATGCATTTTTTCCCCTTCAATTTGTTCCCTGAAGTTGATAAAACATAGGTTAGGATGGATATGTGTTTGAGAACAGAATATCATGACCTTCTTAAAATTCTGTTTCTGTTTTATTATTTTCTAAAGTTTGCCAAATATAAACTAAAAGATATTTTTTTGGAGAATAGCAGCACTTGATGCAAATTCTAGCATTACAGGCATACAAAAAATCTTATATCCGATTTTTAAAAAGTATTTGTCTATAGATAGATATATCCATTTCTATAGGATTGTCAACTATTTTTTTTTGGTTTTTGGGTCACACCCAGCAATGCTCAGGGGTTACTCCTGGCTCATGCACTCAGGAATTACTCCTGGCAGTGCTCGGGGGACCATTTGGGTCACACCCAGCAATGCTCAGGGGTTACTCCTGGCTCATGCACTCAGGAATTATTCCTGGCGGTGCTCGGGGGACCATATGGGATTCTGGGATTCGAACCCAGGTCAACCGCATGCAAGGCAAATGCCCTACCCGCTGTGCTACTGCTCCAGCCCCAATTGTCAACTATTTTAGGTTAACAGAATTTTAAGTTCTTTGAAGCTTGCAAGAAATATATTATGTATTATTAGAAAGTACCTGATGCAAATTAAAGAAAATTTAGTTTTCAGTTTATTCAGCAGGCATATTTATGACAAATATGGGAAAGGTAAATGACTTATTAGATTAGAACAAGGTGATTTGGCATGCCAACTCTCATAGCATGTGGAAAATAGATTTCTTTTTATTACTTGGAAAACACAGAAAAAAACTATGGAAATAATTATACTCTTGAAGAGAATTGATTTTTCCTAAAAATGAGCTTTGTTTTGTCTTTTAAATATACATGGTGAGTGGGCAGTGGTGATAGCTAATAGCTTAAGCTCTGGCAATAATAGATTTCTTGGGTTCAGATAATTTCTTCACTGTTTCAAGGATAGTTAGCAGCTTATTTAAGTATGTCTCAACTTTCTTTACTCTAAATGTGGTTAATAGTAGTAGCTAGCTTAGAGGTGCCCAACCATCTCCCCCCAAAAAAATTTCCATTGAAAAATGGTCACATATTTGTTCTTTAGGTGGGAATTCAAGAAAAGGGGGCATGTTGTTACTATTAATTCTCTAGGATTTAATGTGAATATGAAACTAATGTCACCTATTAGAACTTGAAACTAGTGAGGTAAGTGATAAAGGTCACACATTATTACAAATGTGTCTGTTAATAGCTTAGGTTTAAAGATGTTTGACCCTTTTCCTCTATCTTAATGGTTTTAAATGACTAAATCTTGTTTCTGAATGTTCTAAATTATATTACACAGTTGCCCAATAATCAAATGTCATGCTAATAAAAATAAAGGATAAAAAAATTCAGACATTTAATACCCTCTTCTAAGTATCTTATATTTAGAAAAAAATCTAAAAAATATATCATAAAATTTAAATAACTATAGGGAACAAAATAGGAAATGTGGACAATGAGAGAAAATTCACTTTTTAACTTATAACTCTTCTGTTAATTTTTATAGTGAGAATGTGTTAGCAATCTTTACTTTTAAATACTTTTTTAGCAAATTATTTAAAAGATTAAAGAATACATAAACTATTTTCTGCATTAAAACTCAAAATAAGCATATGTTACTTAATACTGTATTAGGAAGAAAGCACGCATTTCGTAATTTGTCATTGGATAAAGAATACAAAAGTTTGGAATTTATGGGAATTAACACTGAACAATTTTTAAACCCAGCTTAAAGCTGTTGGGTCACTTTAAAACCAGCCATTTCTGATCTCTGCTATACAGTAGATACAAATTACACATGGCTGTTGAAGACTTAAAATATGGGAAATATAAATTGAGATGTGCTGTAAGAACAAAATACATACCAATTTCACTTACATAAGGAATATATAAATTTATATTGATTGTACTAATAACTATACTACCTATTTATGTGGGTATACTGAGTTTAAGCAGAGTCCCCTGCCCCCACACCTGGCTGTCTTCACCGGGGCCCCTCAGAGGGAGGTAGGTTGAGCTTCCCTCTTTGCTCCGAACAGAGCCCCAGCAGCTGAAGACCTCTGGAACCGAGCCACAGTCATGCTCAAGGCCACTCTCCACACACTCAGAGGAGCCTCATGCATGAAGGAACTGACAGAGGAACCCAGGTGTGTGGGACTCCAAGCCTGCTCGAATCAGGACTGGGCATCCCCCACCCAAATCCTCCTTTTTCCAGTAGCTAGGCAGTCACACCCAACTGTCCCCCCTCACCTCCCTTCCTGAGGCCGAGTAATCCCATCAATGGCCAAGATCCAGAGACTATAAAACAAAGCTCCCGGAGTCTTTAAGAGAATTAGTCTTATTGCCTAGTTCTCCCTCTCAAAGAACCCAGCAAGCTACTGAGAGTATCCAGCACTGTTGGGAAGGACGAATAAAGAGAGACTGCTAAAATCTCAGGGCTAGGATGAATGGAGACGTTACTGGTGACCACTCGAGCAAATCGATGAACAACAGGAGGACAGTGATACAGTGATACTGAGTTTAAAATTTTACTAGCATTTGGGTTGGAGGGATAGTATATCAGGTAAGGAATTTGCCTTGCACATGGCCTTATATAGGTTCAATTCACAGCACCCCTAGTTGGTCCCCTGGTACACTAGGAGTTATCCCTAACTGCAGAGGTAGGAGCAAACCCTGAGGACAGCTGGATGTGACCCAAAAAAAAACAAAAAAATATTTTTTTAGTAACATTTAAGTTTTCATTTAAATAATGCTTATGTTAAAATGTACCTCAGGCAGTTGGGATAGAGAAGGAACCATTATAACAATAATCATTGGAAGGGATTGTTCTGGATGGGAGATGTGTGCTAAAAGTGGATAAAGGACCAAACATGATGGCCACTCAGTATCTGTACTGCAAACCATAATCCCCAAAAGGGCGGGGTGGGCAGAGGGAGAGGGAGAGGGAGAGGGAGAGAGAGAGAGAGAGAGAGAGAGAGAGAGAGAGAGAGAGAGAGAGAGAGAGAGAGAGAGAGAGAGAGAGAGAGAGAGAGAAAGAGGGAGAGAGAGAAAGAGAAAAGAAAAGAAGAAAACTGCCTGTTATAGAGTCAGGCTGGGTGCACTGGGAGTGTGGAGGAGGGATACAGGGGATATTGGCAGTGGGAAATGTATACTGATGGAGAGATTGGTGTTGGACCATTGCATCAGTGAAACCCAAAGACAGAAGCTTTGTAACTATATCTCATGGTTATTCAATTAAAAAAATTAATAAAATAAAATGTAACTACTAAAAGAAATAAAGATATATTTTATATATTATTTATATGCATTCTATAGTTAGGAAAAATTGAGATAATCCTGGACAGGAAAAAAATCATTCTAAAGAAACAATATAGGAGTATAAACCAAATAATTTTGTGAGAAGTTTGGGTAAAGAACTAGTGCTGAAAGAACTACCAGACCTAGACATGGCTGACTTTGTCAAAGGTATATAATGTAATTTTATAAAAAAAAAAAAAAATGAGCGTCAGAAGGAATTTTCTTCCTCATAAAAATCTCTTGAGGAGAAAAAATGACACTTTTTTCCCCCTCTGTTATCTTACTGTTTTTGGCATATCCAATACACCACAGGTAGCTTGCCAGGCTCTGCCGTGCGGGCTCTATACTCTCGGTAGCTTGCAAGGCTCTCCGAGAGGGGCAGAGGAATCGAACTTGGGTCGGCCTCATGAAAGGTGAACGCCCAACCGCTGTGCTATCATTCTATGTAATTTTAAATCAATATTTTGATAGATATAAGATTAAGTCTGTCTTGTAGATACAATCATACAAAGTAAACTATAGTATTGCTTTACAACTTCAATTTTCTACTTTAATTGTGGAGATAGAAATATTCACAGGTACTTATAAATACAGTGTGACATTACTATGTTATTGCACATTTTAACAATATTTATAATGAGCGTAATGGAAAGAATCTTTGCCATAAACTTTTGAAAATTTGTATTCGGGAATGTTTTTACCATAAAAATATAATTTGCATTCTAAAGGATAAAAATGAAATTTTTAATAATTTTCTAACACTAAATGAGATTAATATTCAATGCTAGATGGAGATAAAGTATATCTATTTTTGTTTACATGTATTTAGGTTTAGCCTAATGTGAATCACTGCATCACTGTATCACCGTATCACTCTCATCCCATTGTTCATTGATCCGGTTACGCCTCCATTGTGAAACTTGTTGTTACTATTTTTGGCATATCGAATACGCCAAAATAATAGTTGGAAGGGATTGTTTTGGATGGGAGCTTGCCGGGCTCTGTTGTGTGGGCAGGATACTCTCGGTAGTTTGCCAGACTCTCTGAAAGGGACAAAGGAATCAAACCTGGACCAGCCGCATGCTAGGCAAACGCCCTCCTTGCTGTGCTAGCCTAATGTGATTGTTGGGGATAATCATTATTTCCACATTACCAGTATTGACTCTATGTTTTTAGTATTTTGATTGTTATTTAAAAGTAACATCCAAATTTACCTTGGTTTATATCTCATCTCCTTGACTATATATTATTTAGAATAAGCTAAAAGGCCTCAAACTTTCCAACATCACAGTAATACTAAGCAGGGAGACCTGATGGTTGAATATGAGGAGATAGAATGAGTGGGGAGAGGAAAGTGATGGATTCAAGTGATATCAAGGATATATTACACAGTAGGCATTTGATTGCATTCAAAGTGTCTCTGCTGAAGGTACCCCACTATAGGAATGTTTATCATGAGATTCTAGGTAAAATAAAGGCAGCAAACAAAAGAGAAGGAGAAATGCAATCATTTAATATTTTAAACTAGTGAGAAAACTGTGATTTCTAGTCTTGCATATTTGTATGTAGATAATAAGGATCTATTAATCATATAATAAATATGTATAAAGAGATTTTCAATCCCTATATTAGATATCATAGTTATTCTGCTTCTAAAGATTAATAATTTATTATTGTTACATTTCTATACTTTGTCATAATATGCCATATTTCATTTGTCTAAATTAATTTGTTTTCCGGGCTGGAGCGATAGCACAGAGGTAAGGCGTTATAGCCTTGCAAGCAGCTGACCCGGGTTCGATTCCTTCACCCCTCTCAGAGAGCCCAAGCTACCAAGAGTATCTCGCCTGCACGGCAGAGCCTGGCAAGCTACCCGTAGTATATTTTATATGCCAAAAACAATAACAATAAATCTCACAATGAACACGTTACTGGTGCCCGCTAGGGCAAATCAATGAGCTACAGGATTACAGTGACAGTGACAATTTTTTTTCTAGCTAAATTTGTTTTCTAGCTAAACTGACCAAAACAAAGGTGTAAGTTAGCTCCTTTGCAAATACACGGTTTTAAAAAACAAGTTTAGAAATAAATATGTGTATATATGAAAGATTCTCAGTCTGAAAGCAACTCTCCATGTTTTAAAATATTGTGACACTATAGAAACATATACCACAGAAATATATAACAAAATTTAAAAATGGTTTTATGACATTTAGACAATTATTTCTTAAATTATTTTGGAATGCAAAAATGTAAGTGGAAAACATGTTACCTCACATTCGCTATATCTGTGTCTGGAGGTGCACAAACCAGACATGGCCTTTCTTATTCAGACTCACTTGTGTCATCACTGGCTGAAGTTTTTCCATTTACTGTAAGGTGCCAAAATAGAGAACTCTGCCTGTTTACTCATATTAAAGGCTTGCTCTCTCTAGAGAACATGGAACATTTTTCCCTCTGTGTCAAAAGACATTTTTTTGTTTTGCTTTCATATAGTGTTTTGCATCTAAGAAGGTGAAGAACTTATGTGAGAACAATTTAAATTTGTTAGTCAGCAGGAAGCTTATGTAATTCTTTGTTCTCTAATGAGGGCACCTGAATCTTCAAATGAAATTACCAGTTTTTCCAGGTGCAGGTGATCAAATTAGGAATGGGAAGTGTGCCAAATATATATAAACAAAGGAACCATTTCCAAGGATGCTGATTGAAACAAGTGGAAACGGATCAGACTAATCAGTGACGGAATTTAAAAACCTAATAAGTTAACCTACTGGGTCTCAGCAGATTGCTGGAGTAATAATAGGGCTGGAGAGGTTATGAGTGCAAAATTTCCCAATTTTCTCTAAGGAAGTGAATATCAAGTTGTCTTTCTTCTGATTTATTCCATTTAGATTAGAAAAGATTTCTGGGAACATATTGGAAACAGAATCCTTTGCACTTATAAAAACCATGGCTGTAATAGGCAGGACTCTTCTGGAAACTAGTGACTAGCTCAATATTTGTGTAACTATCTCTCAACCCAAGGAGGATAAATTCACTGAAGAAGGAAAACTAAGGGGAATCTAAGTTACACAAAACAAGTCATGACTGGCCAGCATCTTGTCTGAATACCCCCGAACTTGCAATACTTCTCTGGTTAAATAAGCAATTTAGGACAACTTCACTTATCTGAAATTTGTAATCAGAAGCAACTTAACAGTGGTGTACATCAAAGCAATCCTTCACTATTCTATAAAATGATTTTTATTTTCCTTAAAAAATATTTTTAATTTTTGGGGGGTATAATTTTGAATTTATAGAAGAGTTGAAAAAGCAATACAGAGAAATCACATAAACCATCTACCTGATTTTGCTAAAATGTGGATATGAATGTGGATGTACAAAAGGGAGAGGAGGAAATGTCTGCCATAGAGGCAGGCTGGGGGCTGGGGGTTGGGGTGATGGGAGAGAAACTGGGGACATTGGTCCTGAGAAATGTACATTGGTGGAGGGATGGGTGTTGGAACACTGTATGATTGAAAACTAGCCATGAACAGCTTTGTAAGGGTCTTTCTCACAGTGTTTAAACAAAACAATTTTTTTAAAAGACTGAGAAAAAGATAGTATTTTAATCCTCATGAAAAATAAGGAAATGAAACAAACATAAATAAATATGACTGTGGGACAACTATCAAAACTAACAAACTGCCATCTGTGGAAACAGTCTAAATCATCCATTAATAGAAGACTGGGGAGGTGGGGGGAAAGGGGGAGGTATACCGTGATTCTTGGTGGTGGAATATGTGCACTGGTGAAGGATGGGTGTTTGAGCATTGTATAACTGAGACTTAAACCTGAAACTTTTATAACTTTCCACATGGTGATTCAATAAAAAAATAAAATTAAAAAAAAATAGAAGACTGGAAAATGACACAGTACATACATGCAAATATATATGGTGTATCTTATAAACATCTAGATAAAAAATTGATTTCATGAGATATAAAACATGGTGACCATTGTCAATCATATAACGTATATTTTTAAATTGTTGAAACTAATTTTTAAAAGTTAACTTTATATGTTAATGTATGATAACCAGACCTATTATGTTCACTCAACTACACTGTAGCACTGTAGCACTGTCATTCCATTGTTCATCGATTTGCTCGAGTGGGCACCAGTAATGTCTCCATTGTGAGACTTGTTGTTACTACTTGCCCTGGGTCTGTCCAGTCCCTTGTTGGGACCCTGGTTTTGGGGGTGCTAGGATGTAAGGGCAGCTGAGGCTTAGGTTGAGAGAACAGATGCCCAGGAGGAAAATATCATGTAGAGTCAAATGACACCCAGGTTACAAAAGCATAGCATTTGCTGCAGTCTTCCTGTTCCCATACAAAAGGACATGGCTCTGAATAAACTATGCAAAGAACTCAAGGAGAAGCGAAAAAACAATATTTACAAGTCAACAGAACACAAAGAAAGAAGTTACAAATAAACACAGAGGAATGGGAGCACTGTGATGGGAGTAACCCAATAAACCTAAACTACCTGAGGCTATGTTACCCTACAGTTACTGTTTTTGGCATATCCAATACGCCACGGGTAGTTTGCCTGGCTCTGCCGTGAGGGCAGGATATTTTTAGTAGCTTGCCAGGCTTTCCGAGAGGGACAGAGGAATCGGACCAGGGTCAGCCGTGTGCAAGGTGAACACCCAACCTGCTGTGCTATCACTCCTGTCCTGTATTATAAATATTCAAATTTTATCAATTTTTCCACTGCTTTTGTGTTGGCTGGTTTTAAGATCTAACTCAGAATCACAAATTGTATTTAATTGCTCATTTCTTTCAGTTTATAATCTTTATTGATTTTGCTCACATATGCTATTTTTTCAATCATTTCTTGTTTTTCATGACCTTGACATCTATAAGGAGTTACTTTGTACAATGTGGCTCAATATAGATTTTTCTGTTATTTTCTCAAACTGAAATTATATCACAACAAATCATCACATCTCAGTGCATCATAGCACAGCGGTTGGGCTTTCGCCTTTCAAGCTGCCAACCCGTGTTCGATTCCTCCGCCCCTCTCGGAGAGCCCGGCAAGCTACTGAGAGTATGGAGCCCGCACCGCAGAGCCTGGCAAGCTACCCGTGCATATTGGATATGCCAAAAACAGTAACAATAGGTCTCTCAACGAGAGATGTTACTGGTGCCTGCTCGAACAAATTGATGAGCAGCGGGATGACAGTGACAGTAATGATTTGACAAATCTGGTGACAACCAGATCACTTGATTATTGCAGTCAGCCAATCAACCCCGAAGTAAGTTTTTATGGTGCTCTACTAATACTGTTGTAACCAATAAGTGAGCCTTGAGCACTGTTGAGTGTGGCCAAAAATAACAACAAAAAGAATTTATCTAAAGCCGGGAAATAAGTTAAAGGGCTTGAACTTATGCTTTTCATGCAGAGACCCCCAAGGTTACCTTAATAACCTCTAAGCACTGATGAGCCCAAACCAAGCACTCTTCAGTTCTGAAGCACTGTAGGAAACAACCTCCAAGTAAACTACCAGGAGTAGCCTCCGAGCACTGCTTGGTGTAACCCAAAATAAACAAAAAGAGATTTCATCAGTAAAATATGAAAAATAAAATGAATATACACTATTTCTCAGAACAGTATTGTCACCAACATTAAAATTAGGTATAAAATATACTATGTACAAAGAAATACAAAGAGTTCATGTACAAATCATAAAAATTAAAATAGATATATATACATGAGACAAGCGATTAAAATATCTCAGGTTAAAAGAATGGGCAGGTATATTTGGTGGCACAGTTCTGAAAAGTTAGAGGTAAAAGACATATGGAAAAATCACAAGTCACTTTTCACTGTTATAAAGCTTCATATTAACATAAAATTTTGGTTTTTAAAAGGATCTACATAACTTCTCAAATATTTTTATGGTACTTGGCTCCACTAAAGCTGAGAAAACTGGAACAGAGCTGAAACTGATCCACCTGCAGTGGCAGGTGTTAGGGTAGAACATCCAGATAGCACAGATTATGCCAAACTTAAATGCAGTGATCTAGCATTTCTCCAGTCTCTTCTGAATACTTCAATTTTTTTTCACAATATCATCATGCAATTGTTAAGGACATCTTTTAAAAGACTGAACGAATTCCACCAGGATAAATGACGCATTCTATTCTATGGTCAATTTACTAGATGAGTGAGTAAGGGAAAGCACTGAAATGATATAAAGTATTGAATTCTCTGGCTTTAATAAAGTGATCTTGGGTTTTACTTATCTATTCTCTGCTAGACCATATAGATAACGGAGTCAGTGTTTATATATAAAAATCAATGGTGAGTTGATGCTATTATACAGGCTACAGTCCTCTCTTTGGAAATATGCTGCAATAATAATGATTGCAGTTTGTTGCACTGAGCATTTGCACAGCTTAAGCTGACTGGGTAAATTCCAATGTTCTCTTAAAGGGACCAAATACTCAATAGTAACAAGTAGCTAAAGCTTAACTACAGAGTAATTTACCTCCAGAAAATATGTAAGATACCGTTCAGTGCTTCTGCAACATCTCTAAGAGTCATTATCATCATTTTTACTACCAATAAGCTATATATTTAACTGTTTATGAGTTTTCCCCTTGGGAAAAAAGTGTGAGCTTTATATGCCTAAGACAGTTATTTCCCTAAAATTGTATTTCTAAATATGTTATATTTAATAAACACTAAATAAATGAATGAATATCATTAAATACTATGGGAATTCTAGTAAATACAGTAAGTGGAAAAAATCTGAAGTCAAAAATTTGTGAATTAAATTTGATTAGACATTAGACTTATCTTTTGCATACTTACAGAACTAAATGTCAATTAGTAAAACTATAAATTTCCAATATTGAGACAAACAAAAGCACTTTTCGTTTAAAAGCCTTAGTGAAGTACTAAAGACACATTTCAATTAAATACAGAATGATGTCATTGTCAGTTACTAGTGTCTAATATTTTCCACATCTAGTCCTTTCTAAAATAGTAAAACTAGAGGAAACATTAAGTTACACATAACACAATGCCCCTTTCATTAAAAAAAGTTATGGGATTACTGTTTTTCCCTTTTAGAGAGTAAAGTGCTTGTGGTTAAGGAAAAGTACAAAACTTTCAATGTGAATATGAAACAGGGGAGAAAATCAACTTAATCATTTTAATCTAATGGATGTCAAATGGCTCACTTATACTGAGTTTAAATTCAAGTAACCTACCTTTGCTCCAAGGTTGATCTGTAGTTATTAACTACTTTTATAGTTAGTCCTTAGAAACTCTAAAATTTATTTTTCTTAACATAAATACGAATAGTTATAATATGAATACAATAGAACTTGGATATGTAGGACCAAATTGCTATTTACTACATAGCAGTTACTTAAAGATAGTCACAGTCAGAAGACCATGCACTACTGCTAACTGATGTGTAGAACTGTAAAATTAAATATGATAAATATACCCATATTCAAAAATATTCTAGTGTTTCCATCCTGTTTTACAAGAAGAATTATATATCTTATTAGTCTGTGAACTATTTCATGTGCTCTTAAAGAATAGCAAGCTTGTGGGAGCTAGAGCGATAGTGGGTAGGGCATTTGCCTTGCACGCCGCCTGCCCGGGTTTGATTCCCAGCATCCTATATGGTCCCCTGAGAATCACCAGAAGTGATTCCTGAGTGCAGAGACAGGAGTAACCCCTGTAACCCCTGAGCATCACCAGGTGTGACCCAAAAAAGAAAAAAAAATAGCAAGCTTATTAAGAAATGGCTATTTTCCACATAAGCTTTTACTAAAACACAATGTACTTGCAAAAAATTATTTTGAGAAATAATAATTTTCGACAATAATTTTATACGCATAACTGACTCATTTGAAAACTTCTGAAATATGGTTCTCCATCTACTTTTCCTCTCTCAGCAGTCTTCAATCCACCATTTCCTAACAGCTAAATAACACACTATTTCCGATGTCAATAAAATGTATGAATTTTATTAGGCCTTTTTTCATAAAAATCATTCAAAATTAAATATCCTGATATTTCTACAAACTATCAAAATTTAATCTTTGGTTCAAAACACATCACAAACAATGAATTATATGAGAAAGTAAGGACTTAGAAATTTTTAACTGTGAAATATTTTTATTAGACTGTTATATTTCACCTTATATGACAACTGAAATTGAGATTTAATTCATGAATTTCATGCTAGATATGAAGAAAAAAGCAGAGTAAAGAATAATACAAAGAAATGTACAGGCCAAGAAAGATAGGTGGCTTCTACAAGCTAGAAAACTCAAGTAAATGGATTGTCCACTAGAGTCTCTGCAAAGAACGTAGCCCTTCCAACTAAATTAGGTTTTCTGACTTCTAGAGTTGCAAAACAGGACATCTATGTTGCTTAAAGATATGTGGAGCGATAGCACAGCGGGAAGGGTGTTTGCCTTGCATGCGGCCCACCCGGTTTCGATCCCCGGCATCCCATATGGTCACCTGAGCACCGCCAGGAGTAACTCCTGAGTGCAAAGCCAGGAGTAACCCCTGTGCATTGCCAGGTGAGACCCAAAAACAAACAAAAAAATAAAGATACAAGTTTATAACAATTGGTTATGGAAATAGTAGGATTTTAATAGTAAACATAATTAAAGGAAAGCTATTTACTTTTTTGTTTTCTGTTGTTGAGCCAGAACCATG
The DNA here is from genome assembly GCF_027595985.1 of Sorex araneus. Lineage (NCBI taxonomy): Eukaryota > Metazoa > Chordata > Mammalia > Eulipotyphla > Soricidae > Sorex > Sorex araneus. The sequence continues at coordinate 396,407,999 of NC_073302.1, read as the reverse complement.
ATCAGGGGTTAGTCCTGACTCTGGACTCAGGAATCACGCCTGACCATGCTTAGGGGACCATATGGGATGGTGGGGATTGAACCCAGGCCGGCCACATACAAAAAACACAAGTGTCTTTACCCTCTGTACTATCTCTCATGCCACGTCGTTTGGGTTTTTAACTCCGATAAAATCTAGTTTGGAATTCCATTTTGCCATTTATTTGCTCTATGCATTTGCATAAATTACACTATTTCATTCTTAGAAGAGAGAATAAACACTACAAAATCCTTTCCTCTGAGTATTCTTCCCTGAAATATGTTTAAAATGAACTTAAAATCTCTAGGTGGAATTCTTTAGATCTACCTTATATATTGAATCAAAGTTCTTGTCACATTTTCCTTCCTGAGGATTTGGACTGATGAACAGCCAATAATATTGACTGCTCTTCTGAATGTTCAAAGTAACCATTTTACATATGGGGAGAGAAGAAAAATATTGTGTGGCAAGTTATAGATACTCAAGTAAAAGCAAAGATAAAGCAGAGAGAATCTCCTACCTTAGTTTATTATATATTTTCAAACCTAAATCTCTTTCCTTGAGGCTTGGTTACATTATAGGGCTGTAGTCAATGAAACATTCCTTAAATTATTTTAAAATAAATTTTATAATATAGTCACTGTCACTGTCACTGTCATCCCATTGCTGATTGATTTGCTCAAGTGGGCACTAGTAATGTCTCCATTGTGAGACTTGTTGTTACTGTTTTTGGTATATTGAATACACCACGGGTTGCTTGCCAGGCTCTGCTATGCAGGTGGGATACTCTCAGTAACTTGCTGGGCTCTCTGAGAGGGACAGAGGAATTGAACCCGGATCAGCTGTGTACAAGGCAAACGCTCTATCTGCTGTGCTATTTTATTATGATATAGTAATTCTTGCCCACACAGGAGAGACTGGCAAGATCCCCGTAGCATATTCATATGCCAAATACAGTAACAATGACGGGTCTCATTCTCCTGTTCCTGAAAGAACCTCTAATGCGGCACCATTGGGAAGAAAGAGTAAAGAAAGGCTGCTAAAATCTCAGGCTAGGATGAATGGAGATGTTGCCTGCTTGAGCAAACTGACTATCAACAGGATAGTAGTGATAGAATAGTGATAGCAATTTATAATAAAATCCATTTGTGTAATTAGTACAAGTTTTACTTGAAAAATGAGATTTATAAGTGTAAAGATAAGTAATAATATAATCACACATTATAGACATCTAATCATGACAAAGGAGCCAAGACCATAAGATCAAGTAGTCTACCATTTGTGAAAAGTGAAATTGTGAAAACTTCCTAGCTGATAAGATTCTAAGACTAAACTTACACAGAAATCATGTGCTTTGGGAGATACCATATTTTAAATGAATATTTTCCTTATTATCTTTCATGTGTGACTCTATTTATATATAAAAATCTGAATTGCATAGAGATTCACATTTAAAATTAGAAATAATTCATAAAAAAGAAGCTCACATCCTCGAATATTCTATCAAAATGCACAATTCAATTAAATTTTGGTAAACAGTGAACATTACATATATTCAGCAATTCAGCAGTTTCATATAACAATACTCGATGAGAAAAATGAAGGCTTGCAGAAGTAATCCAAAGATTGAAAATGTTGATATACAGAAGAAAATTGTTCTAAATGGTTAGCACAATCTACAAAAGACATTTCATATCTTCTTAACTTACTATTTTAGTAGCACAACCTTTCTTAACAAATTTCATCATAGTTTTTATAAAGTCATCTTAAAAATACTTTCATATTATATTGTCCCTGATACTTTCATATTATATTGTGACCAATAATAGATAAAAGAATAGGATCTGCTAAAATGATGTTTCCAAGAAATATTTGAAGTTAAAAATAAATATAGCATATTTCATGATCTCTGTGTTGTATTTAAACCATGTGAAGCATAATACAGGATGTGATAAGTACTCCCATTCTTTAAATGTTAAGTCCACAGGAAGGATGCTATGTCAAATTTTACTAAGGCTTTCTAGTTGGTGAAACTGGAAATAGTTCAGGAAGATTGAACTTCTAAAAAAGTACTCGGAAGTGCTATTCCAACCACTAAAATGGGTCTGAGATTAACTCCCACTGAGTTGATTTATCTTTTCTTTTGAACCCCCCAAAGAGAAATGACCTCAGACAATAAGTACTTGGGCAATACTTTAAAAAGTACAGATCCACACATTCATTTTAAACATTTAAGTGGCTTTCTCTGAATATAAGGAAAGAACTCTCTGGGTGTTATTAAATTAAAATCCCAAGAAATAGACTAAAAGAAACAAATCAATTTAAATCACATATACATGCAAAATGTATATCAACTATATCTTCAATGCAATAATATAAATAATGTGACATATATTAGCCCTATAATTTCATTAATGTAGTCCTGAAGAGACCTATGTGTTAATCTTGAGTTAAATACTGATTAAATTAAGCAACTGCTATGTTTTGTTCAATTTCTATAGGTGCAGTAAAAATCACATGTTATTATTATTTTTAATACTTTATTAAAACTTTAACTAGATAGTAAGTTTTTGATTTTTTATTCTGTAAAAAGTCTATGAAGTGTGTAGGTTGTAGCTCTTAAGCTGGAAGATCAATAGAATACTTTCTGAAGGAATAAAGTTTTTATGCTTATCTTAAAATTTAAAGAATCAGTAAGAGTTGAAAAAAAGGCAGAACAAGGGAACCAATATGTAAAGTCAATTTTCAAGGAAGAGAGGCAAGGAGATATAGACTTTAATGGGAAGATTGGTTAACCTGGGGTTGGGGGTGAGGCAGACGAGAGGTAGGGGCATTGGCACATACCAGCTTATGAATAAGTACTTTGAAGGATATATTTATAATTTCTACTTTAAGAGCAAGTATGACTGAGGAGTATCAGAGAGGTGCAATAAACAGATTAGAACTTTTAAAAGATTAGGGGCTGGAGAGATAGCATAGCCGGTAGGGCGTTTGCCTTGCACTCAGCCAACCCGGGTTCGATTCCCAGCATCCCATATGGTCCTCCTCAAGCACCACCAGAAGTAATTCCTGAGTGCATGAGCCAGGAGTAACTCCTGTGCATCGCATGGTGTGACCCGAATAGCAAAAAAAAAAAAAAAAAAAAAAAAAACTTTTAAAAGAGAATGAAAATGAAATAAGTGTTCAATAAACATGTAAGGGAGATTGCATTTGTTCAGGTTATAAGTTCTCATTTTTATGGATTCCTAATAGTACTATATTTCTTTTTAATATATAACTACATAGCATTAAAACAAATTATTAGAAAATATGACAATTAACTATTGCTATAAAACTATTCTGTTTTAATGAATTTTTATATTGTCTCCACAAAACCTTAGGGATAGCCCAAAGGGCTGAAAAAATCCTTTGCATGCAGAAATTCCAAGTACAATCTTTGGTATTGCATGGTAACCCAAGAACCAACAAACACAAACCTCAAACACAGAACTAGGTGCAGGCCTTGAATACAGTTGGATGTGGCCCCAAAGCAAACAAACAAGCAAAACTGTCTCCAAGGCATTAGACTTTTTATATCACTACAATCACTGTACACAGAACATTATGTGTTTTGCTTCCTACATTATTTTCTCATAAATATTTCCCACCCCACTTCTAGTATTTATCAAGATGGCAAGTCACATTCTGTTATAACTACTTTTTTTACTGTGAGTCTAGAAGCTTTATATTTGAAATCCATAGATATTCAGATATTTGTTACGGAAAATGCATGAATAATTTCTTGAGTTTGCATGCAACAATTTAAAAATAATGCGAAGTTTTTCACTTCTCTAGAGAAATTATAATATTCATCAAGTTTTCAATGAACTTTAAAATAGTAATGAACACACTTAAACTGGTAAAATCCTAAAGTTTATTGTTTGAGAAAGTTAAGTGAAAAAAATTGCTCAAGATACAACTTGCAGCAACCCAGAAACGACAGTAACAACAACTTACAGTAACTTGTAACAAGAAACAGTAACAAAAAATAACAACAAAACAAGTAACATAAACCACAAGTCTCACAATGGAGATGTTACTGGTGCCTGCTCCAGCAAATGGATGAACAACTGGAAGATAATGCTACAGTGCTACAATTTGCAGCATAGGATTGCATTCTCTTTGGAAGCCTGTCTCATGAGCTGGGGGAGAAGGCAGCTGAACGAGAAAAGGGATCACTAAGTCCATGATAGAAGAATTCTTAGGAATGGGAGGTGTGTGCTGAGAGTAGATGAAGGACCAAATGCAATAGCCTCTTGCTGTCTGTGTTGTAGATCATGATGTCCAAAAGTAGAGAGAGACTATGGGGGAGATTGTCTGCCATGGAAGAAGATGGAGGGTTGAGAAGGGTCCGGGGATGCTGGGGACATTGGTGGTGAAGGGTGTGCACTGGTGGAGGGATGGGTCTTCAATCACTATATCACCGAAACTCAAACATGAAAGTTTTGTAACTATATCTCATGGTGTTTCAATTTTTAAAAAAATGAGTCAATGGGTTACTAGCAGCAAGTGAAATTAGAGCCATCTGAGATGTTTCTGAATTTTGAAAGAGCTGAGCAAAATATCTGACAGATTACTAGCTGTTGTGAAAGTTTAAACTTTACACTGTATATAATGTACACACATTAAACTGTCTTAAAATTTATTTAGGACAAATTTTTAAATAATACTTCCCAAATGGTCATGTTGCAAGGGCCAAAGAAATGTTATAGGAGGTAACAGGAGGTAAGGTACGCACTTTGCATGGGGCTGCAGTGGCCACTACACTGGTTCAAATACTAGTACCACATATGGTCTCCTGAGCATGGCTGGGGGTTACTCCTGAGCAGAGAGTCAGGAATAACTCCTGCTCACTACCAGGTGTGACTCAATCTCCCATCTCCCAAAAACAGAGTGATGTTGGGTCAGAGAGTGCTCAAAAGGCTGGAAAGAGGATTACGTTGGGTCAGAGAAAGAGAGCTCAAAAGGCTTGAGGGCATCCTTTGCAAAGCTTAAATGGCAAAATACTTTTTCATATCTCTCTCTTACTAGTCATTAAAACTATATCTCTCATCTTAGTTTCTTTTTCATTACCATTCAAAATTTAAAAAACATCACTTTCAAGAAATTCATTGAAAAATTTAAAAGTTCTTCTAATAACATCTTTTATAGTAGTAAAATATAAAATTTATATAAATATAGTTTTAAATTAGGGAAATATGAATTCAATAGATACCTGAATTGATCTCAGAGTAAGAAAAAAGGAAGTGAGAGTTATTTTCTCCACCCTTTAGTCTTCCTTGCTGGTACTGAGAAACCGTTGTTTAATTTGTCTATGAAAGACCTGAGTCAATGAACAATTATACCTGTTAGACATTATGTCATTTCATTTATGCTTTCTGTAGAATTAAGTGAAAGAAAATTCAGTATGAGGTACAATAATATGGGTAATTCTAGCTCTTCACATTCCTCTAAAGTGCTAAAATTCAGTAGATAAACAGCCAGCCAGATTTTATTCCCAATTCAGCACTGTGGACAGCCAGCCAGGAGCAGTTTTCCTGTTCAAATACAACAGATGCTGTGTTTCTTCCTTGTAAGGAAAGAAATTTACCACATTTGGTGTAGTGAAAGTTGGCATGGTACAATCAGTTATGCCAAGTGACACCTGAAGGTAATCTATTTGTATGCAAAGAAAAACTTTGCCTAATCATGTCTAGTAGCAAAAATGTTTTCTTTGCAAATAAATGTATTGCCAATTGTCAGTCAAATGAAAACAGGTTATAGGACAAAACAAACAAATGAAAACCTCTGGAAATGTTGTGCCTTTAAACAACAGATGTTTATTTGTAGCCCAGTTTACATAGCCAGGGCAGGTCTTCAAATGGGACCCGCCTTAGCAAGCAAATCTGGAACTCAGGGTAACAGAGTCTCCATCTTGGCAAGTGTAGCTATAACTGTTGAGGCAGGAAAAATAAGTGTTACAAATCACACTCTGGGCCTCAAATATCACAGTTCCACACAGAACTGGTATTTGTCAGTTCTGACCTTATTTCAAAAAATAAGGCCAAAAAAACCTTACAGTAAGCTAAGTTCCAAGAGAAGTAATATGTGAAATCCTCTAATGCACCCAAGTTAGAAATGAAAGATTGTAGAGTCCCTGGGAGTCTTCACAACAGAAATCTTTAACTTTCTAGTCATTGTTTTAAATAGAGGTTAGTTAAATTGGTTGAATCAATAAACACATATTAAATGCACACGTATTAAATATATATATATGAGTAAAATAAGCATTATATGTGGAAGATAAAAACGAGTAAGATATTTGATATATTTGGACAATATCATACCATTCTATCTTCATCATAACTAATCAGAAGCTAATCACAGTTGTACATTTTCTCTGGGTCTAGCACTGTTCCAAGGGATTCTTAAGAAACTTATATAACTTATATCTCTTTATGTAAACTCAAATTGCCATAACTGATGTCCTTATGATTAGATTCATCCAAACATTTAAAAATACAAACTTAATATTTTTAATTTGCATTACAGATAGCATTCAATTCTCATAAAGTTGCATTAAAATATCCTGCTTAATAGCCAGTATAAACAAAGGTCAGAGGCAAGTACCGAACCTACTGTACTATCTATCTCTTTGGTTCCTTGAGCTTTAATTTTCATAAAAGGTGATATATATGTTAAAAAATACATGAGCTATTTAAGAAAAATGGAATAGTATTAAAAAACTACACATTATACATCTCCATCATTTTTTCACAATTTAGTGAGAAACTTAACAACTATACTTTCTCATCTGAAGGCAGAAAGTTGCGATGTTATAGCAACTATAAAGTAACTCTATTACTTGGTGAACCATACAATACTAAAGAAAAGTGTTTTAATGAATACAGTCAAGGAGTAGTTACCTATGATACAACAAGGAATTTGTTTTCAGTAAGCTTTCTAAATATTAAGCTTCCCTAAATACTAAGAGCTGTTGTGGAATCTTTCTCTTGCTAAATAGCAAAGCTTTACATACTAAATGGAATTTTTCATCAGGAGAGATTTTATACAATCCTGCCTAAATTTAGTAAAATGGATTAGCATGATTAAGAAAAGTCTTCAATAAGTACCTGTTTACGGGAAGCTAAATGTATGCCTTTAAAGAGATTAGACATTAGCTAAATCACCTATTAGGTTTATGTTTTTGTGATTTCAATCATCACATTTAGTTTGGAGTAATAACTCTGTAAATTATTGGTGAGTCAATTCTCTTAATACATGCATGTCTACTTACATCTGTATATATTAATATATTGCAAAATATTTCCAATAGTGGTAGTAATATAGTGCATAATATATAAATAAATGGATTATTACTAAACTTGATCTAGTTAGAGCAACTCTATTCATCTTATGGTCTCCTTTTCATATGAAAAAAATTGTACTTCCTTGCACTTTCTACTTTTATGTTTGTAATCCTAGATCTAGTTACATGCACATCTCACATTAGATAGTAGTTGTAAGATGGATTACTCTACCAAAATAGGAAATATTTGATTGTATTGTTATAAAAGTCAGAATTTGTTTGACTTTAATAACTTCAATTAAAAAAATGGCTAGAAAATGGACTCATTGCAATTATCCAATGGGGAATCTCTGATTGTTTTCAAAATTGTCCTAGATTTCCACTACAACTTCCATATCATTGTTTGTTGTTTTACCTCAGCCTATGACACCCTCATTCTTCTCCTTCCTTTAATAAAACTGTACATATTCTTAAGGCCCAAATGAGATCCTACCTCAGCCAAAAAAAGTTCTTTAAATATTTGACTGTTTATTTTCTTTGTGTTAAAAATATTTGTTAAATTCTAAGGTATAAGTTAAAAATTATTTTGAAAATAAATTACAAAATTCAAATTACAGAATAATATATAACTGTAGCTAACAATTTTCATTCATCATTATATTTCTATTTTAACACCTTATGTTTTTATATAATGTTTGCAACAGTATTACATATGCTCCACCTTTGAGAACAACCAAATTCCGTTTCCTATATTAAGGTTGATAATAAATTCCCAAAGGAAATTAACTGAAAGGGATGAAACTAACCTTATCAAATATTTTTCCATAGCCATCTCACAGAGAATAGAAAGCTTCTGCTTCCTTTATTAGAATTTATAATGTGAGTACACTCATTTCTAAGTGATTTTATGAAGGAGGAAATTGTAAATCAGATGGAGTCACTGTTTGATAGGCTTTTTAAAAGACTGCTTCATATTCTAGACCTTAAAAAAAAGATGCTGATCTGGAATTCATTCAAAGCAGAGCAGATTTTAAAATGTATTCTGTCTCAGCAATAAAATATTATATCATCCTAAAAATAGATAACATGTTTGTGAATAATTATTGAGTTATCTGTTAACAGGCTATTTAGGGCTTTTCTAGGCTAAAGAAAAATTCTTTTTTGCCATTGAATTATAGCTTTTGCAATATGTTTTTTGTATAGAATGAAGACATAGAAAAGAACAGTTGATCCATGTATTAGCATTATCCATGTATTTACTGAGTTATTACTCTGCTTGGTATTTTAATACACACTTGTGATACAGTAATGAATGAAAGTATTCTCCATAGTCCAATAAATCTATTCTAGTGAACTTAATAGGGGATGGAGACATTGCTTTGCATGCAGCCAATTGGGTTTGATCCCTAGAGTCCCCGAAGATCCTCCAAGCACTGCCAGAATTGATCCCTGAGCGCAGAACCAGGAGAAACCCCAGAGCATCACTGGGTGTGCCTCCCTCATACTCACAGAAAAGCTTAGTGATCTTGGACTCATACGTAGTATGATAATTATTAGAAATTATATATGGAGTTTGAAAGACATTAAAGCAAGATAGTCAAAGGCATATATATATATACATATATATATATGAGTTCTAAAAATGAACAAACAACAAGCAACATGAGTAGGGAGGATGTACATAGCAGGATTATACTCAGATTTATAGACTCCCCCACCAAGAAAATACTGTCATGGAGTTCATTATCACTGGAAGCTGGAATGCAAAAGAGTTACAAAAGTAAGAAAAGGGAAATGAAAAAAGATTTAGATTATGAAAATCTAGTGTGCCATGCTAAGAAGAATAAATTCTGCCTGAAATGTCACATTCATTTATGGGAATGAAGTAAATAACGTTTCTTTTTGAGAGGTGGAGGATGTTGGGGCACACCCAACAATGTTCAGAGGATACTCCTAGTTCTGTGCTCCAGGATTACTCCTGTGATCAGCACACAGAGATGGGAATCAAACCAGAATCAGCCTCACATCTACCTACTGTACTTTCTCTCGGGTCCCATATTTGCATTTTCAATGACCACTTTGTTTACAGCATGAAGAGTAGATTGGATTACAAATTAGCTGTTAGGAGACCATGGCAACAAAGCACATGAACAGACAACATTAACAGACTAGAGAGATAGAAATTGATATTAAGAAATAAGAATGTGAATTTCACAGGACTTAACAAGCACCTCATTCAATGCATGTAGTTTGGATGATGGAATAGATTGGTATGAAAAGCAACATCATGAATTGTCTACAAGCTTGTGATGGGGTCATGTAGGTTAATGTATGTAGATAGGAAATAGAAGACTAATAAAACGATAATAAAACTATCGTGAATGTCATAGAAATGAAGTGTATTAACCAAGTAAGTACTGAACATGTAGAGTTTGAGGAAACTATTTTAAGAATCGCTAATACAGGTTCTTCATAATCAATCTATACATAAGTCTGAAATGCATGAAAAAGACATGTCTCCCGGAATTTTATACATTAGCTTCCCACTCCCCCCCACTGCAATGGATAGAGTTGGGGTGAAGGCTGGGTAATGGAAGTGAAGGACGAGAAGAGGCAGATTCCAATGTTCTTCTTGCATTTTGCTTTATTTATCAATTATCCTTTAAGGTCAAGGCGATCTGGTACATAACAAAAGCAAAGATCCCAAAATGGAAGTAGAAATAAGTCAAAGAAAGGAAATAGGGAAGTGATGAAATAACATTTCTGAGTACTTACTGTGAATCATGATTTTAAGTGTTAAATATGAACTATTTCAAATGAAGGTGAGAAAACAGCTGTTGTTTGAGGGTACATAATTTACTTAAATTCAGTCTGAAACTATAATATGAGTTCTGAGTGGAGAATTCAAAAGAATGAGTGTTCAAACTTAACTTTCTCAGGCGACTAGTGATCTTTAGCTCATCTCCGATTTGTTTCCTGATTTTAGTTCGACATTCTTTAGCTACTACCTTATTCTGATTATAAATTTATAGAATTTTATGCTTAGTACCATCAGTCAACATGTCCACAGATACACATTATTATAACAAACATGGCCTTACCATGAGAACAAAATATACAAAATCTGTTGTCAAAAGTTTCTAATTTGGGCCCTGTTTAAGAAATAGTAAAATTTGGGCTGAAGAGATAGTATATTGGGTGGCGCATTTGTCTTCATGTGGCTGACTCAGCTTCAATCTCTGTTATCACATGTTTCCCCAACCACTGCCAGGAGTGATCCTTGAGCAAAGAGCAAGTAGTAAGCAATGAGCATGGTTGGATGCAGCCAGCACCCTCCCCCCAAAAAAAGGAAAATTTGTTTTTGTGGTATAATTTCCACTATTTTTCATGAACAAATAGCTTTGTGTTGTTAAGATGAAATAGCTTTCAAGGAATTCTAATGTAAAATGCAAATATTAAAGTTCAAACATTTTTAAGAAAATAAAAAACATAATTTGTATGCTGTCCAATTGTCTGATATATATTTTCACATAGATAAAAATGGTTGGTTACATCTTTTTCCATGCACATGCAGTCATATATATTTTTATAACTATTACACTATATGGTTAGTCCAATGTCTTTTTATTTTAATCATACTATAAAGTGTGTATATATATCCGTGTCCCAAGTATAAACATGAGCCCATATATGTTCATAATATACAAACATATATACCTGTCTGTATATATATATATGTATATATATAAATATATTCCTATCAAGTGTTTCAAGACTTCCGGTATCACTCCTGGCAGGGCTCTGGGAACCATATGTTATGCCATGAATGAAAACAGGTCAGCCTTCCTGGATTCAATAAAGCACCCTACCTCCTATACTTATTGTTCAGACCCCCCTCAAAACTTTATTTTTTTCCTAAATATTTTTCTTAAAAATAGATGACCTTCTCAGGTCACAGAGATATATAAGCCAGATTTGAAGCTGGATATGTCAAATGTTCTTCCAGCCCCACCTCAGCATCACCAGGAGTGAATCTTTGATCACAGAGCCAGGAGTAAGCTCTGAACATCACTGTCTGTATCCCCCAAACCAAACAAAACAAACACGACTTTCTCAGCTTGATTCTTCTTTTCTTTTGCTATAATAACACATTATATAACAAGGCTTGGGTCTGGAGTGATAGCACAGCAGGAGGACATTTGCCTTGCACGCAGTCTACCCGGGTTCAATTTCTCTGCCCATCTCAGAGAGCCCAGCAAGCTACCGAGAGTAACTCGCCCGCATGGCAGAGCCTGGCAAGATATCCTTGGGATGTTCCATATGCCAAAAACAGCAACGGCAAGTCTCACAAAGTAGACGTTACCGGTGCCCACTCGAACAAATCGATGAGCAACGGGATGGCAGTGACAGTGACATAACAAGGCATGCATGTCTTAGAGTTTAGTTTATTTATTTTATATTTACTAATTTTGCCTATTTTTATTTTTAATTTTTTGAGTTTAAATTATTTTTTCTTATTTTTGTTCTTATATGTGCTTAACATATTCAACACTATGTATTAAATTTAGAATGAAACTTTCTATAGGCAATATAATTTCACATACATGTGCATATTCTAAAATACAGATGACTCATACTTAAAATTGCCAAACTTAGTCCCTAAATTAAATTTAAAATTTCATATCAACACGAATAAATATTTTGAGCATAAGTATGTCCCATTCAATATTTGGAATATGCATGAACTAAACAACTATTTGTTTATCTACAATTGTTTGCTGAATGAAATAGAAAAGAGTTACTTCTATTGAAAATTAGGACATAATGTGATTATTTGGGAGATTACAATTATACACATATAGTTGGAAAGAAAAGGCAGAACTACATTTGTCACTTTATTTACTCCCCTACAAATAGCATTTTGGCATTCAGTATATACACAGTAAATACAGTCAAACAAATATTTTTAAAACATCAAAGGATAACTTACTGACAATAACTACAAAAATGTTAAAAATTAAATTTAGTAATGCTAATGAGTCTATAATGTGGTATCTTCTGAGATAATAAAGACATTATTTATTACAGAGGAAAAAAATGGGTTGGGGCCACAGCCAGCAGTGCTCAGGGCTTATGCTATGGTCTCTGCTCAGGTATCATTCATGGTAGAGCTCTGGGGACCAGATAGGGTTCCAGATATTGAACCCCAGGCCAGCTGCAAGGCAAGTGCCCTACCCACTGTACTATCTCTTCAGTCTCCAGAGCAAAAAGTTTTAAATATTTCAGTTAATGTTCTAAGAAATGTTAGAGGAGGCTGGAAAAATAACTCAATAGGTGAATCTTTTGCAAGCAGGAGCTCTGTCTTTCATCCCCTGCATCATAAGCTTCCTTGAATACAACTGAGCATGGATCCAGAACTAGGCCCAAAAAGTGAAATCAAAAATAATGATATAACAAAGACCTGCTACAAGGCCAGAGAGAAAGTGCAGTGAAGACATCGCTTGCATAGCACACAGATTGAACACATGTTCAATCCCCAGCAACCCAAATGGTCCCCTGAGTCTACCATGAGTGATCCCTGAATACAGATCTGGGAGTAAGCCCTGAGGACCTTCACCGTGCAAAAAAGAGAAAAACAAGATAGAAAGAAATCCTGCTGCATGCAGAAATATGTGAAATAGGTATACCATAGGTCATGTTTTGCTATTGTTAGTCATTCTGCTTTCTACATTCAAAATTTCCAAAAGTATATGCAGTTCATTCAAGTAATGATATGAACTATGCATTTAATTAAGTTAACCTTATTATAAAGACATAACAAAATAGAAATACGTTTGTGATAATTTAATTTTAATGATGCATTATTTTAAACAAAGTCTTATGAAAAATTGTTCTAGACTTTTTCTAGAGTTCACTCTGTGATTTGCAGGGAGTGAATAAAAAATTATTCTAAAAACCCATATGAATGGACTTTCTACAAAAACCCCGAAAAACTGGAAGGTTGACAAAATTATAACAAATTAAAGTTACAAAATTAAGAAATCATAACCATAGTGATATCTTAATTCTTCCATTTGGATGTGGTGACCGGTTCAGATTCTTTCAAAATAAAACTTGTGACATTAGGTAAAAACTGTTCATTTCAACTGATAAGATTTTGTTTTGTTTCTTTATAATAATTTCAATTAATCTTTTATTACAATAATTATTTAAATTATTTTATAATATTTTAAATCAGCAAAAACATTTCTCTATATATTCCTTGTAAGCCAAAAACATATTTTATGAACTCTAACTTTAAATTTGTTGTAAATATGTGTCAAACTTCCAAATACTGACATTTTAAAGAGTCTGTAAGGTATGGATTTTAAATTATAAAAATGCTTTGAAGAAATTTCTACTTGGAATACAAGTCTTATCACTTCTAACTCATTAGTGTTTTAAAGACAACAAATGTGGAAACCAATGTTAAAAACATACCAGAGCAGGAGTTGTCTTTAAAATTAAGAATTTTAAAGTTGTCTTTAAAATTATCACTGTAGAACTCATACCCTTTTCCAGAGCATTCACAGGTTGTTATACTTATAACCCACATTTCAGATTGGAAAATAGAAGAGGATTTTCCTTAGCTTCAACAAATAAACCTCACACTGAAATAAAGAACAGAGCTGGCTTAGCTCTGTGAAAAAAAACCTTTAGACAAGTTGACAGCAATTTCAACAAAAACCAATAGGTTGGTCTATTTGCCAAATAAGCCGTTGTCAAGTCAGGTGGCTTTAATAAATAAAATTCTCTGATTAATAGCATCATTCTCAACAAAGCCAACACCTCTCTCTATGGGCGGATAGAGGTGCTTCGTTTTCAGAAACACATGAACAAGGATGAGCATGAGCAAAACTCTGACAGCACAGTAGGAGAAGCAGTGTATGAGGAATGCTCACCCCGAGGAAAGGGCATGATAACTATCTCTAAACATTTGGATATCTCCTGTGACTTGTGACCTTATGACTTTAGAAGATTAACAGTAAATGGTGGAAGATCTGTAAATCAGATCTGGGCTTAGATATATGAATACATTCTCATTGGAACATTGACAAGGATTTCCTTATCAGGTAGTTAATTCTCCATAATGTATCTTGTACAAATTCAAGATGAACATTTTAACACTTTGGAACACCCATCTGGATGGTTCATCAGAAATGTTCAAATCAGGAAAATTCCTATCTTAAACAAAATTTTAGGATTTGGCAAAATTCCCCACACTTTCCTAGTTTCCAGTCTTCTAATTACTGTTTATGGGGATGTTGGAATAAACTTTTTTAATTTCTAAGTCACAATGTTGGTCTTGGTTGTGTAAATGCAATTACTGGTTTTCCCCATTTCATCAATTATTCCCTCTCCCTTCCTTATCCCTTTAATTAATTCCCGTTCTTTTTTTTCTTTTCTCATTCTTCCTCCTTCCTCTTATTCCATGCTCACTTTTTCTCTACCTGTGTGACTTTCTATCAAACACTTAGCATTTACTAAGATGTGCCAGGTCAATTGGAAATGCATTCCAATGTTCTTTCACGTAATCTTCATTACAATACAGAAGTTCGGTGCTATTTACTATTTATTTGACTCCATGAATAAGTGTCCAGAAGGTCATTAATTTGTTAGTGCTACATTTGTTTCCCACATGGGGCTTAAAACCGGAAAAAATAACAATGGGCAAAATGAACCAATTTATTTGTCTTGAGCAATCAGGTAGAACTGAGTTGCAGTTAGATGAGAAGAATATTTTAGGAAAGCATCACTTGCCTATTTTTGTTTTTAAGTTAGCAGAAGGAAAGATTTAAAAATGAAATAAAATAATAAGGTTAGGAATGGACCCACCCAAAATTATTTAGATGCCAAAGTAAGCCAATCCCAGCTGTTATTCTTTACTCTGGCTGCCATCCTCAGCAAGAACAGTATGGGGGAGTATGGGCAACCGGCTGCAGTAGCAGCTGGGCCTTTTTGTTAAGAGGAAAAAAATAGTCAGTGAAGACAAAGAAATTTCAGTGGCTAGCACTGTGACTAGAAACTTGGAACCTGACTGGAAGAGCCACAGAAGGGAAATGCTGCAATCAGCAACAAAGCTGCATCATTCTACAACCCATTCATGCGCAAAGTGCTCAGCAGAGAAGGTCCTAGTGCTGGGCCTTTATTCCACCTGTAGGTAAACTCACACAAGACAATTTTATATAGTGGCCTCATGCTACCAATATTCTGGGCTTTCAAAAATAAAATACCAATATCTGTTCTACCATAAGCATATATTAGCAAACCAATGGCTTTCCAATCTAATTCAGCATATTGCTGCTTACATATGTGCACTACTATAAAAATATAGACGCCTGATAGTCATATTTTCCAGAACATATCCACCTGTAATATAATCCTAAAAGTTTTATTTTACATTCATCCCTCATGATCCCTAAACTACAAAAGGCACATTGCATTTTGATGTGATAATTCCTTATTTATTTGGATGGATGTAGAGAATTAATGGTTATCCTTAATTGCTTTTTATTTTAGTCTTGGCCGATTTTATGATTTGTAAGCCTTAGAGACCTCTTTTTACGCTTCCAGATACAAAATTTCTTCCACTGTTCAAAAATGTTTGGGCGTCAGATATCAGTTTGGGCACATACAT
This sequence comes from Sorex araneus, assembly GCF_027595985.1. Classification (NCBI taxonomy): domain Eukaryota; kingdom Metazoa; phylum Chordata; class Mammalia; order Eulipotyphla; family Soricidae; genus Sorex; species Sorex araneus. The sequence continues at coordinate 396,391,977 of NC_073302.1, read as the reverse complement.
TTTGAAGTAAAAGCATTTGGGAAAAAAAATCTGTTAAAAGCGGTGCCAAGTCTATAACTTTTGTTTTATTTTTGAGAAACATGACAAAGTTACACTTACATTATTTTAATTGTAAACATGATTGATTTACCATTTTTCCTATAATTATCCACATATTATTATAAGGGAATTTTACTTGACAGAACTGGTAAAAAATCAAAATGAATGAATATAGAAAAAAGAATAAATATGCTGGTCTAAATATTTTAACTTTTTTAATAGTAACAATACAGTAATAAAACTGATACTTGAGATGGTTCCTCATATCCATTCCAGTACTACATAGCCCTGTCATCTTGTTCTTCTTTCCTCACTTTTCTCATTTCCTCACAGATGAAAAAAATATATATATTAGGCCCCATTATTAAAAGGAAGGTACAACTCTACAGATAATTGAGTAAACCAGCAACTAAAATTAAAACATTTGACTATGAAAAAGAATTTTTTCCTTCTAATTTAAATTTTAAAAAAGGGTGGTGTGACTATTCTAAGAATGCACCATATGTTAACTCAAGTTTATGCAGACCATTAAAGTTGCCAGCAAGCTCAATATCCTAGTACTCAATCTAAGCAATTATAATCTATCTGTCAGATAGCATTCATCTGATCCTGAAATATGTGTAACATTTATGCATTGTGATAACCAAATCTGAAATTTCTTTTTTTTCCTTTTCTTTTCTTTTTTTGGAAGTTTTGGATGAAGAAAATTAAGCTGTATCAGTTCCACTGAAAATTATGTTATTTTATTTAATATTATTAATTTATTTTTGTTTTTTGAGATTACATCTGACTGCTAGGGTTACTCCTGGCTCTGTGTTTAAAGAGGACTCCTGACTAGCTTGGGGAACCATATGTGGTGTTGGGATCAAACCATGGCCAGCCCCATGCAATACACACACTCTACAAGCTGTACTATATTTCCAGCCAGTGTCATTTTTTAAAAGAAATCACTTCTATTTCCCAATATCTCCCTCAATATTTTAAAAAATATTTTATTTTGCTTTATGACTTAAATATTATTTTCAACATATTATGACAACCTAATTTTATTTCCTAATAATAAAATAATCAAATACTTTCCACCTTCATTTATTTACTCTTATTGTAGTAAAGGACAAGACTGCTTCATGAGCGGAGAGGAGAAGGCAGATAGAATAGAGAAGGGATCACTAAGAAAATGATGGCTGGAGGAACCAGTTGGGATGGGAGATGCATGCCGAAAGTAGATAATGGGACAAACACGATGACCTCTCAGTGTCTGTGTTGCAAGCCATAATGCTCAAAAGGAGAGAGAGAGTATGGGGAATATTGTCTGCCATGAAGGCAGGGGGAGGGTGGGAAAGGAGGACTATACCCGGGATATTGGTGGTGGGGAATGTGCACTGGTGGAGGGATGGGTGTTTGATCATTGTGTGATTGAAACCTAAACATAAAAGCTTATCACTATCTCACGGTGATTCAATAAAATTAAAACTTAAAAAAAAAAACAAATTGTATGTTTTTCTGTTTAACTTTGCTTTAGGCATTTCTACATATGTTCATTAATTCCATTTGTATACTTTTGGTCAGGTGTGGCTGGCCATGTCCTCTGAAGAAGTGCTCAGAAAACCCAGGATCCATAGTCAGCAATTCTTATCCAACCAGGTCAAAGGGTTCTGTGCTAGTGTCCCAGAATTCAACATGGGGGATGAAACCCTGGCTGGGCACACACAATGCATTCTTCTAACCCTGTACTACCTCTCCGGCCTGTAATTACTTTTTATCTTAAATATATTTGATTAGTTGGCATGGTGCTAAAACAAAACAAAACAAAAATACAAAGGTACAACATTTTAAAATATACTATTTTATGATAAATTAAGTTATACATGACAATAATATTTCTATAGCACTTGTAGACATAATAAGGTCTTAAAAGATAAATTTATCCTTACTTTTTTTCAATGAATGTTGGCTAGGAAAAAAATAGAAAACCATTGCATACATCAACATGATTAGACACTGTGAACCATTATTTTATGATCTCACTATATTTTGCCTTCAACTATGGTTTTAAAATCAAAACTTAAAAGTAATGTATTCAAATTATTCTGAAAACAATCGTCAAGTAAGGGTAAATTAATAAAAATGAAAAAAGAATCTTGCTTTTGGACAGGACACTCCTCACAAAACAAGTCGAGTAAGTTGGTACACTTGCATAATCCTGCCTTTGTCCTGTTTGTCCCTGATTTCCACACTAGTTTTTTTTTTTTATCTCCACTTTTCTGTATATCTCCACTCTAGAAACATAATGGATGCTACAATGGACACTAGGAGATCACTAGTGGAATAAATGGGAAGAAATGATCTCTGAAACATGACACCAATCACAGCAGCCCACATGAATTCAAGGGGCTGGAGCGATAGCACAGCAGGTAGGGCGTTTGCCTTGCAGGCTGCCGAACTGAGTTTGATTCCCAGCATCCCATATGGTCCCCTGAGCACCGTCAGGGGTGATTCCTGAGTGCAGAGCCAGGAGTAACCCTTGTGCACTGCTAATGTGATCCAAAAACTATCTTCCCATGATGTACACCTTTTTCTGAATAGTTTCCAAGTACTCTGGATTTATCTTTATAGCTTTCATTATTGAATACCTGAAAAAAAACAAGGGCTTAATGTTTTGAAGCAAGAGTAGAAAAAGATTCCTGAATGAACCCCAAAGCCCCAACAACTCATTTTCTACCATCTTTAAGGAAACTATTTACGTGTAGCACTATACTGTAGCACTGTAGCACTGTCCTCCCATTGTTCATCGATTTGCTCAAGCAGGCACCAGTAATGTCTCCATTGTGAGACTTGTTGTTACTGTTTTTAGCATATCAAATACGCAACAGGTAGTTTGCCAGGCTCTGCCGGGCGGGCGGGATACTCTCGGTAGCTTGCCGGGCTCTCCGAGAGGGACGAAGGAATCAAACCCAGGTTGGCCACGTGCAAGGCAAATGCCCTACCCGCTGTACTACCACACCAGTCCATAATTTAATTCTATACTTTAACAGCAATAAATATAAATATTATTTTAATAACAAATATATTATTTAAGGTTCATTAGATTCTAAGGAATCAAACAATAAAATGCATACTTACATTCAAAACTTACAATATCTACTTATAAATTTTCACTAAGCATATATTACTCATGCAAAGAAAATAAGAATTTGCTAAAGTCATTTGGAAATGTGTACAATTAAATCTAGCATGAATAAAGAGCATTTGGTCACTATCATGAGTAGTAAAGCTACAAAGAGAAAAGAATTCAGTTAACTCATAACCCAAGGAGAACTATTTTTTGAGCAGTATACAGGATATTACCTACCCTGGGATGACATTAGGAGGATGGCAGGAATGGTGACAGGATAGAGGATATGATAATTTGCTTATTACTTCTTGCCTAGTCTCCTAGTTACCTAAAAGATTGAGCTCCTACTCTTTTCATTTGCAGCACCATGTTGCCAAAGTGCTTGTTTTAACCTTTAGTATTAAAAACTTATTCTTCTTAGGAATTTGGCTTCGGTAAAGGAACTGTGGGTGCATATATATTTTAATAGACTTCTTTAGAACCATTTTAGTTTTTAATTCATATAAATTGTGAAGATGATACAATTCCAACACACCTATATGATTATTATTAACAACATTTGGATAGTACATTTGCCATAGTTATCAAATCAATATTAATATATGAAGTAAAATTTTTTTATTTGATTAAGATATTCTTGTTCTTTCCTAATACATTAACACTATTTCAAATCCTACCTTAGATACCACATTCAGGAAATTCTTTTTTATTCCCAAATCCAAACACCTATATACGAAGCTTTCTGTATGCAAAGTTTTAAAGCAGTTCAACAGTCATGGAATGACTGAATTAACAAACATTTCTTTAAGGACACAGATACCTTTAAATCCCTGGATAGAAAAATAGGTCATATAATAACAGAATAAAGTGAAACAAATTTCATTAGTCCAGGAAACCTATTAAAAGATGATGGAATTCTGTAAGTTCACAAAAATGCTTTTTACAAGTGACCCGACATTATGTTTCCTTATCTGAATACCACAGAATTTATATCATCAAAAAACATTATAGTGCTGTAGATATATGTCAAGTTTCTTTCCTTGTATCCAGTTGATCCTTGTTCAATTCCCAGGACTGTGTAAGTTCCCCTGAGCACAGCCAGGAGTGATCCCTGACCACAGAGCCCTGAGAACAGCTAAGAGTGACTTAAAACATAATTTAAAAATTAACCTAAATGTTAGATTATTAGCAATGCTGATATAAATATACATATATAATTGTGATACATATCTTAAAAAAATAATCTAATAGAAAAAAAATGAAAGATAGATATTCCCTAGTAGGGAACTTATGAATTTATGGAATTGTTTTTCAAGATCAAAACCACTTTTTCAGGGGCCAGAGAGACAGAACAACAGGTAAGGTGTTTGCCTTCTACTTGGCCTCCTGATTCAATCTTGGGTACCTCATATGCCTCCTCTGAGCCTCCCCAGTAGTAATCTTTGAGTGTGGAGCTAGAAATAAGCCCAGAGGATTGCCAGGTGTGGGCCCAAAACAACCACAATTTTTTTTTAAGTTGTAATATTTGAACAGTGGAAATAATTATACCTTTAATCTAAGTTATAAATCTTAAGAGAGAAAAATGGTAAAATAGAAGTAAGAATCCTGTATATCAGCATCCTAGTCAAACCACAGAGTACCTCTGATGTCTCTGATGTTGGATTATGCAATAAGATTACCTTCATGGCTTGTTAAAACAGATTCCTGAGTCTCAGGCTCATTGATTGCAGAGATGGTTCAGTTCCTTCCAGGCGATGCTGATGCTTTGAAAATCATTGGTTAAACCCCAGTGTCTATCTTTTCTCTCCCAATAATTTAAAAAAGGAGCAGTGTGTAATCATAAAGAACATTTTACCTGCAATAAAACTAAACCAAATTTTCCCTGAAGTGAGTCAACGCTGCCTCTTAAAAAATTAAGTAAACCTTTAAAGGTTTTGTTTACCAGTGGGTATTAATAAAACTAAATAAAGAAAATAAAACTCTTTGTCAAATGTCATAAACTATAAAGACAATTACATGTGACAGGATATTGTTGATCCTCAATATTTTGCATCTCAATATTATACATTTAAAATCATACCCTGGACTTTCAAAGTATGAGTTCATATTCTTTCCACTAGGACACAGTGTCCTCAAATAAAATTTCCTAAGTATTTTGGAGAAATTTACACTCTGGGAGGTCTAGTGAGAAGAAAAGCGTCTATTTTTCTGGAATTGGAATGAATATTAGGAAATCACACAGTTCATAACAAACTTTCTGAGTCAAGGGCAGGACAGAAGCGAGAATGGCTTCATGCAAAGCACTTAGTACATAGTGTCTTGGGCTCTAGTTTCATGGAGCATCTGGAGCTTTGAAATAAAAGTCAATCCTCACCATTTTCTTTTTTTTTTTTTTTATTTTTTAATTTTTTATTGTGGAAAGTTACAAAGTTACAAAGTTTTCAGGTTTAAATCTCAGTTATACAATGCTCGAATACCCATCCCTTCACCAGTGCTCATATTCCACCACCAAGAATCCCAGTATAGCTCCACCCCGCCCCCTCACACCCCAAACACCCCCACGCCGCAAGCCCCCCCACCCTAAGCCCCCCCCCCGCCTGTGTAACTAATAAATTTCACTTTACTTTCACTTTGATTGCATACAATATTTCAACAAAACTCACTATTATTGTTTGGAGAGTCTCTCCCCTAAAGTCAGACCTGCTGAAAAGGAAGCATTAGGTAATTTGTTTTCCATTGCTGAGGATGAAGAAGTGCCTCACCATTTTCTACGGAAACTGTTTCAGGAGTAAAAGGGTCTATGCCTCCTGATGACCTTTATGTTCACCCTTTTTAATTCCTGTCTTCTTAGCTGCTATTTATTTATCGCACTTGAATCCTGTACTAAAATCAGCACTGTGTCCAATCTTCAATATCTCTCCTATCATATTAACAGTCCCTTCGTGGTCTTGTTTTGACAAGTTAAAACTTGAAACTCAGAGATGGAGCTGCATAGAAATCTATGTCTTTATGTTGAAAACACCATAAGATATACTGGCTTAGCTAGAGTGGACTGGTTGAGGGTGCTGTTCTCCTCTGTTCAGGGTCTTAATTTCTTCCCCTCCAAATTTCCAACCCTATATTCATGCTGCATCAGATTCCCAATACAGAGAAAGGGCAAGTTGATCAAATGGCTAGCAACCTGTTTAATATTCTGTTTTTACAGAATATTAATATTTACAGAATTATCTAACATTTCCTAAGGTATGAACTTCAATAAATTAGAAAGCCAAGTTTGTATAATTGAACCACTTTTTTGAAATTTAAGGCTCAACTTTTTTTTTTTTAATTCATTGATTTAGACCTCTCCTCCAAAATACATCAGGGAAAAAAAAAGAAATGAAATGTTTCACTCCAGTTTCAGTGGGAAAGAAATAAAATATCTAACTGGAAAACAAATAGGGTGAAAGAACAGTGAAAGAATGGTGAAAAACATCACAGAAAGACAAAAAAATGAAGTGACAGTGGCAGAGCAGCGGGAAGAAGGGCTGTGATGATTCCCCCAGGAATAACAGGTACATCCAAAGGAGGGTTTTACAAAAGAAGCACTTTGGTTATAGAGTAAGAGAAAATGGCTGATATGTCCAGAGCATAATTGGGGGGGGTGTGTGTGCACTCAGGGCACAACTGTTTCACAATAATGTTGCACTGAAAGGAATAAGTGGAAATGGATAGAAAGAGTCCTGGCATTTCTCTTTAATTTTGTTTTACCAAAGCAGCCATATACAGATGTTCAGGATCCCTTGGTACTCCTCATCTTCATTCCTTAGCTCTGAAATAGTTTGTTTGGAAATATTCTGTTTTACAAAATAGCCATTCAATGAGCGTTTATTGAACACCTACTAAGCACCCCAAGCTGATATCTTACCTATTCATGCTGAAGAAAGAATGAGGGCTTTCTTTCACTTTCAAAACAAACAGCCAGGCTGATAGCAGCTGATAGAACTCTGTTTAGTTTAACTTTTGACAGTGTAGTCTGGCCTCAGTAATGTTAATTCTATTGTGCTTTAAAAAGCTGTGTCTTACCATTACTTTGTTTAGAACCTTTTGTTTATTTAATGGCTTTGGTCTGTTGTCTCCAAGGTGCCATCAGATAAAGTTCCTGCTTTCCTTAAATTAACAACATAATTCCATAGTAACTAACAAACACCAAGTAGCCACCTATTCAAATAAGTGCAGGAAATAAAGTTTTTGCTTTGAAGTACAAACCATGTGATGATTAGAGATCTTCTCTTATTTTAAATGGTAAGTTAATGATTAACTCATAATTGCTTTTAGAAATAAAGAAACCTAATGTAGACTAATTCTCTCTTAACCTGTACTCATTCATTGAGTGTCCTGTGAAAAGTGACATAAAGATATAACACCTATTTCGGTTAACCTGCATTATATCATACAATTTTCTTAGATTTCTGCAAGTTACTTATTATCTCATTTTTAAGATGAGAAATTTGAAAGTAAGAAAAGGTAATTTACTTGCTCAGGTCATACAACCAGAAGCAAGATGAGATTTAGGTATGCCTTATCCAAAATCTAATCAACTTTAGACCATTGAAATTAGAATGCAATAGAGTTTAATATCACCAAGGGCTATATTTTGTGTGTATGTGTGTTTGCACATGCCAAAATTACAAGGCAAGTCATTTAACAGAGTGCAGGGCTATCTGTTTGGCTAGCAGTGACAGAAATGGAAATATATTTTTAAGTCCCAAGAAAGAACAAGTCCTGAATTTCTCTGTTCCTTCTCTACATCAGTTATAGAGTCAGATTATCAAGACAATGAACTATATGTGGAAATGTCCTGTCTTTAGGCATTTGAACTTAAGTTAAGCTGAAAATTGAATAGTCAACTGCTTTCACCATCACCAGCTGCACATAAAGTCAACTTTTCAATTCCACAGTAATTTCTGTTTATAAAATTAGCATTATTTGACAAAAAATGTTCTCTCAATATTATAGACTCAACTCTTGTTTTGATTGTGTCAATAATACATGATTTTTTCATTGACAGTTCAAGAAAATCCAGTCTATATTATATTCAGTCTTGTCCTTATCATTCTAAGCGTAAGTACAAAGTATTATTCCTAAACTTAAGAAATAGTTTCCCTTATATGTTTTAAAACTTCCTAAAGACAAAATTGCAGAAAGGAAATTGCTATTAAAAAATCCATAATCCCGGGGCTGGAGAGATAGCACAGCGGGTAGGGCGTTTGCCTTGCACGCAGCCGACCCGGGTTCAAATCCCAGCATCCCATATGGTCCCCTGAGCACGGCCAGGGGTAATTCCTGAGTGCAAAGCCAGGAGTAACCCCTGTGCATCGCCAGGTGTGACCCAAAAAGCAAAAAAAAAAAATAAAAATAAAAAATAAAAAATCCATAATCCCTTGTATAATTTATGTAATATTCCAAAGTCTCAGATGTTGCACTAATTACATTGTAACCCTGTCTACTAAAATGAATAAAATAATTTAAATCTTCATTCTAGGTCTTTCAGGAAATGTTTTAAATGGAAAATTTTCAGTTAGGTATTGTTTAAACTCTCCAAGATTAAACTTACAAGGCCACTTTAACATTGTGGTGACTATGTATGAAGGGGCATGCATGCATGATAAGTGCCATTTCTGAATTCCCGTAGACTAAATTCCTCTACTAAACCACAGAAGGGTTTTACATACAAAGATAAAGGAGTAAATCTTTGCCTGCTCTCCCACTAAGAACTCTCAACAATGATTCCAATAGATATCTTTGATAAAATAAAACCTACTCAGTAGACTGTTAATAATATCACCTGCAATGGCCAATTTGATGACTTGGTGCTTTATTATGTGGTCACAGAACTGAGGCCACCAAGTGATCTCATCACAGACAGAAAGAAAGGTTCTGTCTATGCAATATCCTAAGCCAAATGAAAAACCTGATACAGACAGCAAAATAACAGTTCGGTCACAAATATTTGAATGAATATTTCATTGTTACATGACCTTTGCATTATATTAACAAGTCAAGAACCAATAATAAATATTGGTTCTTTCTACACTGCATAGAATACTGACCGCAAAAATTTTACCAAGTGGTTTTATGTCATTGAACTTTTCTTTCACTCCATATTTGGTCTACTTCACTTAAAATTCTATGTAAGACTTTTCCTAATCTGACCTCCTCATATAGTTCTTTTGTGAGGGAGAAGGACATACTTGGCAGTGGAAAGGGGCTGTTTCTGGTCTATGCTTGGGGACTGCTGAAGACCATGCAGTACTGAGAATCAAATTCAGGCCTTTTGCATGCAATGGCCTCTCAACTCTCAACCTGTTGAGCTCTCTCTCCAGGCCTTACACTATATTTCTATATTAAAGTATGATTATGTTCCCACAATAATTCCCAGTATCCAACTAAAAACTAAATAATTCATAGGTCTACTCAGGGTTTTTTGTATATCCAGATGTTCCTCTGTGATGCACAAGTGATAGCTGTCATAACAAATATAAAAAATACAAACAACAATGCTTTCTAAAGTCTTTACACTGACTTCATCCACAGAAAGCGTATTCCGAATAAACCAAACTCAACAAAACCTATTGTAATTTCCTTTATTTTACACAACTGCCTTTTTTTTTTCAATTTATGCTTCTTTTTAAAACCACCACCTAGTTTTCATTGACTCTCCCTGTTGGAGATCTAGGCATGAAGGTCAGTGTTTACTCCTGGGTTCTGTCTAACTACTTTCCTTATGAATCATGCCTTATGACCAGTTTTTGTTTACTAACCACATGAGATGTGTGACTAATGTCACTACTGATAATGCCGAGTTACATTGAGGAAGTAAAGCTATGATCTGGGTTAGGAAAAACTGGCTCAGTTACTGCATCTTTTTTTATCTGCTATGCGGGTAGGGTATTTGCCTTGCACTTGGCCAACCCAGGTTCGATTCTTCAGTCCCTCTCGGAGAGCCCGGCAAGCTACCGAGAGTATCCTGCTTGCATGACAGAGCCTGGCAAGCTACTCATGGCGTATTCGGTATGCTAAAAACAGTAACAACAAGACTCCCAATGGAGATGTTATGGTGTCCGCTTGAGCAAATCAATGAACAAAGCGACGACAGTGCTACAGTGCATGGGTATAAAAGAAATACCACAGCCTCCTTTTAAGACATTAAAGTAAGTTCTAATTATTCAGAACTTTTACTGATCATTGTACCCTTCTCGAATCTTATTTCAACTATTTTCATGCAAAGAGGAATATATAAACATGTGGTATAAGGTGAATGTATATAAATTGCTATATTCATGATTATATAGACATTTATTGTCCACAGATTTTCTAAAGAAAATCAATTTTCTTTAGAAACCATCATGGTTTGTAATTTTCTAAAGAAAATTGAAAAATGATGCAGTCATCTCTCACTTTATTATAATTAGAACTCAAAGGTATGGAAGGTAAAATTTGAAGGTAATTATATATCAGGATAAACCTTATATTCCACCAAATTCCAATCTTTTCTTTCTACTTTTTTATTGAATTACTGTGAGATAGACCCTTACAAAGCTGTTACAAAGCTGTTAGATTTCAGTCATACAAAATTCTAATAGCCATCCCTCCACTAGTGCACATTTCCCAGTATCAGTGTCCCCCGTTCTCTCTCATCACCCCCCCACCACACACACACACACACACACACACACACACACACACACATACTTCTCATTCCCTTCCTGCCTCTATGGCAAGCACTTCTCTCTCTCTCTCTCTCTCTCTCTCTCTCTCTCTCTCTCTCTCTCTCTCTCTCTGTCTTTTTGAGCATCATGGTTTGCAATATTGATACTGAAATGTTATCAAGAGTATTCCTTCACCTACTTCTAACACTCAGATCTTGTCCAGTGTGATCATTCCCTGCTATTATTTTCATACTGCTTTCTTCTCTATCTTATCTACCCTCAGCCTCACACACACTTGAGTGACCAGTCCTCCTAGCCCTTGTTTTCCCTGACCATGGATAATAGTCTTTTTTGAACATTTTTTATAATCCTGCAGTAACCTTACTGATACTGAAAGTCATGCCATTCCCAAGGACTTTTCTTTGGACAGGCTTTCTAATAAGCTTCTCAATTTATATTAGTCTTCAAGAAATGTTAATCACATAATTTTTAGATTATAAAGTGCTTTCAGGTGGTTTTGTTGTTGTTGGATCTTCTCAAATGCATCAATCTTTAAGAAACATTCATGGGGCTGGAGTGATAGCACAGTGGGTAGGGTGTTTGCCTTGCACGTGGCCAAACTGGGTTCGATTCCCAGCATCCCATATGGTCCCCTGAGCACCACCAGGAGTAATTCCTGAGTGCATGAGCCAGGAGTAACCCCTGTGCATTACCAGGTGTGACCCAAAAAGCATAAAAAAGAGAAACATTAATAACATTTTTTATATTATAAATTGCTTTCATTGATGTTTTATTTAAGTCTTTCATAACACAGCAAAATATACAGGAAAAGAATTAATACTATATTTTCAAATGAAGAAAAGTGAAGTAGGGACAACTCACATTATTATAAAGAAAAGAGTAAATTAAAACAGAGACCTTTGCCTTCAAATTCCGAGCTCTCTGAATCTGTTATAATATTCAAAAACAGTTTGAGTAATTAACACTATCCTACTTTCTCTATACATGGCTATATATTCAACTCAAATCTACATATATACTGTCAACATATTTTAGGACTGATCTTCTGTCATATCTATGTCTTTATTTAGCTGTCTCCTCACAAACCGTCCTGGGAGAACATTTCTACTTAAGCAGTCATATTTATTGGTTTCTGCACTCACGCCTTAACTTACTGAAACTTTGAATACCTATTCAACTGCCAAGATCCCTTGATTCAATTTATGGGGCTTCCACATGCAGTGGGATTTCTTCTGACAAGGGGCCTTGTTCACTTGTAGTTTTCTTCTTGAAGTTCCATTATCAAGAAAGTCATATCTGCCTTCTCTGTAACCTCTTTAATGTAGGATGGTAAGAGATAAGGAGAAAATAGACATTAATAGAAGTATGTGACTGATCCACCAGAACTCCATGCCCTCCATTCTTTCTTTACTTCATATTAGTTATGTACATCACAGCTATTTTCAAGAAAAAACTTGGAGTAAAATATCATATTTTGTACTAATCAGACCAATATTACCCTCTTCCGGACAGTAGCTACAAGATTGGCCATAATTCATACACGGCTATATATTTTTCTTATGGAGTCAATCACAACTTAAGTATATATTTTTTATTTGGAGAAAAAAAAAAAGAGGGTTTGGGATACACCTAATATTGCTAGAGGCTCCTTCTAGCTATGTGCATAAAGCTGCTGGGGGAACATATGTAATGCTAGGGATGGAACCAGGCAAGTGCCTTGCCTCCTGTACTATCTCTCTACCCCTCAAATTCAATCTTGAATAAAAATTATTGGGTCTTGGAAGATAGCTCAAAAGCCTCGAGTGCGTATTTTGTGTGTGGGAGCCCTAGGATTCATTCCCGCCACCACACAATTCCTAGGCAGTGACTTGGGAATAGTTCCCAAGCAAGCTGGGTATGCCCAAAATCCAATACATTTCAGAGTGGGCAAATATGACATTTTGATTTTTGTTATGTTTTAATAAAATATACTGTGTATCTATAAAATACACTTAAATATATGCACTGCCTTAAAAAGTATAATTATCTTTTGAGCCATTGGGCTTGCCCTCAGTTAATATAACTGCTTTCAGTTAATGTAACCTACATATTCAAATGTAATATTTGAAGGGCATTAATATTCAGAAAGAAGAGAAGGGAACTGAATATTATTCTATTGAGTAATATCGGAGGAGAGTGGGAAACAATGTAGAAGAATCTCTGTAATAGTACCAACTTTCTACCTTTTTTTTACTCCCCTCTGCCTTTTCTCCCTTATAGTCCTAATGGCCTCTTCATTTCAAGTTGTTTCAGAACATGCCTGAATGAAGAAACAAGAAGAAAGCAAAGGACAGTCTTAATACATTTTTTTCTGAAAATTTTTATATGGTTTCATATAATTTAAATAAAACTTTATAGATTACTCTGAAACTTTCTCCCTTTCTTTAGGAGAAGACAAGTCTTATGGTGCCAAATGCCATCTTGAAAGTTAAAGGGGTTTTGTCATTGCTGTTGATTTTAATGTTTATTCTTATCCCATGCACCATACCACTCCTACAAAATAAATTCCTGAATGAATCCATCTTCAGGGATCCAACTGAATTCCTCTGATGGGAATCAGGAAGCAATATAGATCTGCTTGCATTACTTTAATCTAGTAACTTTTATTTTAAATAGTCATGTACTCATTCATAATATGAGTCATCAAGTTCACTCACTACTGAAAATTACTAATACCATTGCTGATATCAGATAACAAAATATTTTAAGACCATTTCATCTTCAAATTTCAGAGATACCAAGCTCTGAAATATGCCCTACCCCTAGATTTTTGGTACCTGTGTAAGGTGAGGTACCACTGAACTCTAGAGTATAGAGAGGTCAATGGCAGTCCATGCTATCTTGATAGCACAGAATATTACTTTAATGCTATAACTGTGGGGTATGAGGCATTTTCCATTTCAGGTGGCCTCTAAGATATTCATGTCTTGTCTGACTTTACTAACTAAATTGCACACTTTTTAAAACTTTGCTTTTGAATCACACCAGGCTTAGTCTCCACTCAGCGTCACTTCTGATGGCGCTTGGGTTACCATATGCAGTGCTGAGAATCGAACTGGTGTCGCCACGTGGAAGGCAAGCAACCTACTCACTGTACTATGCCCCCCCCCATGCTCACATGAGAGCTCTTCACGTTTTAGATATTTCTTCATTGTCTTTGTATGTAAGTCCATGTTACAACTTTTTAGCTAGTCCCATTGAATCTGAAAGTTAAGAAAAGCTAGAGAATAAGATGTTTTTCAGTCTGGTGTACCCATAGATACCAGCATTCTACTCCATCATTTATCATAACCGTAAATCAGTTGCAGTTCCTTTGATTAAGAGACAGTTAAGATGAACCTGATAACAATATTATACAACACATTTAATTGCATTAGAGGTTTGATAAAATCTGACCAAATTAAATGCTCCCACGTGAAATAGTACAATGAAACATCTTTGAACATATATCAAAACTGAAAAAAGAAAGTAACCTAATAATGAGGCATTAAAAGGTTAATACTAGGCACAGCAGAATGTTAGTTTGTCAAAACTGGCAGTTAACCCTTTAGCTAGACCATAAAAACAATGCATTTACTATAATATTTTTATGATTTCATTATTTGTTCATACTCTATTATATCACATTTTTACATTTTGATATACTTTGTCATAACACTTAGCAATGTAACTTAGATACGACAAAGGGATATCATCTTAAATATCTTATTGTAATGCTAGGTACTGTATTTTAGATGCTTTACAAATCTAGTGTCAAATTGTTTCTTGCATTCACGTTATATTACTGGGTAATGCTAGAGTCAATTTATTTAAACTAAGAAAATATTCATAGATTTTGCCTATTCTGTAGAAAATGATAAGTTTCTACAGTCAAAATCAAATGATGACTCTCCAAAAAAAAAGACAATAAGAACAACTGTGCCATATAAAAGTGAGGCTTCCCTTTTGTTTCCCCTTGTGAAATAATACACCTATACTTTAAATACATATATTTTTTCTTTACATAGTGGGGCCCAATTTAAAAACTTGCACTACTGAAATATAATTCTTATGTAATTTTCATGTTTTCTTATCTATCTCCTGGTTTTCATCTTTCCTGAAGGTTTATTCCAAATTTCTTTGAAGTCAGCAAAATCACTTTTTTTTCCAAAATGTTTTGTTTGTTGTTTACAGGAAGAATCACTAGCCTATTTATGACTGACTCTACTGGTCCTGCTGCAAAAGCTATCTTTTAATCATTTATTTATGACTAAATGGTGCTTTAAAAGACATACTTGCAGAATAAAATATTTAACCACTCTCGGAGAGACAGGTCTTTAGTAAAGCACATGAATTTACAGGGACAAAAATAGATATTAGTGAATAGTATCAAATCCTTCGATCAACACAATTTATAAGAACTGCTGATAAAAATGAATGTGTTCTGCGTTGCATTAAAGAATTTTAATTAACTCAATTAGAAGTGAATCTATATCTGTCATTAGTCATTTTAATCACGTGACATTTTTTTTTTCATTTTCTTCCTTAGGAATGTTCTCCTCTCACTCCCATCAATGAACACAACAAAGCACAAGACCAATTGCACCTCAATTTCTAAAGCCCTTCCACAACCTGCTCATCTCCCATCATAATACATTGATTGGTGTGTCAATAGCCCCTGCTAACTTGATGAATTCATCCCCTCTGGGCTTTTTACAACCTGCTTCCCACCCTCTCCTGTGTGTGCCCTGAGTGAACTTCTCATTAATAAAACCTCGTATTTGCAAGCGCACAGCTGCTGTGTACAAAAAACAACAGCTCCAAGTTGGCATACAATTGTGCACTATTTTCAGGTGCGGTAAATATAACCTGTTCATAACAGGTACTCAGGATCTCAGGTCCCTTCTGCAATACATTTCTCCAGGTGCATTTGAAGGGTCTGGGAAGACCACAGATCTATGTTCCATGACTTTCATCCTTTCTTTTTTATCATGTTATTGTATAGGCAAAAAAGGATCTCCTGGGCGACCTACCTTTGTGTGACAGTCTTAAGCGAGGGTGAGTGGTATCCGCCGTGTGTCCCGCGGTCCAGAGCTGGAGGAGCGCGACACACAGGAGCAAGGGCACCAGGTGCCCAGCCGATGCCATGCTGCCGAGCTGAGCCCCCGCTGGTGCCAGCTCGCGGCAGATCCTCACTTTCAGGCGGCTTTGCCTTGGCCTCAGGACTCCCCTCAGGAGGCGGCGTGCTAGGGAGAGGCTTTGTCAGAAACCGAACGCGCTGTCATCAGAGAGCACAGTCCCAAAGTGCCATGTGTCAGGCTGTCGCGGGCTACGGGAGACCTCTTCTGCCTGCGGACAGTGATCTAGAAGCCGGGTGCCAGGGGGCATTCCAAGGCGTGCGTCTTCACAGCCATGCCCCGCCTGAAGCTGGCTTCACGAAGTCCACCTCTAGGTTCGGGAAGAAACTGACTGCTGGTCTTTCCTTCTTTCTCTCTTTCTTTCTCTCTTTCTCTTTCTCTCTTTTTCTTTCTCTCTCTTTTTCTTTCTCTCTTTCTTTCTTTCTTTCTTTCTTTCTTTCTTTCTTTCTTTCTTTCTTTCTTTCTTTCTTTCTTTCTTTCTTTCTTTCTTTCTTTCTTTCCTTTTCTTTTATTTTTTTTAAGTCACTCTTGCAAGAAATTCATTCAGAGGGGGAGAAAAAAAAAATCACCATCCAACACCCAAGCCGGAGCACAGGCAAACTGCCTTGGATCCAGCCCGTTGGCGCTCTGCTCTTCGGATCCCTGAAGCCTCAGAAAAGTCAAGCCTCCTGCGCCGACTTGCCGAATTGCTCCTTTTCACTCACCTTTCACCTCGCTAATTAAAAACAAGAAGTGCCATTCCCGCTCCGAGTGGCGGGATCCACCCAGCGGGGATGCCGCTCTGTCAGCGCGCCGTGTTTACAGGGAAAGTTCAGGCAGGGTTGAGCGCCGACTCGCTGTTTCTAGGAAGTGTTTGTGGTCCACGTGCCCGCGCGCACCGCCCTCCCCGCGGCCCCGGCCCGCGTCACTCAGCGCCCGGCCCGGCAGCCCCGAGCTGGAGGGGGCGGTCAGCCCGGAGCCTGGGCGCTCGGAGGCTGATCCCGTCAGAATCTGCAGCCCCAGAGGATGTCTCACAGGGGAGGACATTTTTTTTTTTTTTAATACTCTAGATTAAGCCCTTGAGCAAGTACCAGTTTATTTTCAATGACCTGTTCATCATCATCCCCTTACAACATTCATTTGTGTTCATGTTTGCATGCTTCTGAGGGGTTTTACCTGGGGTATGTAACCTTTTCGTGCTGGATGCGATTTAGAAATGTCTTTTTAACTCATGTTTACTGTGAGGGTTTGGTAGGCGCATTGGAACTAAAGAATTATTTTGCTAAGGCAAATTCTTTGATTCAAGCCTTTTTTAAAAAAAAATAATAAAAGCAAATCATAGATCTTACCTAAAATTTAAGAAGACTTAAACCATGAAGTCATTTTCTCCTAGGTAAGATAACTGTGGCAAAGTTGAGATTCTGGACACAACAGATTCCAGTGAAACAGGTATTGAAAAACTCAGGATGTGAAATATTTTAGAATTCAACTGCTATGCACTTACAGAGTTTATTTTCCAAGTCCCTGTGTTTGTGTAAATAAGCTAACACAATAGGTCAACTTTACAGTCTACTTTCAATCAATCTCAAAAACTAAAGCAAACACTGTAACTGTTGGCATGGAAATGAATGGTATTATTTTAGAGTGCCAATCCACTTCAATAGATATCTAACTTGATAGGTGCAAGTTAAAGCTAAACAAATGATTTCAACTATGATAACTCTCATTTTAAAGAATAATGGATAAGTACTACTCTAAAGAATTACGTTTCTAAAGTCATGTAATAACAACAAAAAGATAACACAGGCTGCCCTGGTATTTTGCATTTTATATATAAGCAAATGAAGAGCCAGACATTTTCCTAAGCAAGATATTACAAGCAGGGTATATTTAACAAAATGTAAATGTCACTAGATATTATAAATAATTAGATTTCCAAAGCCTACAAAAGATAACACACTCTAAACACTATTTAACAGTAAGCAACATTGAAGTATTTAGAGACTTTTAACCTGGGGTGGTCTCTCTAGGCACTTGCATATTTTAAAAGCCAGTCTGATGAGCTACAGACCTAATGCTTGCTCTAAACATGATATACCTTTGGAATCCTCTTTTACTTTTATTCAGAACTGAAGTAACTAAGTGGTAAAGTAAATGGCAGCTGTTATATGTGCTATCAGATGCTAGGATTCTGGAAAAAGTAAATGTGCCATCTACAAATTTTATTACAAATAGTTGGTTCCTCTCCTACAACCTTAATTCTAAATAACTATGTAGTACAAATTTGAATCCCATGATAGATCTGAAATGTAAGACATTACAACTATCGTGTTAAGATTATTTTTAAAAAATTGTAACATTCACTGTGGGTGGGGAGTAAATGTCTTGAATGCCAGTTAATAATACCAGCTACATAACATGATTCATTTTCATTTTTACATGCTAGCTACATGTTAGGTTAAGGTGTTTTATAGTCCATGCCTGAATAATGAATTCCTTTGGGTTCTTCAAAATGTATATTCATTTATCCTTCATTATCCAACGCAATTGCTTTGTTTATTCTCTTTAACTCTTCTATTTGTTCTCCTACCTTTCTCTCTGTCCAATAGAAAATCTAATATCACCCCCAATGAAATGTCTGTAAAATACTAATACAGAATATTTTAGCTACACCAGGAAACTTTAGCCCCTAACAATGTAAAGAAGAATTTCTAGGACCAAATCAGTCATTTAGGTCATAAAATTAAAAAAAGTACACTCTTTGGATCAGAATGACAATAATTTTCATCCAAACTGGACATATTTTTAGAGTAAGAGTCTTCTATTAATAATCACACACGAAACAAGAATAATTTGAATAATCAGAACTCCAAAGCCACCCTAGCTGGTAGAGACTTCTTGGCAAGTTTGGGAAAGAGGAAAATATGTAAACTGAGCTCTGTGTGAATGAAGACAATAGAGAGAGGAGTACTGGGTTAAGGCACTTGCCTTGCACACAGCCAACCCTATGTCATTCTGAGTCCCACATATGGGCCTGTAGCACTTGTCAGCAGTAACCCCTGAACACAGACCCAAAAGGAAGTCCTGAGCACTATCAAATAAGGTGATAATCCCCAATAAAAATACCCAAATAAAATAATCTTTTGAAAAGAATGAATGAAGAAAAATAAAGAATGTTAGCCAACTGAAGGACTATAAAAACAGCACAATCTCTGTTGGTATCAATTTATTTTTTATTGAAGAGCTCAATAACCAGTCTGAATAAGAAACATGAAAAACAATGCAAAAAGATTGATAGGTCTAATGTTTCATTACAAAACCTTATTTTTTTGTTGCCAGTGTCCCAATGTAGTAGTAAGAGTAGGAAAAAGGAAAAAGAACAGAAGAGAACGGAGGTGTGTGTCTGGGTGAGGTAATAGGGGATGGGGGAGAATTGAGTATTCACCATTATTTCCAAACTCTGTCCAGGGTTCTCCAGTTTTAAGAGTGGAAGAGTAATAGTTCTCTGAAACAATCTCTCCCAGAATGTAGCACTGTAGCATTGTCATCCCGTTGTTCATTGATTTTGCTCGTGCGGGCACCAGTAACGTTTCCATTGTGAGACTTCTTGTTACTGCTTTTGGCAAATCGAATACGCCACAGGGAGCTTGCCAGGCTCTGCTATGCAGGCAGGATACTCTTGGTAGCTTGCTGGGCTCTCCGAGAGGGACAGAGGAATCGGCCGTGTGCAAGGCAAAAGGCCTATCCACTGTGCTATCGCTCCAGACCCCAGAATGTAAATTTATATTATCTATTACTGAACCACATGGAGTACTTGATAAAAGGCAAATTCTTTGGGGTTCCAGCAAGTGCTTGCACCCATGTATGGAGACTGTGAACTAAGCTTTTGCTACATGCTGTTCCAGGAAGGGAAATGATTCATTTTCCAACTTAAATCTCCGCGGACTTAATTACTATAATACAGAAATTGTAAACCGCGCGGCCGCTACTGCGGCTGCGCAACATTTTATCTCTTCATTCTCATCAGTGGAAAACTTATTATCAAATATTTCCTTGTTAATAGAGCTGTATTCTTGGGGGATAAATTCCAACAAAAATAGTGAGTCTGTTTTGAAACTCTAGCAACAATAGTGAGTTGTGTGTTGAAATCTGGAATGTAATCAAGGTAAAGAGAAAAGGAAGTGAAATTATCACTCACGCACGGGGAGGGGTTGGGGTTGAGGTGTGGGATGTATACTGTTTTTTTTTGGTTTTGTTTTTGTTTTGTTTTTGTTTTTATTGGTGGTGGAATATGGGCACTGGTGAAGGGATGGGTGTTTGAGCATTGTATAACTGAGATATAAGCCTGAGAACTTTGTAACTTTCCACTTGGTGATTCAATAAAATAAATTTTAAAAAAAAGGCAAATTCTTTGGCCCCACCCCATATTCCATTTGCTGAGGTTATACAAACAATGGGAATTTGGAGTGGTTATTTTCGGGTTATATTTACTCAAACCTTCAACATTGATTTGCAACTCTCACCGTTGTTATGATAATAGTATAATTTCTGTGATTAAAACTCAACAAATTTACATAACATAAAACCCCTATCATAAATCCTTGAAATGCTGCTTACATAATTCACAAATATGTGAAAAAAGCAGAAAATTTTCAAGTTTATCTCTGTGTCATTTAAAGTCATCTCATACACTGTTGGAGGCAAATTAGTAATGACCTCAAGACTATCCATTGGCTTCCTTTCTACCCAAGAAAGTGACAAATGTACTTCCCAGGTCCTTGGAATTATTCATATCATTTCAGTAGTTCTTGGCAAACAAATAGGAACAAAATGCCACACCTGGGCTAAGGCAGTTATTCCATTTCTCTCAAGGTCTTTCTGAAGAAGGAAGGAGAACTTACATTGAAGTGGCATATGTGGAACCATATATGGGATCATCTCAGAATAATGAATCTCCAAACTGGAGACAGCTATACTGATTGCAAAATCCAGAGCAAGAACTGATCATACGTTAATCGCTTAATTGATTGATAGATTCATGGGAGGTGAGGGGGATTGTGAAACCGTGCTCAGAAGGCAGAGGGTTCCGACTGGCGATTTTCAGCCAACCTGGCAGTGGCACTGTGTAAAGATCCAAGGCTGTGATGTTGGATGTTATTCTGGCTCTGCATACCAGGAATTACATAGGCCACCCTATGTGGGCTAGAGGTTACTTAACTCATTTTTTTGACCATAGCACGGCAGCCTCTTCTGACTAACTGACACACTTCAGCTATGGTAGTTTGGGAAATATGCTCTTAAACAAACATACTGCATGGAATTTTTTTGTTTTGTTTTGTTTTGTGTTTGCTTTTTGGGTCACACCCGGCAATGCACAGGGTTACTCATGGCTCATGCACTCAGGAATTACCCCTGGCGGTGCTCAGGGGACCATATGGGATGCTGGGAATCGAACCCGGGTTGGCCGTGTGCAAGGCAAATGCCCTACCCGCTGTGCTTATCACTCCAGCCCGGAAATTTTTTTAATATTATGTTCACCCTACCTAGCTGACATTAAAGCTTATTTTGGCAATAATGACTAATTATTAGTAAGTATTGTGATAAGTGTAGATAATTGGAAATGATGTAAGCAAAACAGTGATTCCCTATATCAATTTAGAAAAGGTGATATAATATGTTCTAAGTTTTTCCAATTGAACACTATACAAAAATTATGTCATAAGAAGTATTTATAGGTAAAGAACACAGTACTATACCTCAAGAACATTATGATTAAAATTATTTCAAAACACATACACATAAACACAAAGTATCCAATAGCAAAATGAGGATTCTTTTCAGAATTAGAGATAAACTTTCACAGTGGAGCCAAGGCATTTCAGTTTCACTAATCCTCTTTCTACTCCCGCTAGTCCTGCTATCTGAAACATCTCAAATGTTCCACCAGTAATGGCCTGCGCTTGCCACCAGCACCACCCTAGCTAATACTGGGTTTTACAGGTCAAGATTGTTGACACTTTTATTGGTCAGTCAATTCAGATGCCTTAACTTACTGGATCTATAAAGGTTTCAGAAGTCTGGATTGCCTATTTTCCACATTCAGTGATTCAAGAAGGTGACAGAAAACACAGGACCAAATTATTCCTGATTTGTGTGTTACTGAGAGCAGTCCAAGAAGGACACTCAATTAGTACCATCCAGGATCCAATCTAATTGCCTGCCTGAAAGGTTTGGTTGAAGCCTATTCATATTATCATTTAGATAGTCAACAATTCAATGAATTGGCATTTTTGTTATTCCAGTTTGGCCAGCTATTCTCAAAGGGGGAACATACTTAGAATTTGAGCAAATCTAAGCTTTATAGAACTTCAGATTCTGAAATTGTTTCTGACTTGTTTTATTTGAGGTGGGAGAACACAGGGATGTAGCTCGGTGCTCAGCGTTCACTCCTGATAGTGCTTGAGAATTGAGTCAGTCAACTGAACTCAAAGCCAGTGCCTTAACTCACCATACTGTCACTTCAGCCCTTTTATTTCTGACTTACGCCTAGCTCTGTGCTCAGGTATCACTCACGATAGTCTTGAGAACTGAACCAAGATCAACTGAGTTGAAGGTAAGTGCCTTATCTCACTATACTTATCTCTTCAGCCCTTTATTTCTGACTTATACCAGGTTTATTCCCATTTTTCACTTTTATTTTGGGTTTGGGGTCATAACCAGCAATGCTCGTTATACTCAGGAATGATTCCTGGCATGCTTGGGGGCCCAAGTATGGAACCCAGCGGGGTTGTGTGCCAGACAAGTGCCCTACCTTCTGTATTATCTCTCCAGTTCCCATATTCCCATGTTTTTTAGGTCTTTGGCAGTAAAGATAAACAGAAGCATTTCAAATCAGTTGTCTTGAATTGACTTTACTCACAGAGCTCTGATGTTTCTTATACCCTTTCTATAGCAAAATGAAATTATTATGTGTGTTACTAACATCACATATCCTTTTATGTGTATTAATGTTAAACTTTTCCTTTCTTCATCTTGATGGGTAATGGAGAATTCCTATGAACAGACAAGAGTTCCCATCAGTTGCTTTGGAAAATATAACAGAGGGCCAGTTTGTGATCCAAAGGATTGGAGTGCATGCTTTATGTGTGGGAGTCCTACGTTTATCACACGATCACATGATCACCAGAGCATCACCACCCAGGGAAACTCCTGAGCAATGCCAAGCAAAAACAACAAAAAAGGAACAGAGCTTTCATGAGATGTGTAATTTATTGGTTTCAGAGTTTCCTTTAATATATTCGTCTGTTAATTTGTGCCATCACTAGTGAATTGTTTATAAACATAGCTAGAACTCTTAACACCTGTCATTGTACTTTAAATTGTGGTAGTTCAGTAAAACAAAAATAATGATTACTACTAATTTATTCTTTCCTGTATCCTATGTGATATGCAAGGCACATTCTTACATAATCCAATTTAATAGTCCTTTGCAACATATATGATTTTTGTGTGTTAGTGGTTGTGGAACACCTGGCCATGCTCAGGAGTTACTCTTGGCTTTGTATTATTTCTCAAGCCTGCAACCATACTATCTTTATTGCCATTTCATAGAGAAAGAATCAGAAACATAGATAACTTGCCCTCGGTGAAAGACCATTAAGCTACAAACTATTTTGAACTGCAGACTCCAGGGCTTTTTTTTCCAACAATACTATTTAGATAAAATTTTTAAATGTCCCTTCTAAATTATAACACTAATATAAATGATCATGAGTAAATTTTAATAATAAACTATAATAGCTTTAAATAAAACCTTTTAAGAATTGGATTGTCAATTAGCAATCAGCTTCCATGATTGAATTCACCAGATTAAGGCTTCTTGCATCAGATGGTAAAGTATCTGTTCAATTCCATTTTAGATCATCGAGAGTTCAGCTGCATAAAATTTAGTAATGTGTTTAGTTAACGAGATATTGATCATTGTAGGCTATTAGACCTGAATAGAACCTTGTCATCTTAGTAATAGGTACAACACAAGCAAAATACTGTAGACAAAATTATTAAAGAACAATTTATTTATTATTTTTTAATAATGAATCACCATGAGGGTACAGTTACAGATTTACATATTTTCGTGCTTGTGTTTCAGTCATACAATGCTCGAGTACCCATCCCTTCACCAGTGCCCATTCTTCTTCATCGATGACCCCAGCATCCCTCCCACCCCAAATCACAACCCTCACCCCACCCTGCCTCTGTGGCAGGGTATTCCTTTTGTTCTCTCTCTCATTTTGGGTGTTGTGGTTTGCAATGGAGGTATTGGGTTCATGTTCAATCTATAGTCTGCTTTCAGCATGCCTCACCCATCCTGAGTGGGTCCTTCATTCACACTTGGTGTAAAGAACAATTTTTAAGGTAAGCAAATTAAATATTTTTCCATTAATAATTTTTTTCATATGTTAATGTAGAGGGGTGTGCAAAAATAGAGACATTTTAAGAAAAATTGCCAGATAAGCATTGCTATTCTTATTTGTGAGAATGTGTGTGTGTGTGTGTGTATATATATATATGTATATACATATATATATATACACACAGACAAAACTACATTTTTAATTATGTTTAAAGAAAAAGAAAGGATTTAAAGACAATAAATCGCTTACAAATAGTTGCTGTTGGGGCTGGAGCAATAGCACAGCAGGTAGGGAGTTTGCCTTGCAAGCGGCTGACCCGGGTTCGATTCCCAACA
Source organism: Sorex araneus (assembly GCF_027595985.1). NCBI lineage: Eukaryota > Metazoa > Chordata > Mammalia > Eulipotyphla > Soricidae > Sorex > Sorex araneus. The sequence continues at coordinate 396,367,227 of NC_073302.1, read as the reverse complement.
TCCCATATGGTCCCCTGAGCACTGCCAGGAGTAACTCCTGAGTGCAAAGCCAGGAGTAACCCCTGTGCATTGCCGGGTGTGACCCCAAAAAACAAACAAACAAATAGTTGCTGTTGTTTATATTATTTCATCCAAAAGATTTCAATGCTTTCAAACAATATTGCACTGTAGCACGGTCATCCTGTTGTTCATTGATTTGCTCGAGTGGGCACCAGTAATGTCTCCATTGTGAGACTTATTGTTACTGTTTTTGGCATATCAAATATATAGCTTGCCAGGCTCGGCCGTGCAGGCGGGATACTCTCGGTAGCTTGCTGGACTCTCCGAGAGGGACGAAGGAATCAAACTGGGTCGGCCTTATGCAAGGCAAATGCCCTATCCACTGTGCTATCACTCCAGTCCTTCAAACAATATTACCACTAATATATCTAAATAAACACGTTAAATTATATTCAGTATACTTGAAAAAATAGACTCAGTATGAAGCTAATAATAAATGCCATAAACTGCAGAAAAGAAGCTATCATACACAGACTTCCTTAATCTTAGTCTAAAATATAAAACCATCATTTTTCTTTTGTCTTCCTAGGAATGAAGTGATCCAATTCTTCCAAAACCCATTTCTGGTTTATTTATTTTTTTTTTATAAAAAGAGGTAATAAAAGAAAGGAGGAAGGAAAACAAACAATAATTCAATACATTTTCACCAGCTTTCACTTCCTTATTCTAACTCTTTTGTACTTTTTTATTTTCTCTCTAATCCCCATTGTTTAAATACTAGTTTGTAAGCCAAACCAGGTGGTAAGAACTGATTTATTTAATAAATATTTATTGAGTGTGTGATAGTCACAAGACACTCTATTTGACTTAAAACATTTAGAAACCAAAAATTAATTTCTTTCTGTTATCTGACTCATTTCTTTAGCTGTTTGCTCTTGATTTCCACTCTTGATTTATAGATGATGAATGGCAAACATGTTAGCACAACGTTGAGAAAATCAGTGTGTCTCATTTAAAAATATATGGAAGAATTTACATAGAGTCAATGCAATTATCTATTAGATGGCAAGAGACTAAGCAAAAAAGACAAATATCTTAATATTTTATATTATCTTCAATAGTCATACTGTTCACAGATGGACATAAAATTCTACATATCACATAAGGATGCCATAAACTCAGTGAGTATACCTGTTTTGCATTAAAATAAATGGAAACAAAAACTACCTTGAAATTTGTGAAGACTGACATAAAATCAGAATATTCAAAGTAAATCATATTTTGGCTGTGAAAGTTAATTTTAGAGTTCAAAGAATCACAAGGACTAAAGAAAAATCCTGGCAACCGTCTTATGAAGCTACTTTTCCCTAAGGATTTCCTTTCCTTAACGCCATTCCAAATAGGCATCCATAAAAGAGAAAATAACATATAGAAAAAGAAAAAGGAATGTGATGTTATCCTATTGGTCACATCCCAAAGATAAAATATAAAATTAATTCAAGCTTTCATATTGCTTTTTTGGGCCTACCTATAACTCTCACAAATGATTTGGCACAACTTTTATTGGGCATAAACCAGATTTTACAAAAGACAGAGTTTTAGGTATGCTGCCTTTTTATTTGAATCTTTTATTTCATTACTGAGATCATTTGTATGGGCAATATGAGTATTATTTTACATTACTAGGTAGTTGTGGGCTTGTTATCAGTCCAGTACATTACACTAGCACCATGTGGAGGTCAAAAATGGAACTACATGTTCCAGTTGTAAATGAAACCACATCACAAACCTATTTGTGCTCATGATTTGTATTACAAAATGAAGATGTCTTTCCAATGATGATAAGACCCTTTAAACTTGGAGCATAGACCCCAATAGAGTAGATTTTTTTAAAATTAAGAGAAAAGAACTTCTGTGTTTTTTATGATGCATTAAAAATTAAAAAAAAAAATAAGGCTTCTGTTCATGAAATGTGTCTTAACAAAAGACTTTAAATTTAAAGATATGACCATAAATTTGTTATAAGTACAAATATATCTCTGGTGAAATGTTTTGATTAAAAACTGGCAAACTTCAATTGTATTACTTTAGAGAAATCTAAATACAATTCTTTTTTTTTTTTTTTTTTTTTTTTTTTGCTTTTTGGGTCACAACGGGCAATGCACAGGGATTACTCCTGGTTCTGCACTCAGGAATCACCCCTGGCAGTACTCAGGGGACCATATGGGATGCTAGGAATTGAACCCGGGCAAACGCCCTAACCACTCTGCTATTACTCCAGCCCCTGTCTCTTTAGCATCTCTATTGTCACTGCTACAAGGGACAGTGATGTAAATGCTTTTTGTGCTCTTTATATAGTTGTATTTGTGAAAGTATTGAATAACCTAGAAGACTAAGAGAAAATATCAACTACTTCAAACTCCAACCTCACCCTAGTTGCTTTTTAAAACAACACAAAATGAAACAAAATATTTTACCTAGATACCTAAAGAAAAAAATACCTTGGGCCAGGGTTTCAATTTGTGTCAGGCATATCTATGAAATTAGCAAGTTCCCAAGAATAAATTACTCCATATTCCTAAAGCGTTGTCATCCCGTTGCTCAATTTCAGCTATACAATGATCGAGTACCCATCCCTCCATCACTGTCCATTTTCCACCACCAATGATCCCAGTATCCCTCCCACCACCCCCACTCCATCTACCCCTACCACCCTGCCTCTGTGGCAGTCTACCAATAATTTTTAATAAAATTTGTAACATTAAAACCTTGAAATTTTATTTATTTCTGATGAACTCATTAACAATTATGCCAGTTTGATTTAATTCCGACAATACACTATTTCGTACAGTTTTTGTTTGGTTTTAAGTTTTCAGACTATACCCAAAAATGCTCAGTAATATTGTCAACTATATGCTGAAGGATGTAGGTTGCTCCTATTGATGCTCAGGGTATCATTAGGTGCTGATAATTCAGCCTGGGTGTCCTATTTGTAAAACATGCACTCCAGTCTTTTCAGCTATTTTTGTCCCGTACTTACTACCTATTTAAACTACTGCAGCATTAATACCTAAATGGGACATAAATAATTCAAATATATTTTCCCAATTTGAATAAAGCACACAGATTAAGTATTTCTTCTAAGAAATTCTAAGAATTTCTATTATTCTCATTCAATTTACAATTTCTTGCTTTCCATTTGTTTGTTTCTATAAGGTAATCCCAACCTCCTGAAAAAATTCAGTGATGCTTCCCATCTTAAAAACAAATGTTTTGGCTTGCTGTTTAAATCCATGTTCTCTCTTGTAAGGGAATCCTGCTTGCTTGTCTCTCTGTTTTGGTGCTTGCTTATTTCCACTCTGGAAAAATCTGTGTTCTCTCTCAGGCATGTACTTTTCTCTTTCTCTCCCATTACATTATTCTAAATAAGATTCAATAAACTATCTTGCTTCTCACACACAAAAAAATTCCAAAGACAAGAATGTAACTCCACAGTGTCTGGAGCTCCTAGTTTTGAGCCCAGAGTAAGCAAAATATAAAAAGAAAAAAAAAGATAGAACTCTTTTTCCTAAGCATACTTTTCCTCTAGCCTGAGACCTATTTCTGGACTTCAATTTATAGCAATATCCCTTTAAAATGACTAAATCATTTTTTGTCCTTTTTTCCATCATATCTTCCTATACATCAGTTTTATTTTTATTTATTTTTTTTATTTAAGAATTTTATTTTATTGAATCACCATGTGGAAAATTACAATGCTTTCAGGCTTAAGTCTCAGTTATATAATGCTGAAACAACCGTCCCTTTACCAGTGCCCATATCCCATCACCAAAAAAAAAACAAACACACAGTATACCTCCCATCCCGCACCCCCGCACCCCCCTCCCCACCTTGTAACTGATAAATTTCACTTTACTTTCTATTTACTTTGGTTACATTCAATATTTCAACACAAACCTCACTATTATTGTTAGGAGTACCCCACTAGAGTCAGACCTGTGTGAAGAGATATGAGGCAAGAAGAGGCGAGAGAGAGAGAGAGAGAGAGAGAGAGAGAGAGAGAGAAATACCTTTACCTTTCCCCTCCTGGGCGGGCATGGGGCCTCAGCTTAGTTGTCAGTCTGGAGACATTCTGCGAGGATCTGCCCATGCCGAAAAATTTAGCTGCCATCTGGAGTCACGCTCGTGCTGCTGCGGAGAGGCCGCACACACGTGTGGCCCCCGGGATCACATCTTGGCGGCAGGCGGGTATACATCAGTTTTAATTTAGTTTAGTTTACAAGTGGTTCCTGCACCACAACAGTGCACAGGACAAATGTGACTTCACACTTTGTTAAAAACAGTGTAGGAGTAGCTCAAGGTCTGCTGTGGGCATTAATGACCAAACAAAACTAGCATATACTAACATGAACACTTTCTTAGTAATTATCCATCTTCAATAGGTGGCCCCAAACTCAGTGTGCACGTTCCAGCCATCATATCTTTATTTTTTCCTTTTTATTTATTGAATCACCATGAGAACAGTTACAAAGCTTTCCAGCTTAATTCTCAGTCATACAATGATCAAACATCCATCCCTTCACCAGTGCGCATTTTCCACCACCAAGAACCCCAGTATACCCCCATCCCACCCTTCCCCCTTCCTGTGTGGCAGAGGATTTCCACTTTACATTCTTTGGTTTGACAATAGATACACCACTATTATTTTGAATTTTCCCCAACAATCAGACCTGTTGAAAAACTATCATTAGATAATTTGTATTCTATTGCTGATTATAAAGAGCATATGATGTTGTGTGGCCACGCGATTTTGCATTTCTGATATTTTAGTAATAAGTCTGGAGGGATTTCTGCCAAAAGCCACTGGGTTCTGAGATTGGTTTGTTTGCCTCTGGGATCATGGCTGTTCAGGAGCTGGAGGAGCCATTCGTGGGCGGCATCTCAGGATCTCGTTGGGGAGGAGAGAAGGGCTGGTTCCAACCCCCCATCCTGTGAGGCCCTGCCTGTCTCGTCACGGCAGTCTCATACACGGTTGTCCAATAGGATCTGAAAGATGGTGGGGTGGCTACTGAGCTGCCATGGGGGGAAAGGCAGAAGGAACAGACACCCTTCTCCACCCGGGGTGGTTTAATGCACAGTCCAGATGCATTTCTGCCAAAAGCCGCTGGGTTCGGAGATTGGTTTGTGTGCCTCTGGAATCATGACCATTCAGGAGCCAGAAGAGCCATTCATAGGCAGCAACTTGGGGACTCATCCGGGCAGGGAGCCATCATATTCTCTTTGCTACCAGCAATAGATTAAAAGAGAAGATGCTGTCTTATACATTTCAGGATTTCTAGAAAGTGTCCCCATATTTCTGACATCTAGATTTTTGGGGTGGAACAAGATTTAGATTTATACGTTAATTCCCTACTCATAAATCTGACTTATGCTGGACTTGCAGTGTGTCCATTTTTGATGAGCTACCTTCCCCAGAATTCCCCTTCTGTTTTATTTCCAGTTAGATTGAGCCAAAGGAAAATTTGAGAGATTTGGAAACTGGGAGAGAAACAGTAGTCATTTAAAATACCATACACTTTCTTTTTTTAATTACTACTATAACTATTCTACCTTCCTTGGAACCTCCTTAGCTTTTCTGTTTCCTGTGCCAGATATGTGTGTTTAATTCCATGACTCAGAGCCCTGGCTTCTACTGGACACCCACATCATCAAGGTCAGATGCAACAACTGTTGACACAGGTTTCAGTCTGTTCTGATTGGGTTCAAGTTTATACGTGTGGATTCCAGCTTGTTATTTGTCTCCCACTTTACATCCTTCTTTTCTGACTGCTTGCCCAGTTTGCTATTTCAAATTCCATCATCTAACATGCAGACAATAGACGCTAACTAGCTCTCTGTAACTAATCCATAATTATTTCCTAAAGGTTCTATTTCTATCAAATCCTCATGTATTATATCCTCTGGTAATCTCATCTAAAATCATAGCTTTTCATACGCGTTTTGCTTTAGATACTAGATTTATATAAACAAATTAAATCAATCAACCCTATACCTTAAACACATATTTTTATTCCAGTTGTTTGCTAAATATTTCCACTTTAACATTTAATAAATATCACTATTTTAGAATGCTCAAGCCATAATTTTTGGTTTCTTACTTGTCCTTTGTCACCATAACCTATAAATCTATTTTTCCAATTCAATAAATGGAAATATCTAGGTTCCTTTTCACCAGGGTTCTTATGCTCCAAAGCAATTCGATTATTCTCCATTTCTCCGTATTGCTTTTTTTGTTGCTATTATTAATGAGATGAACAGGGATCACACACATTTAGCTGTGTGGTTTGCACATTTTAGTTGTGGTGCTTCCTAGGAACTTATTCATCTTTTTTTGTCCCTAAGAGTTGTGCTACCTTAATTGTGCTTGCACAGGTGCTTGCCAAGGACTGAACTATTTACGTTCTGCGCTCAGTATACATTCTAGGTGTGTCAACACATCCACAGACCTAGGGTTGTTGTTGTGCTCACATAGGTGCTCTCAGTGGATTACACTTCTTGGTCAAAGTGTTCACACCTTTAAGTGGTGCTAACTGGGTGTAACACAGCTTTGTTGTGGAACTCACATAACCATGGCTGCTGCATGGCTGGAAATAACTTGCAGCATCAGGGGTCACAGGAAGTAGAGGTGCTAGTCCCAAACAGCATTTCTGCTAGGAATGATCTCTGTAGGCATTGAACTCATCACTTTACACTTGGAGTGTTTGAAGCAACTTGTTTTCTTTCTTCTAATCCTTGTTGCTGTTATTTTTGGTCACACAAGACAGTTCTACCTAGTTCTGCATTAAGGGGTCACTGCTGGTGAGGCTTGGAGTACCACATGAGTTGCCAGGGATCAAACCCTGGTCAGCCAATTACAAGGAAAACACTTTACACATTGTACCATTTCTGCATCCCTGATCTTATTTTTGGAGACCCACATTAACTTATTTTTGATGGAGGTGCCTACCAGGAGCTGCTCAGTGACCAGTGGCAGTGCTTGGGGGACCATAAACAAGGTGCCAGCGATTAAAAGGGGATTGGCCACACCCAAGGCAATTACCTTACCCTTATATTATTTCTCTAGTCTATAGATACTTCCAATACTGCTTATAATAGAGTTCCTTGCACACTCTTGTGAAACCCTACCCTTCCCAGATTGCCCACCTCCCCCCACCATTGTATCACTTTCCCCCTCACAACATTCCATTTTGAGTAACTTTGCATTTGCTTTCTCTTTTGCCTATAAAGTTCATTCCTCAGAAATCCATTATATGTCATAATAATTTCAAATTTTTATATATGTCAAAAAGTTAGGAAGACATTACTAAAATATTAAAAGATAGATATTTTAATAACTATAAATATTACCAAGAATATAAATTAAAATCAATGATGATATATACAAGTTTCTTATATAACAACCACTTATACATTTTATCAGGATGCTTTTATGTAGAATTTTTTCAGAACAATATTTAGAATAAAATGTAAGTTCTAAATTCTATTTCAAGTTTATGTGGCTGGGTGCCCCTAACCAAAATATTAATTTTTTCTAAGCATTATTTTCTAGCATCTATAATAGAGAGTTCTATAAAACTTAAATACAATTAGTATTTTGAAGATCATGTGATTATATTCAATATTTTGATAGACAGGTCTAACATGTTTGACATGATATTTATATTGACATTAGCATATGAAGCATGTAAATGAATTATATTTCAGTTTGGGGATTCACAAAAACTTTGCGTGGCCTGTAAATATGTTGCTAAAAATGTTTACCATTTGATCATTGGGCTAAATATTATTTATGCCTAAGAGCAGTCATTTTTCAGGTATTTCTAGAAATAACATTTTAAAAAGAATTATTGATTTTTCAAAACTTAAATAACTTGCTTCCTGTGTCTTTCTTCATGTTCCTCCTATTCAGGCATTGCTGTGGATATGGAGCATCTCCTGGGAAAAGTGGTAAAGGTGTAGGTACTAGGCAACCCAATACCTCTCTTTATGCCACTAATGGAATGAGTGAATGACCTTTGCAGAAAGACAATATAGTCTCTCAGAATGAAAGATAGTTAATAGGCACAATCAATATCCGGTTAGTCTTTTAGCACATTTTTGACAAGGTCAGATTTAAAAGAGAAAAAGATCCTTTTAAAAAACATTATGCCAAACTGCTGAATCTGCACAGTAAAGCATTTAATAAAAGCTGTAATTCTAGTAAACTCTTTCTTTTAGGGATTTGCTTCCTGGTAAATTTTACATATTAGCAACTCACATTCAGGAATTGCTCCTGATAATGCTCAGGCTGCTGCAAACAAAACAATTACTGAGCCTGTTGAAGTCTCTTTAGAGCCCCTTAATGGAATTAAATATATATATATGTATTAATTTTTACATTTAGGAATAATGGGGCTGGTGAGATAGCACAGCACTAGGGCGTTTGCCTTGCACGAAGCTGGCCTGGATTAGATTCCTCCGTCCCTCTTGGAGAGCCTGGCAAACTACCTAGAACATCCTGCCCGCATGGCAGAGCCTGGCAAGCTACTCATGGCATATTTGATATTCCGAAAACAGTAACAACAAGTCTCACAATGGAGACGTTACTGGTGCCCGCTCCAGCAATTCTATGAGCAACGGGATGACAGTGACAGTGACAGGAATAATGATTTGTATTGACTGGGTAATACTTATATAAATATATTCATTTTAATGAACTCATCTAGTCATTACTAAAGAATTAAAAAAATTAATGGAATAAAATATATCAAATACACCATTAAAATTGATTGCTTTATTATAAAAATTGAGACTCAATGTAAAGAAACAGCTGGGGAGTAATGGATATATTCACTTTTCAAACTACAGTACAGTACAGTACTGAGTGCTATAGAGATAATACTGAGGTTAAGGCACTTGCCTTACATGTAACCCACCCTCCACCCATTTCTATCCCCAGAACTACACATGGTACTTGAGCCCCACTCAGGAGTGAACCTTGAGCACAAACGAAAGACTCTAAGACTCTGAGCACCTTGGGATGTGGCCCGACACCTTGCCCCCTTCAAAAAATAAATTGCAAAAACAGGTACCACCCTCAGTTCTTGTTCTCCCACTGTTCAAAACACAGTTTGAAAGTTGTGTTATACCACTAACTTTTACAAAAGATCTACATTAGTACCTATTATCACTAACAAAAAGAAATTAAAGAGGATTTTCACTTTGGGATGGGAAGTACTTTTTTTAGTACTCTCAGGAACTTGGAGGAACTTTTCCAGGTACTTCCTGGAAAGGACATTTTTAAAAGGATTATTGATTTTTAAATACTTAAAACTTGGTTCTTATACCTTTGTGTTCCTCCTATTCAGGCATTGCTGTGGATACAAAGCATCTCCTAGGAAAAGTGGTAAACTTGGAGATGGTCTTGCCTGACTATATTCCTGCTGGTTCTCAGGAACCTCGGGGCCATGACGCATAGTGCTGGGCATGGGTGGTTGCATGGGAAGATTACAATGTCAGATACCAAACCCAGGGCCTCAACTCTGCATGGCATGTACTCTACCACTTGACCCACATCCCGGGTCCTTCGTAGAAAAAGGGGAAAAGCAAATTTAACACTCAGTGTTTTTTGTTCATTTGTTTGTGTTAGCAGCAATTCCTTGTAGAGAACATGTGTACCCAGAGCAGCAAGAGTAGCACCCCCAAACTCCCTCACCCTGAACTACTTAGTGCATGCTGTGTATTTGTTTTACTACTATTACTTCTAATATGGACTGGAGCAATAGTACCGTGGGTAGGGCGTTTGCCTTGAATGCGGCTGGCCCGGGTTCGTTTCCTCTGTCTCTCTCTGAGAGCCTGGCAAGCTACTGAGAGTATCCCGCCCACACAGCAGAGCCTGGCAAGCTACCCGTGACATATTTGACATGCCAAAAACAGTAACAACAAGACTCATAATGGAGACATTACTGGTGCCTACTTGAGCAAATTGATGAATAATGGGACGACAGTGCTACGGTAGTGCTACAGTGCTACTTTTAACATATGTATTGTTTTAGATTTTACAGTATTGGGCACTATTTCTTAAGGTTATACATTTGTTCTTTTTCTGTGTATTGTATCAGGTGTTGAACCCTGGGCCTCACACATGCAAGGCACATGCACTACTGCTAAACTATATCCTCAGTCCTGTGTCTGGGTAATTTCAAAATGTTTTTAGTATCAATTAGTGGTAATTATTCCTTCACTTTATGTCATTTGGCATACAAAAGTTTTCAGTACATCAGATAAAGTGTACTTATGCATGTATTATCACTGTATCACTGTCACTGTCACTGCCATCCTGCTGTTCTTCGATTTGCTCGAGCAGGTGCAAGTAATGTCTCCATTTGTCGCAGCCCTGAGATTTTAGCACCTCTCTTTACTCATCCTTCCAAACGGTGCCATACTGGAAGCTCTTTCAAGGGTCAGGGAAATGAGACCTGTTATTGTTACTGTATTTGGCATATCAAATATGCCACGGGGAGCTTTCAGGCTCTGCCATGCAGGTGGGATATTCTTGGTAGCTTGCCAGGCTCTCTGAGAGGGACAGAGAATGTATATAATAGAATATAAGCAAGTATATTAAAACCAAACACATGCTTTAGGTGTATCACTGGGCTAGAGTATAAGAGGTCAAGTGGCCGAAAATGCAGCCGTGCACTTGCGGGAGCTCTGCTTTATAGTCTCTGGACCTTGGCCATTGATGGGATTACCTGACACCGGGGCAGTTTGTAGGTGTGACTGCAAAGGTACTGGAGAATGGGGGAACTGGGTGGAGGAGGACCGGTCCTGGTCCCAGCAGGCTTGGAGATCTCAGCCCTGAGTCCTGCATATCTTAGTTCCTCTGCTGGTTCCTCCATGCGTAAGACTCGTCCGAGCATGTGAATAGTGACCTTGGGCATGGCTGTGGCTGGGTTCTGGAGGTTTTTGGCTGCCAGGGCTCTGCTTGGGGCGGGGAGGGAAACACAACCGCACCCCTCTAAGGGGCCCCAGTGAGGACAGCCTGGTGCGGGGGCAGGAGACTCTATAATACATAACTCTACATGGATCATAACTGATCTAAATTCACATATTAAGCTATATATGTAAATTATATATCAAGTAGTTTAAATAATAATTAAATATTACACAAAATGAGGACATTATTATTTTTAGAATATAATAATTCAAGATGAGTATGGTTACAGATAAACTTTTTAAAATTATCTTAAATATCATCAGACTTTCTTCTAAATATACATAAGAAGCACTGCAAGTCCAAAATAAAAATATTGGTACAAGGTAAACAATAATAATATAATTTGTAAAACAGTATCTGGCAATAACAGATACTCCTGATATAAAAAATTATCTAAAAATGATCTTCAAAAATTTGTTTGAATATCAGCCAAGTCCCTCATTTTTCTTTAGAATAAGCTTCAAAGATCTCTTCTTCCACCCCACAGGACAACGTGGGTTTATAACCACTCTGGTCTATATAGGCTGAGACAGAAGTTGTCTGACAGATCATATTCAATATCCATCCTCAAAGGCAATCGCCTGTTTTTCCTTTTAAAATTCTGTTTGATGATGCCTACAATTTCTTTTTCCTTTGAATCGTTCATCAAAGACTATGGTATTTATCTCATGTCATTCCAAATTATTCCAGTATTCAAATATTTGGCTTATCCATTTCCTTAAACTTCTAATCACCAATTATTAGCTTATCCCTAAATTTTAATTTGATGGTTACAACCTGAATAATTATA